>NC_045709.1:24688223-25023865 GCF_009834535.1 Camelus ferus
TGGAGAGGCAACATATGCACTATGTGACCCAATTTATATGAAATTCTGGGAAAGGGAAAACTAAGAGATAGTAAACAGGTCATGGGGGAGTTTTGAAATGTTCCATATGATACTGAGTGATGGACATTTGCCATTATGGGTTAGTCTAAACCATAGGTCTGTATGACCCAACAAATCAATTATGTGATCAAGTGAGTGGTAGTGTCACAGAACGGAATGCAGGATGTAACACAGGGTCTGTATTAGAAATGTATGAAAACACTCAGTGATGCTGGTGGAGCAGAAGGTGCCAGCCTCAGTAACTGCAGGAATGAACAGAACGTGCAGACTAAAGGGAAAACATACTGCACGTAAACAGTGGGGTCTGTAAGATCCATCCCACAGGGGCAGGAGCTAAGCATGCTCAAACCACTCATCTGGAGCAGAATGAGAAATGAATTGAATGGGTGGAAGCTGGTGGGAACCAGGATTCTACTGTCTGACTGGGAGTTACAGATAAGCAGAGGGGGAGATGTACACTGTCCATATGATAATGGATCAAGTTGGAGGCATCAGTATAAACCCGTCTTCTGCTTAATATGAATACAGACATTTCCACATAGAAATCTTTATAATTAGGAGTGTATACTATTGGGGAGGGGGAAATTTCACTCTCTCTCCCTCTTGACTTGTTGTGGCTGGACTAGTAATAAAACTAACATAAGACTGAGCCACAGGAGAAAAAGAAATTTTAATTCTGACACACACAATTCTCATAGAAATGAGAAGAAGTAGTGAAAACAGACAGATTTTATACATCTAGAGAACTATAAATTTCTTAAGAATTGACAGCCCAAAGAAATGTAGCTTTTGGGTATTCAGTGAAGAATCTAAACAGAGTTTCAGCTTGGGGTGGTAAATTAAAGAAGTTACAAGTTATGTCTATATGCGCCTCTGAACCTTTCATGTGTTACACTTATTTCCTGCTTTTAGGGAGATAGATCTGGGGTCACAGTGTCCCTCTTGCTTTGGCCATTTCTAAGTAACTTAAATTTATAACACTATGTGGTTGTGGCAGATTGGGGGGGGGTGCACGGTGCTCCCTGAGCAACAACAATACACTAAGGTGGGAACACACGCACACACTTCCTTGCACTGTCAGCTGAGAACATTTTCCTTCCATGTGTAAACTCTTAATACCATTCTCTAATTAATGGAATCAGGACTCTTTGAAAAAACGGCTTATACTAGGACTGAGACAGTCAATATGAGCCAGGATAATCTTGAATCTTGTATCAGAAAGTAAGGAAGTACCAGGAGGGAAAAAAACCCAAAAATATGGAATGACCTCAAAGGAAACAGGAGCCAATGAAAGAGTTCTCAATAGCCAAATCAGGAATAAACTGAGCAACCAAACCTGTGGTGCTGGATTATAACCAAAAGATTAAAATAAATATCCAGGTGAAGTTAAATGATGACAGTTATTTTTTTTTAATTTTAATAAATGGGATTGAATAGAAACCTATGCAGAAGAAATCCTAATAATCCATGACATCCATCAAGGAGGTGGAGTTAAAGCCCCCTCTCCTGAAGTGTCGGTTCCACATGGCAACCTCCTCCTGTTTAGGTCAAAAGCAAGGAAAGCCTGAGATCCCACTGCTGGGCACGTATGCAGAGCAACACTCTAATGTGAAAAGACACATGCACTGACTAATCTTTTTTTACCACAGTGGGCAACATTAAATTGGGGGAAAATTTGTGTTTTCAACAAATGGCGCCAGGCAATTGTCTATCCAGTGAAACTTTTTTCATTTCCAAGAGAAATGAAATTGGACCCTTGCTTCAAACCGCATGCAAAATTACCTCAAGATACATACAAAGCTTAAATTCAAAGAGTGGTAAAGTGACAATCAGCCCTCATTTGCTGATTCCACATTTGCAGAATCAGTCACCTTCAGATAAAATAATAATAATAATTTGAGAAAGTTCCATAAAGAAAAACTTGAATTTGTGGCATGCCAGAAACTATTTAAATAACATTAAATAGTTTTAATTAATATTTTTATTATTAATTAAATAATATTATTTTATTATATTATTTTATTATTAATTAAATAATATTGTCTTCACAATTATTTACGTATCATTTACATTGTATTACTTATTATAAGTGATCTCGAGATGATTTTAAGTATACAGGAAGATGTGCTTAGATTATCTGCAAATACTACACCATTTTATATAATGGATTTGAACACCGACAGATATTTAGTATCCACAGGGTGTCCTGGAACCAATACCTCACAGATAGAGAGTAAAGCTGTATAAACTCTCAAAGAAACAATGGGGATAAGTCATCACGACCCTGGATTTAGCAATTTATTTAGATCTGATAGCAAACACAAGCAAGGAAAGAAAAAAATAAATTGCCTTTCATCAAAATTAAAGACTTTTGTACATCAAAGACACTATCCAGAAACCGAAAAGACAGTACACAAAATCAAAGAAAATATTTGCACATTATATACTTGAAAAAAAATTTATCAAGAATATATCAAGAACTTTTACAACTCATAAAAAGACAAAACAAACCCATTTTTTAACATGGTAAAAAGGATTTTTTAAACATTTTTTATTGAGTTATAGTCATTTTACAATGTTGTGTCACATTACAGTGTAGAGCACAAGTTTTCAGTTATACCTGAACATACGTATATTCATTGTCACAATTTTTTTCGCTGTGAGCTACCACAAGATCTTATATATATTTCCCTGTGCTATACAGTATAAACTTGTTTATCTATTCTACATATGCCTGTCAGTATCTACAAATTTTGAACTCCCAGTCTATCCCTTCCCACCCACACCCTTGGCAACCACAAGTTTGTATTCTATGTCTATGAGTCTAACATGGTAAAAGGACTTAAATAGACCCTCCTCTATATGTAAAGTAAAAAAAAAAAAAAAGTCCAGTATATTCTATATATGTATTTACATGCAATATAATGTATATCTGCAGTCAAACAGTAATAATTCTACTTAATAAAAGTGAAAAAGAAAAACACCAATAAATAAATTAATTTAAATAATTAAAAAAAAAAAATAGACCCTTCTCCAGACAAGACAAATAGTCAACAAGCACATGAAGGGACGTTAAAAATCAGTCGTGATGGAAATGTAAGTGAATACCATAATGCCATACCCTTTCAAGCACACTAGAAGCCCTACGATCAAGAAAACTAAAAACAACAAATACTGGCAAAAATGTAGAGAAATTGAAACTTTTAAACATTACTTGAAAAATTGGAAAATGGTACAGCCCATGTTTCCAGTTTGTCATTTCCTCAAAAAGATAAAAAATATAGTTACCTTATGGTTCAACAACTTCACTTCTACATATAGATCCCAAAACATTAAAAATAGGTATTCAAACAAAAAAAAAATGGTGCACAAATATTCGTAGCAGCACTATGCGCAATGGCCCCAAAAGTAGAACAATTGAAATGTCCACCAAAGGCTAAATAGATAAACTAAATAGGGTATATCCATAAACTGCCATATTATTCTGCCATATAAAGGAATACAATGGTGCAGCCACGGTGGAGACCCATAAAGGAGTTCCTCAAAAATTTACACATGGGGTTGACATGTTATCCATCAATTCCCAGTTCAGACACATCTGTCCAACCACTGTGTCCCCCTTTTACCTTGGAGCTGACGGGCCCCTCACAGGACTGTGACCATGCTGCTCCCCACACCCCAGGAGGCAGCCCCACCTTCCCTGGTTGATGACCCCAGACACCCAGGGCCTCCCAGTCCCCCACTTTCCTTGTGCCCCAGTGACTGTTAGCTCCTCCCCCAGAGTCTATGGCCAGTCCCTACACTAAGGATGCTGGCCCCCACAGGCCTGACGCTGGACCAACGCGATCTTGTGCCCAGCTCCTCCATCAGGCCCTGACAAAGCTCCTGCCCCCATGGTGCATCTCACATCACATCCGAACTTTCTGAAGCATCACTGAGATAATGACCCTCTCCCACCTAATCCCCCAAAGTGTCCCCACTCTGGCTGGGCTGTCTGCTGGGAGAGACGTCCGCCGGGGCCCTCAGAGTCCCCAGCACCCCGACTAGGCTGCTGGCTCCCGGGTTCCCTGACACTGAGCACCTCAGCAGGCCAGGTGACACAGCCTGAAACCCCAAAACTGCTCACCTCAGGAAGCGCTGGCACTGCAGCTGCTCCATCAAAGAGAGCAGGGAAGGGCTCCCCAGCTGAGACACAGTCTTTACTCTAAAATCAAATCCCTCTCACAATGTGGGCAAGAAGTTGTCTGTGAACTAAGTCCCCACTTCTCCAGTCTTTGACTACTGAATAAAGCTTGTGCTGCATTCATATCAGCTTGTCTTGTTTTTGGCTTCCAAACCTGAACTAGCATCTATTCCACACTTTCTTTTAATTATTTTAATTCTTGTCCTTTTACTAACAAGCATTATTGAAAATAACCTGCTGAAATGAAGAGTCTTTGTCTTGTATTTATTACCCTGGTCCTGTAAACTGGAAAAGGAGAACATATCTCCCTGAGACTCCAGAGAGTCTTCACCTGCACTCCAGCTCCACCTTCAGCTTCCAAGTTTGAGGTTCCACTTAAACTATTCCCTGAACAGCTTTCTTACCTTGTTCCTTGAGTGCTATCTCTAAGGGCTGTGTGAGCGTGAGAAAATGACATCATTAAAACGAACATCACTGTGTACCTTGTGCATTACATGCCCTTCCACCCACAGAAGCGCAGTACAGATGCTTCGGATACGTAACACTGATATGTATAATCGGGAATTAATCAGCTAACCCACGTGCATATGCATGCAAGTCAGCCTATCGCTATTACAGGACACAGTAAACAGTTCAATCCATATTAGATTCCAGCCCATACAAATATTCACAGGGGTAATTGAACAGATTGATATTACATAGAACTATGTTTATTAATCATACTACCACACTGAGTCCAAACATCTCCTGTCAGCATGGTTATGGTAACCGATAACCAGCGCTTAATCATCAAGCCTCGACAAACCTGCCTCTCTCCTCATTCTGAGCCCATGATCCATGGGAATTTCTGTGAAAGAACTGTAACTGGCATCTGATTCTTACTTCAGCACCCTCTCACATAAAACTGCCAACTTTCCCCCTTGAATAAGACATCTCAATGGCATTTTTCACAGAAATAGGGCAAATCACCCTAATATTTGTGTGGAACCACAAAGGACCCCAAATAGCCAAAGCGACCCTGAGAAAGGAGAATAAGCTGGAGGAGTCTCCTTCCCTGACTTCACACTACAGCACAAAGCTACTCACAAAAACAGCGTGGAATTGGTACAAAAACAGTGCGGAATGGGAACAAAAACAGGCACGTGGAAAAGAGGAACAGAACAGAGAGCCCAGAAACAAAGCCACACCGATGACATCAGTTAAGGTATGACCAAGGGGCTGAGACACACCAAGAGCAAAGGACGGTCCCCACAAGAAGCAGTGCTGGGAAAACTGGACACCACATGCCATCTACACCACACACGAAACTTATAAAACCTGGTTTTCCACACCAAGCCCTTCCTGGTCATATGAACACCACCACCACCACCCCCCAACTCCAAGCCATCAGCCATGCACAGGAAGCTTCTTTCCACTTTTCCTCACCTGTTTCTCCCAGCAGTGCCTGAGTCTCAGGAAACCCAGCTCCTGTCTGCATGGACACTGCCCTTTTTGACCCTGAAGCCACAGCCCGGGTGGGTCCCAAGGAGACTAAGCTCCTGCTGCATAGACATTGATCACATCAATACCACGCCAAAAAAGCAGAGAAGACATCAGATTTCCTTATAGAGGCCAACCCTTAACCAGATCCACTTCAACCAAAGTGCCGATGCTAATCGCCCTTCTAGGAGTCCACATGTAACTCAGAGGCACTGTGGGAAGATTAGGACCCACTGGGTCTTGGGTGTTGTGAATGACCTGGATGTTGTCCAAACAGGGCAATTTCTGAATTCTAGTTTTCCACAATAAATCATCAAAAAAAAAAACTGTTAGAACAAATTAATCATTTCAGTAAATCTACAAGGTAAAAAAATCAATACACAAAAATTAGTTGTCTTTCTATACATTAATAATGAAACGTCAGAGAAATTTTTTGAAAAATCCCATTTACAATTGCATCCAAGAAATTACCTAGCAATAAACTGAATCAAAGATGTGAAAGGCCTGCACACTGAAAATTCTAAAACACTGAAGGAAAGAAACTGAATAGACAAAAATAAATGAAAAGATATCCTGTACTCATGGATAGAAGAATTAATCTTGCTAAAATGTCCATTTTATACAAAGCAATGTTCAAATTCAAAGCAACCCTGCTCAAACCACTATGCCCTACACTAGAAAATAACGGAACGTTGTAAACTGACTATACTTCAATAAAATAAAATAAACTTCAGTGGCATTTTTCACAGAAACAGAACAAACAATCCTAATATTCCTGTGGAAACACAAAGGACCCTGAACAGCCAAAGGGATTCTGCGAAAGAACAGGCTGGAGGCATCTCCTTCCCTGACCTTCACACTACGTTATGAAGAAACAGTCACCAAAAAAAGTGTGGAATTGGCACAAAAACAGGGACATGGAACAGAGGAACAGATAGAGAGCCCACAAATAAAACAAGGAATATGTGGTCAATTAATTCCCAAGGAAGGAGCCAGGAACCTGCACCAGGGAAAGGACAGTCCCCTCAACGAATGGCGCTGGGAAAGTTGGACACCACACGCCGAAGAAGGACACGGCACACTCTACACCACACACAAAACCTGACTAAAACCCATGGCTTCCCACATCCAGCCCTTCCTCTCCCGGGGCCTCTGAGCAGGGACTCCCCTCAGGAGTCAGCCCCTCACAGGAAACTTCTCCTCACTTGTCCTTTCTTCTCACCTCTCCCTCAGTGCAGAACCTCCTGTTGGGTCCTGAGAATATTGGGCTCCATAACCCCCTGTTGTCCTGAAGCCCCAGCAGGTCCAGAGGAGATGCAGCTCCAGTCAGCTGCGCAGGAAGCCAAGGCCTCAGACATAACACAGGTGTGGGAGGCGGGCTCTGGGCCCTGCCAGCCAATGGGAAAGTGTGGACCCAGCCGCCCTCACAGCCAGCGGGGGGTGGGGTGGGGGGTGGGCTGCCCTAAGGGTGGCTCTGCTCAGTCCTTCAAACTGGAAATGCAAACTGAAATAGAGCCAAATATTCGTAATTTCTCACAAACTTTACAACTTACAACAAATTCTCTCAAATTTATTTTTACCCATTTAAAATCCAAAACTATCAAAATTATAGAGATAAAGAAGACATTCTAAATGACCTTGGGTTTGGTCACATAGATTATGCCCTTTGAGTTTTAACACGCAACACAAAAAGCCAATCCACAAAAAAAGTAATGATTATGGACTTTATAAAATAAAAGATCTCTACTCTGAAAGCCCTTATTCAGAAAGCCAAAAGACAAGCCACAAATTGTGAGAAAAATATTTATGAAACATGTATCTGATAAATGATTTGGATTCATAATATACAAAGAACTCTAAAATAACCCCATGAAAATGGGTAAAGATCTGAACAGACACTGGGTCCAAGGAGACATACAGATAGTACATAAGCATACAAAAATATGTTCAGATTCATACATCATTTAGGGAATTACAAATTAAAATCACAAGATAACATGGCACACCTGTTAGAACTGCTAAACTGCAAAAGTACAATACCACGGCAGGTGATGAGAAACAACAGGGCTTTCCCTCGTTGCTGGTGGAATGTGTGCACAGCCACTTCCTAAGACACTTTGACAGTTTTTCCCAAAGCTAAACAAGTCTCACCTTGGGATCCAACAAGCCTGCTTTCCAGTAATTAGGCAACTGCTTTGAAAAACTATGTCAAAACACAAACTGGGATGCAGTTATATGCAGCAGCTCTGCTCATAATGGGTAAAAACTTGACATCAGGATGTGCTTCACTAGACGAAGCATAAGCAAACTGGGGTACATGTATGTCAAGAGGAGCAGAATGAGCCACCCCAAAACAGGCCTCTTTGGCAAAGAATTAGTCTGGTCTAACTATCAAAAAAAAAAAAAAAAAAACCATAGAAAACTAAGTAGAGGTTGCCCATCTGGGAGCAATATTTACATTTCTTAGGAAAATCTACATTTGTAAGGGTGTGTCCATCTTTGTACCAGAAATAAAGAGCTGATTAAACCTCAATTAACTCTTGCCAGTTGAGAAGTCCTGACTTAAATCTGCATAACAAACACACCCTTGTTTACTGAGCTTTCACAATAACCTACCTTAACCTGACTTCCTCCCTCCCCAAGGCCTTGCTTCTGTTTTTAGCTGAAGATCCTATTTAAGGTGATACCTTTGGCCATTTCAGAGAGAGACCCAGTTGTCCTGGGTGTCTCCCCTGTACACAGGAGGTACACATGTTATTAAATCTGTTTGTTTTTCTCCCTATAGTCTGTCTTATTGGGGGGGGGGGGTCTCATCCAACAACCTAGAAGGGGAGAGGGAAAACTGGTTTCCCTCCCACACACACGTAATGGAATGCTCCTCAGCAACAGACATTAAACCATCAACCCACGGAAAGACACGGATAAATCTCACTTGTATGTTACAAAGGGAAAGAATCCAGTCTGAGGAGGCTGCACACAGTAGGACCCCATTTATGACAATTATGGAAAAGGCAAAACTGTACATGAGCTGATCATGGAGTGGGGGTGGGGGGGTAAAGTATTCCATGTGATATTTTAGGATGGACACCTGTCACTATGTGTATGTCGAAGCCCAAAGGTCAATCATAATCTATTCAAATTTGGTTGTTTAGGGTGCAGGAGTGTCACAGGATGGAACACTAACTGTGACAGAATCTAACTGCATTGGAAATAGGTGGAAAAATCTCAGTCGGTGGTGGGGCAAAAGGTGCTGATCTAAGTTAACTTTGGAAATGAACAGACTTATTCTACAAAGGTAGAATGGACCATTGTTAAACTGTGGACTTTGTATTATACAGTTCTTTCTGGGGTGTAGTAGCTAACAATTCTGAAAGCACTGTGCATGTAACCTGCAAAAGAGAAATGAGTTGACAAAGGGCAGATGGTGGGAGCCAGGCTCCTCGCTGTGGGATTGGGGAGTCACAGATAAGCAAGGGGAGAGCCTCATACTCCTGGATATGAGCTTCCTGGGCAGATGGTGTGGGGAATAGACAGGGATAGGGGAAGGCACAGGTCCTTACTCTTGGAAGGCCCTGCAGATGGAAGAACTTCACACCCTTTCCTTCCCCCCATACCTGCTGGAAACACTCAGACTTCCAAAATCAGCTGGTTGCAGGTTTTAAGACATTCTCACCCCCACACAGATAAAGGAGCAATGAGGATCTTGCACTACCCAGAAGCTGTCCCAGAATCCAGGCCCTAGAGGGTGGACCCAGGACGGGGTACCTGGATCTCTGACCAGCAGGTGAGAGCAAGGAGACCAGTCCTGAGGGCAAGGGTCTCCTGAAGTCTGTGAGCCCGATGCCCTGATGGGGTTCAGTCCCTGTGGGGACATGGGTGGGGCCTGCAGTGGTTCTGTTTTCCACCTGAGCCCCTTGGATGAAACCTGAGCAGCACTGCGCTCAGGTGTCTCCTGGTAGTGTTTCAAACTGACACAGCAGCTTTACAAAAGAACAGGAGAGTGAAACTAAGCACCTGACAGCAACCCCTCTCTGGCTCTCAGCTGCTTCCATCAGGACCACAGTCCCCTGCACAAGATCTGCTATAACCCACCTGCCCTGACCCAGCCTCTCCCCTTCCACCCTGGACCCCTCTCCCATGCCAGATGCTTCTGTCCAACCACTGTATCCCCCTCTCACCTTGGGGCTAACAGGCCCCTCAGAGGACTGTGATCCTGTTGGCCCCACACCCCAGGAGGCAGCCCCGCCTTCCCTGGTTGCTGAGCTCAGACACCCCAGGCCTCCTAGTGCCCACCCACGTGAAACCCGTGTGCTGCTGGGTTTCTGGCCAGGTGAGCTCCATATCCTGGGAGGAGCCTGCGAACAAGCGTCCTCACTTTGCTGCTGGCACAGTTGTTTAGCTACTGGCCCATGGGCAGTGCTGGGATGAGATGAGAACCAGGAGATGTTCCAGGTCTCTGAGCCCTGCCCAGGCCCATCCAGACTGACCAGGTCAGTAGGTGGGGTGCTGGCTGCTGTGCTGTATGAGGGTGGCCCCATAAGTACCTCCTGTTTCTTCTACCCTACACAGCAGAGGCCTCCAGAGGGCAGAGCAGACAGCCTGCCTCAGTGGGTAGAAGCTCCTGGTGACCCTACAGGGGACCTGGAAGGGAGGGACCAGGCAGGAGGGGAGCAGGGACCCAGGCAGAGCCATGGGGCTTGTGGCCTGAGGGGCCTTTCTGGGTCTGAGCTTGGAGTGGACAAGCAGGAGTTGAGTGTGACCCAGGAAAGCTGCCCTGGTGAATGAGGCTGAACCCACTTTAGGGTGAAAAGCCTCCTGGATGACCCTAAAAACAGGATTATTAGATGAATCCTACTAAAGGAAGACTTTGTAACATGAGTCCTGCTGAAGAGAAGGTTTTGCAAAGCGAATCCTCCTAAGAGGAGGCTCTGTGAGCTGGCACCCCTCAGAAAGAGGATGTACAACTTGCTGGGGGCCACCCTGGGCAGGTGGTGGGCACAGACTCCACTCTGTGGCCCCACATCTGTGCTTCTGGGTGGTCACTTGGCTCCTCAAAGCCTCAGCTTTCCAGTCTGCTCGGGGAGGGATGGCAGTGTGGATTAACCAGTATTTTGCTCAGAATAGGGTAGAAAGGGGTCTTGTGGAAACTTTGCAGAACACTGTCTTTAGGGGAATCACAGGCTCTGTTTCCTGCAGGTGTTAGTTTAGGGTCAGGAGGGCAAATCTGAGTGGACTTGCAACAGATCCTGGGGATGGGCTCATTTCAGTGGGTCCTCTTGTTCCCTGAATCTCAGAAGGGGGAGGCTCCAGTGGGCAGTGGCAAGTTCATCCCATACCTGGAAGCATCCAGACCTCAAGGCCCAGTGGCCCCCGGGAGGCGGGCAGGACAGGCCAGCCTCCCCCTCAGTCCCCTCCTTCTCAGGACATGCAGGGTCCAGACTGTCATCAGGGAGAAGGATGGATGGAGGGAGGTGGGTGTCCTATGTGGGAAGCAGCTTGTGTAAGAGAAACAGTCCTTAATTTATGTCTCAATCATTTTTATATTTCTTGAGATGCATATTAATGCACTAGTTTGAATTGAAAAATTGCCTTTTTTCTGCCAGAAGTAAGTCTGATTTTGGCCACTTCATTTAACAATGTGCAATGGGTGTGCCATCGTGATTCTGCGCAGATTTGGAGTATGTGCAGAGGCTCAGTGCTGTTATTCTATGTACACATATGACAAAGCCCAATGCCACTTCAGTGGTGTTTGGGGTCCTGCTCCGCAAAGGCTGTTTAGACTGTCACTTCCTGCTGCAATTGTAGCTCACTTGCCTCCACCCATTCACTCCCTTCTTCAGGTTTGGCACCTGGAATCCACCGTAAGTTGAGAAAACACCCAAATTAGTTGTTAAGAAACGTGTTAAATAAAAACCTTAAACTAGACCTAGTTTGAAAGCCTGTAAGGCCTCATTTTACTGGGTTTTGTGAGTTATTTCTGCTTTCTTTGGTTGCTTTCAAGTACTGAGAAGCTTTAAAAGGGCATGATTTCAATAATTGAGAGTTTGTTTGCATTATTCACCTTTAAGTATTTACATATTCTATTACTACAATAGCTTTGCTTATGTAATTTCGATTCAAAATAATGGAAGAAGGTCTTTCGGTGTTTCGTTATTTTGTTGTTGTCTATTTATAAAGAAAACACCCATGAAAAAGACCCAGAATTACTGCCCCATCACAATCTAGATTTTGGCCCCCAAAAGTTGCACAGTGCTACAGGTTTGTTCAGAGTTCAGTTGGGATAATCAACTCATTTGAACACTTAAGAAAACAAAGTAAAGCACCCGTTCAAATTACAGCCTGCATCCACAGCAAGCCTTATCTCTAACAGTGAATTTCACAACAGAAGGTAAAAAGGCCCCAGAGGCATCATAAAGAAAAGGAACCCAGAGGTATCCACACACTCCACAACCACCTCTAGATTGAAGGGTCCCCCTTCTGCAGATAAATCAAAGGAACAAGTACATGTTTGTACACTCATATTTCACTGACAGATCCCTCCAAGACATCTCATCTTCACCAAATACAGAAATAAAAACAGGTATCTTGCTACCAGTCTTGGGCTCTAACCTGTTCTTTAACTGGAAATTGTGTGATAGGAATAATAAATTAAACTGCCTTCCAGGAAGTGGCCTCACAAATAACAACAATAAAGGGTTGCAAGTTATTATGGTGATGCTGATACAACAGCAACACTTTCAATAAAATTATTACAAGACCTTCAAATACAAACTACAGAACTCCATATATGCCCAAACTAAATTTCACAACATAACTTCATATTACAGTTAATGATCTCACAAGTTCTTTTAAAAGAAAAACCTGATGTTCAAAGTAAAGATCTCAAATATTTGCAAATGATGCAACTGACAAGGGCTTAATTTCCAGAATATACAAACACCTCAAATAACTGAATAACAACAACAACAACAACAAAACAGCAACAACAACTCAATCAAGCAATGGGCAGAAAACCTAAACAGACATTTCTCCAATGCAGACATACAGATGGCCAATAGGCACATGAAAACATGCTCAATATCAATAATTAACTGAAAAATGCAAATCAAAACTACAATGAGGTATCCTTTTACATTGGTCAGAATGGCCATCATTAAAAAGTCCACAAATAATAAATGCTAGAGATGGTGTGGAGAAAAGAGAACCCTCCTACACCACTGATGGGAATGTAATTTGGTGCAGCCATTGTGGAAAATAGTATGGAGATTCCTCAAAAACTAAAACAGACTTACCCTATGATCCAACAATCCCACTCCTGGGCATATATCTGGAGGAAACTCTAATTTGAAAAGACACATGCACCCCAATGCTCATAGCAGCACTATTTACAATGGCCAAGACATGGAAACAACCCAAATGTCCATCGACAGATGACTGGATAAAGATGTGATATATATATACATTATACATATATGGCATATATACATAATGGAATATTACACAGCCATAAAAAGAATAAAATAATGCCATTTGAAACAAAAATGAACTTATTTACAAAACAGAAACACACTCACAGACAGAAAACAAACTTATGGTTAGCAGGGGCAAAGGGCGGGGGAAAGGATAAATTAGGAGTTTGGGATTTGCAGATACTACTATATATAAAACAGGCAACAAGGTCCTACTGAGACAGGAAGGAAGAGGGCAGGGCACAGCCACTCAAGGAATGACAGCAACCAAAATGGTGGAAGATTCACCTCCTAGTTGGCCTTGAGGATTAAGAGGTTTGATTTCTAATAGACCTTCAGCTTCATTATACGCTCATTGTAACAGCATGATCAAATAACATGCCCGCAGGCGCCATGACAGACCCAAGGCTAACCGCAAAAGGCCAAAGAATGCACGGTGGCCCAGTCCCTGGGAATCCCAGCCCCTTCCCCAGGGCTGTTAGATTGATTGCACCCGTAGGCTTGTGAAGCTACTGAGACCATAAAAAGTGACAACACCATGCCTAGTGGTCCTTTGCACTTTCTATCCCCTTTGGAGAGGGCCTGCCCTCTGCCTATGGAGTGTGTACCTACTTTTACTTTAACCTGAGCACCCAATTCCCACAACTCTTTCCTTGCCTGCCTCTTGCCTTATACTCTATGCAGTATGTATCTCTCTAAATAAATCTATCTTAACTCAACAGTGGCTTGCACTTGAATTCTTTTCTGCACAAAGCCAAGGACCCACACTTGGCAGGGCACATCCCAGGGGCTCAACCGAGACCTGGGACTCAGCCCTCCTCATGCCCCACATCCTGCATCACTACGGTAAAGCACAGGGAACTATATAATCAGCATCTTGTAGTAACCTACAATAATACAGAATATGAGAAAGAATGTTTCTGTGTATAACTGAATCAATATGCTGTACACCAGAAAATAACACAACAGTGCAAATCAATCATACTTCAATTTTAAAAAATCTCATGGCTACGTTCACACCTGCCACTTAAATCGTGTTTTTATTTGCATTTTTCTTATTATTAAAGCTGAAGGTTTTCCTCTTTATTGGACATGTCGGTCTTCTTTTGTAAATAAGCTGTTTGTGTCTTTCCCCTGTATTTCTCAACAGGGTTTCAGCATTTCTTTTTTTCATAAATTTTCAGCCAGGAGATTAGAGTTCATTTCAGAGTTGGGCCCTGGAGGATGGGAAGCATTTGCCTGGGTAAGGTGAATGGTGTTCATTTATCTGCAGTCCCGTCACCCACTCCCCTCCAGTCCCAGTGAGTTTACCGTGAACCTGGGCAGGTACGCCCTTCAATTCCAGGCAGGTGCCTCCATCGGGGAGGAGTCCACGGAGCTCAGGTAAAAGATACTAGAAAATTTTTTAGCCTTTAATTTTAAGTTTTCTTTTAAAGCTGTTAAGTCAAAATTATGGATCACCTTGCTAAAAAACAAAAACCTGCAAATTTCCTAGCATGCACCCGTTACTGTTTAAGACTATTTACAGAAATTAAAAGGATGCAAGATCTTAAACTTGGGTAAAAGTGAGGATAAAACAAAAACCACAGGGATAGACCGGAGATGCTGCAACGGAGGCAGAGTGGAGGCCGCTGGCTCACACAGCGACCACGCGCCAGCTGTTCTCCTGGCGCAGCACCGTCTGGGCCGGGCGCTTGGGATCCGCGGAGATGTTAGCCTCAAAGGACCCGAAAAACAAGCAAGTCCAAGACCCTGAGCAGCCGAGGGACCGCAGGCTGCGGCTCGGCCCCTCCACCCAGCGGGAGGCGCAACGCCGAGGCCCGCCCGGCCCGCACGGTAGGGAGTATCGCGGACCCACATCGAGCCCCACCGGCTCGCAGGAACTTCCGGGCATGTCCGGGCGGGGGCCGCACGGCCCTTCGCGGGGCGGGTGGGAGTTGCATCACTTCCGGGGGCCTAGCGGGCTGCTTGACCCGCCGACGTCCCCTCGGCAAAGCGACGTCCCCGCGCCCAGCGATCTGATTGGTCCGCGTGGGAGGGCGCGCGGCGCCAAACTCGCTTCCCGTCAGCCTCCGCCCGCCCGCTCTGTGGCCGCGCGCACGTTCGCGCGCCCGGAGCCCGCGCCTGCGCCTCGCCGCCATTCGGGAGGCCGCCGCGCCGCAGGGCCTCGCGGAGCCGCCCGGGGCCGCGAGCCCGGCCTCCCGCCGTCCTTCGCCCGCCTGGACGCCGCCCGCTGCCCACCGGTGAGGAGCGGGGCGGGCGGGAGGGGCGTCATCCGGGCCGTAGCCCCGAGGAAGCCGGGGACGGCCTCCGAGGAGGGGCCTGGCCGGGCCGCCTGCCGGCGGAAGGACCGCTCCCCCGGAGGCCAAGGCGGGGTTGGGCCGCCAGATCCGGGGTGGGAGGCCCTGCGTCACCCCGTCAGAGGCAGGAAGCGTTTTGTCGGAAACCCCGCGAGGAGCGGGGACCTCACTCAGCCGGGCGGGCATGTTCTGCGTTCTGGCCCGGAGGCAGTTTCCTCTGCCCCTCGTCTGCGTGGGCTTTTGTCGTCGTTGCTATTTAAAACTCAGCCAGGCAGCCCCTGGCGTGGGAGGAGTGTGATCGTGTGTGTGATAAGGGGTTAGTGTCCAGAGGATGTAAAGAAATCCTGCAGCTCAACCACAAAAAGCGGTTTTAAAATGGGCAACGGACTTGAGTGGGTATTTCTCCCAAGAAGACGTGCAGATGGCCAGTGAGCACATCAGAGGATGCTCATTAGCCATCAGAGTTACGAAAATGAAAACCAGAATGAGATACCACTTCACAGCCACTGATACGGTTATTATTGAAAACAAGAGTGGACACTCGTTCGTTGCTGGCAGGGTAGTAAAATGGTGCGGCCACCACCTGTGGAAAACAGTGTAGTACTTTCTCAAAATTTGGGCATGGAGTTACCATATGACCCACCAATTCCCCTCCTAGGTGTAAACTCTGAAGAATTGGAAGCAGGGACTCAGATACTCGCACACCAGTGTCCACAGCAGCCTTATTCAGAATAGCTTAAAGGAGGTAACAGTCTAAATGACTATCAACAGATGAATGGAAATAAATTGTGGTATGTTACTCATCCTTAAAAAAGAATTAAATTCTGATACATGCTGCGGTGTAGACATGCCCAGTGAGGTAAGCCAGATACAGAAGAACAGGTGTGTGATTCCGCTCAGAAACAGAAAGGCAAATAGGGGTGGAAAGGGGTACTGTTGAATGAGTGTCCAGTTTCTGTTTATGGTGATGAAAGGTTCTGGAAGTGGATAATGGTGATGGTCATACAACATTGTGAATGTACTTAATGCCACTCAGTTATGCTTTTAAAAATGGCTGGAATGGTCAATATTATATTTTACCACAGTTTAGAAAGTGTATACAAAAAGGCAAAACTACAGAGACAGTGGTTGTGAGGAGCACGGGGAATTGTTAGAACAGTGACATTACTTTGTGTGAATCTGTAATGGTAGAGAACATGACACTACATTTGTGAAAACCCTCAGAACTGTACAGCACGTGGGGTGAGCCCTGTATAAAGTGGACTTTAGTTAAGAGTAACTATATATTCGTCTCTAACAAGTCTGCCACATTAATACAGGGTGTTAATAATAGGAAGGGTGTGCAAGGGAGGAAAGGAGATACATGAGAACAGAGAACTTTCTGTTCAGTTTTTCCTTAAACCTAAAAGCTGCTCTAAGAAATAAAGTTTAATTTTAAAAGAAAACCAGCGAGGGTGAAGAGCAATGCTAGTGTGTACATACTAGTGGGACCCAATTAGCTTTAAACATGCTCTGCTAAACACATTTTTACATTTAAGAGCTGTGTGTCAAAATGTTTTAGAAGACGACCAGTAGTGCTAGACTTTAAGGAAGAAGTTGAATGGGAGATGAAAATAGGTGTGATATCACCTGCTATCCTCACTGAAAAATACAGGATGATGGAGTAGCAAAACACTCATGATTAAAACATGTTTTTAGAGACAATGTTGTCTGTAGAGGTGAAAAGTAAGATAAGAAATTTTTATTAATCTGAATAATGTAGAGTTACTTTCATAGTTAGGCTTAGGAGCCCTGACCTTTAGGAAAAAAACTTCTGTAATCTTGAGGCTGGAAGTAATCTTAGTGTCTCACCTAGCAGTTGAATTCTGGACTCAATTTTCCAGCGTCACCATGGGAGAGACATCGTTGTCTTACAACAGAGATCTGGAAGCAGAAACCAGGGGCTTCTGTAGCTTCCTGTGACCTACTTACTGTGATCTTTGACAGGTTGGTCCCTCTCCCCCAGCATGAGTTTTGTGTTGATTGTAAAATAAGGTTGGACTTAAGTCCTGTGAGGATCCTTCCAGTCCTTTACTGACCATTGGATTCCAATTGTGGACGGCTCCTACCTAACAAAGCAACTCATTCTAGTCCATGATTAAATACTTTGTAACAAACTTTTTAGGTTGACCTGAAGTCTCTTTTCCTGCTGGCTTCCACTTGGACAGCTTACATGTTAATCTGAAATTCTTCCTCTTTTGAAGTTAAGTCTCTGCTCACAAATGACATCTTCTTAAAGACTGACTACCATTATATTTGCTTTCTTTTGCATATTCCTAGTCTTAAGGACTTTCTTAAAGTATCCTTCCCAGTAATCCACTGGGATACTCTGCCCAGTGCAGACTCTAGTCTTATAGTCTGCAATTGATATTTGGATTACAGATGTTTGATAAATTTCATTTAGTTGAATGTGGCCCATTTACTGGCTTTTCAAGATCTTAGTAATCCCATTGTATTCGTTTGGTCAGGATACACAAGGAAGAACCTGGATAGATAGCAGAACGTTTTTCTGGTCCTTCGTCAGGTGCTGATTATCTGCCTGATCTTGAGAAAGGTGGTTTATGTCTAGGTTTGAGTTCCCTTCACTATAAATAGAAGTTTTAAAGTACATGATCTCTGAGGTCTTCTGCCCTACAATCCAATGACTCAGGCTAGACAATAGTTCAGGTCTTTCCTAATTTTACAATTCTGGGAATCTAAGATCAGTTCCCCAGTCTTCATGAGACATCATGAAGCACTACCATCCCTCCCTTTTGCAGAAGCCTCTTCCCTCTTTGCCCCTTGATCCTATTGGTATGTTGTCCCTTCCTCCACTGTGTGTTAATTTGCTGCTCTGCTGTGCATGGATAATTGACAGAATAGCCTGTAGTCACGGCAGGAGTCTCCTGGATGCCGGTCACATCAGCTGAAGTTAGATGGTGGGTTTGAGAAGGTTTGACTGGGTTAGGGTTAGGTATTACATAGTGGATCATTACCATGGAATTTGATAGTCATGGATAGCATCTACTGTAGTCTTTGGTGTCCTTTCATTGCAGTTAGTGTCCAGGCTTATTGGATTGGACCCCTCTCAATGTTGGAAGGGGCAGGACAGTGAGAGGAAGAGGCAGAATTCTATTACAGAGGGCACAAATTACCACAGAGAAGTAATTTTGATTACCCTTCTTTTATTTTTTTTCAGGTTCAAGTTCTCATCTTTGTCCTTCTTGATGTACTGCAGGCTATTGTCTGTGGTTTACTCAAAAAGCCATGTAGACTTCTCTGCCCTTGTAAGACTTCTAGTAAGACAGCTGGTAAGTCTACTAGGGAAAAGTATGTTGTTTTTTCATTCCCTCCCCATTCTAAAACTACTTGTCCTGGATTTCAGTGATATTCTGCCAGCATTGCTTTGCATATATTTTTGTGTGCTTTTATCATTTCTCACTTTCTGATGTTTAAGAGAGTATTTTATGATGAGTATATTTTTGAAAAGTGCTTGGTGGAGTTCTCGAGGAAAAACTCTATAAAGGTATACACACCCATATATGTAATGATGTATGAACATGTGCTAAAAATGTTACTTACAGAATCTGTTTTAGCAGTTGTTGGATTCCCATGCTAAGAACACCCAGATGGAAATGGTGGAGAATAGACTAGAGTCCAGAATGGAATCATACATGAAACTTAGTCATTGCTAATAGAACGTCATAGCTCAGCATAATTTAAAAGAGTCATAAGGAAAACACTCAAGTTTTTAATTTTTATGTAAACCACCTATACATAGTAAAAAAAAAAATTTACAGTCGAGAGACATGGTAAAGTGAGAAGATATTTTCCATATAGAGGCTGATTTCTTTTATATGCAGGGCTATTATAAATTAGTAAGAATAGGCAAAGCACATCCTGGAAAAATAAATACACATGAATAATAAGGTAAAATGCTCATTAGCCTTTCTCATTAAAGAAAAGTACATTACAACAATAGTGAGACATCAGTTTTCACCTAAGAAGTAGCAAGGATTAGAAGTTTAATGATACTCTGTTGACAAGGGAGTTGGGGAATTGTTCTTCACATATGCACTATTGGTTGGTATATAAAAGTACAGCAACTTTTTGAGAGTTTGGTAAAATATCAGTTTCAGTTGCGAAAAGCCTTTGAACCATGTAATCCATTTCTGGGTTTTTCCCCCTTCAGAAATACCCTTAAATTCAGAGAAGGAAACTCTGCTTACTCTGTATGTAAAAATGTCCTAGAAAATGCCTTCTAATTCAGCAGAATTCCTGAACATTATATTTGCCCTTACTATAGAAACACGGAAACTTGGCCCAGTTTTGTCTCCAGAATCACCAGAACATGTTCCTCTCGCTTCCCTGGAGCCTGGTCCTGTTGTTTCTCCTAAGCCACAGGCACCTTTTCTTCCTTCAGTGAAAGTGTATTGCAGAACAATATGTTTAATATCTCATTTCTGTAAAAGTGTGTGCACTTTTGTAAAGATAAACATGTCTTCAGTGACACGTAAGTACAGTGGCTTCCCCTGGGGAGTGATACTGTGCGTGTATCTGGTACTGTGTGAGTAAGTGTGTTTTTAACCGTGAGCTTCTGTTACTTTTACCACCTAAGAAGACTCACTTAAAAGGTTAAAAGTCTCATTTTCTGGCAAGCAACTTGCCTTAAGTTTCCTCCACCAGAACTGCCCTTTGCTTGGCAAACTCCTTCACGTCATTCAAGACCTCTGCTTGAGTGCCTTTCCTTGACAGCCTTCTCTGTGTTTTCCTCTGCACTCTCACCTCCCCAGCTCAAGTAAGCACCATATTGTAAGACACCCCTTTAAACACAAAGTGCTTAGAAAAGCATGGAACACAAAATGATTTATTAAATGGATGGATAAAAATAGATTAGGATGGATAAAACATTACAAGATATGTTGATTTTTTTTTTAAGCCATCTTTTCATAGTTAGATTTAGTTTAACAAGTACTTCCTGAAGTGGATCTAAGGTTTCTTATTGAGCCTTAATAGCCTAACTATAACTTTCATATTTACTCAGCTTTGTGTGCTGACACTTTGTTGATTCAGGGTTTTAGAGTCAAAGTGTAAGGCACAGGCAGTAGATAATGCTGGAGTCAGACCTGGGTCACTGGTAGTCCTGTAACATGGGTAAGTCACTTCTTTGAACATCAGTTTCTTCATCTGTAAATGAAAATACTGTGTGAGTTATGTTGTTAGGAGGATTAAATGAGATAATGTGTGTAAAACTAGCAGAGTTCCTGGAACTCAGTAAAATATTACTGACATTTCTCCTTTCTCTTCAAAATCTTAATAGAGATACCATCTAATAAATGCATGTGCCATTCTAGGCTTAAAATGATACAAGTATAGAAAGGACTAGAACAGTATTTTTATTCAAAATTTTGTTCCCTGAAAATAAGTTATTTCTACTTTATTGCAGCACTGCTTTTAGAGAATATAATCGTGTATGTTAGAAAGAAAAATGGAAGTATTCCAGGACCTTCATAAACTATCAGCACGTTTGGAGTGTGACCACTGCAGTTTCAGAGGCACAGATTATGAAAATGTACAAATCCACATGGGTACCATCCATCCGGAATTTTGTGATGAAATGGATGCTGGTGGGTTAGGTAAAATGATATTCTACCAGAAAAGTGCAAAGCTATTTCACTGCCATAAATGCTTTTTCACCAGCAAGATGTACTCTAATGTATATTATCACATCACATCCAAACATGCAGCCCCAGAGAAATGGAGTGAGAAACCAAAAAATCAGTTAAACAAAGAAGCAGATCCTGTGAAAAGCCCTCTTCTTCCTGAACACCAGAAAATGCCCCCTAATTCAGGAGAACTCCTGAAATCTATACCTGCCCTTTCCGTGGAAACACAGAAATTTGGCCCAGTTACGTCTCCAGAATCACCAAAACCCACTCTTACTTCCCTGGACTCTCAGAATTCTGGCCGTGTTGTTTCTCCTGAGCCACAGACACCTTCTCTTCCTTCTCCCGAGCCTCCAAAACCTGCCCCTATTTCTTCTCCTGAACTTCCAAAACCAGTCCCTCTAGTTTCTGAATCCCAGAAACCAGTGCCTGTTCCTTCTCCAGAACCACAGAAACTTGCTCCTGTATCTCCTGAGCCAGTAAAGGCTACTCTTATTAATCCCAAACCTCAGAAGCACTCCCATTTCCCAGAAACACTGGCGCCACCTTCAGCCTCATCTCCAGAGTCACCAGTTCTAGCTGCCTCCCCTGAACCTTGGGGACCGTCCCCAACTGCATCTCCAGAGTCTCGGAAGCCAGCCCGGACTGTCTCCCCTGAGCCAAGGAAGCTCTCCCCTTCTGAGTCCCCTGAACCTTGGAAGCCATTCCCTGCTGTCTCCCCAGAGCCTCGGAGACCAGCTCCAGCTGTGTCACCAGGTTCTTGGAAGCCAGGGCCACCTGGGTCCCCCCGGTCTTGGAAATCCAGTCCTTCAGCATCATCAGGACCTTGGAAGCCAGCTAAACCTGCTCCATCTGTGTCTCCTGGACCTTGGAAACCAATTCCTTCTATATCACCTGGACCTTGGAAACCAGCCCCCACATCCTGGAAGTCTTCATCAGTCTCACCTGGTTCCTGGAAGTCTCCCCCTGCATCTCCTGAGTCATGGAAGTCCGGCCCACCAGAACTCCGAAAGACAACTCCCACCTTGTCACCTGAACATTGGAAGACAGTTCCCCCAGTGTCTCCTGAGCTCCGTAAAGCAGGACCTCCCTTGTCTCCTGAGCTTCGCAAACCAGGCCCACCACTGTCCCCAGAGATCCGAAGTCCAGCAGGATCTCCAGAGCTCAGAAAACCCTCAGGGTCTCCAGAGCTTTGGAAGCTTTCTCCTGATCAGCGGAAAACTTCTCCTGCTTCACTTGATTTTCCTGAGCCCCAGAAAAGTTCCCGTGGTGGTTCCCCTGATCTATGGAAGTCTTCCTTTTTTATTGAACCTCAGAAACCTGTCTTCCCTGAGACCCGGAAACCAGGTCCTTCTGGGCCACCTGAGTCCCCTAAAGCGGCCTCTGATATCTGGAAGCCTGTTCTCTCTGTTGATACTGAGCCTAGAAAACCCGCCCTGTTTTCCGAGCCTGCCAAAACAGCCCCTCCTGCTTCTCCTGAACCACGAAAACGTGCTCTTTTTCCAGAGCCCCGGAAACATACCCTTTTCCCTGAACTTCCCAAATCTGCTATCTTCTCAGAATCTCAGAAGGCAGTTGAGCTTGGTGATGAACTACAGACAGATGCCATAGATGATCAAAAGTGTGATGTTCTGGTTCAGGAAGAACTACTAGCTACACCTAAGAAACTCTTAGAAGACACTTTATTTCCTTCCTCAAAGAAGCTCAAGAAAGACAACCAGGAGAACTCGGATGCTGAGCTTAGTAGTAGCGAGTATATAAAGACAGATTTGGATGCGATAGACAGTAAGGGCCAAGAGTCAAGCAGTGACCAAGAGCAGGTGGATGTGGAGTCTATTGATTTTAGTAAAGAGAACAAAATGGGCATGACTAGTCCAGAGCAGTCCAAGAACGTTCTGCAGTTTACTGAAGAAAAAGAAGCTTTTATCTCTGAAGAAGAGATTGCAAAATATATGAAACGTGGAAAAGGAAAGTATTATTGCAAAATTTGTTGCTGTCGTGCTATGAAAAAAGGTGCTGTTTTGCATCATTTGGTTAATAAGCATAATGTCCATAGCCCTTACAAATGCACAATTTGTGGAAAGGCTTTTCTTTTGGAATCTCTCCTTAAGAATCATGTAGCAGCTCATGGGCAAAGTTTACTTAAATGTCCACGTTGTAATTTTGAATCAAATTTCCCAAGAGGCTTTAAGAAACATTTAACTCATTGTCAAAGCCGGCATAATGAAGAGGCAAATAAGAAGCTAATGGAAGCTCTTGAACCTCCACTGGAGGAACAGCAGATTTGATTTTTAAACAGTGTGAATATGTGCTCTACAGAGTTGTTTATTGAAACCATTTGTTGAAAGTGTAGTTAAATAGCCTAGTTGAATCAGTAGATGTTGGTGTGTATAATGTACTGCGTTTAATTGTCTCGGTAGTGTTACAAAGAATGAGCATTTGGGTTTTTTGTTTTTGGTTTTTTGTTTTTGGTCTCTATTTATGTGGCTATCTTGTAAGTCAGTACATTCATATTGTGTATTCCGGATGTGTAAAATTTCTTCAATTTCTTTTCAGTGTATTTGAATTTGAAGAGGTAGGCATTCCATTTAATGATCAAGAGCAAGTCATACTCAATTTCAGACATCTAGGTAAAGTGCATCTTTTTTTGTGAAACTAATTTCAGGCAATGGAAATCATTAGTTGGAATGTTTAAGAATTAGGGATGAAAATTTTCAGAAATTTTGTTCTCTTAAATGTACTTTCAGATCATAAAAGTTATTTTAAGATTTTTATTGGATCATGTAAAATTAGTTTATTTATAAAACTTGAACCACTTCTAGATGCTTAATTGCTCTTATGGAAAATTGGATCTCAGGGTTGCTGATTTTCTGCTACAAGGGGGAAGTTGAGTCAGTTAAAAAAAATAGTTTGCAGCCTTCTCCTATAGGAAACTGGGAAGCCTGAGTGTGATTTTAGGCCTCACCCTTGGTTGTTTCTTTTGGAGTCTTCCATTCTGTACCTAACCCCAAATTCTGGCCCTTCACTTCCCTGTGAGCTCACGCCAATAGATGACCCTTACTTGTCAAATGCACACGAGCCGTACCTCCTCCTCCTGGGCTTTACGCACCATCTGTTGGGGCTTCAGACCAGGGTAATGAGCAGGAACTGAAAGTCTTCCAGATTCACAACAAAAAACTTTATAAATAGACATTGCTGTTTAAGAATACATCAGTTTTATGTTTTTCACAGTTGTTACTGTAAATACCTTGTGCCTGTTCATGGGTTATTTTATTCTAAAATTTTTTGTCAAATGTGTATCAACCAAATTAAAAACAAAGACTTTGATGTTAGCAACATCTTCAGGTGTGTGTTTCCTTTTGTGTAATTTTCATTGTATGTTACCAAATCCAATTATTCTTTCCAATTTCCTCTTGGTTTTAGCATATTAATTTTGATATCTGGAGCAGCATTTTCTCAGCTCTGCTTTCTCAGAGTTCTGTGATAGGTAAGTTAGGGTGTTCACAGTCATCCCTTGGTATCACAGGGAATTAGTTCCAGGACCCCATGCAGATTCCAAACTCTGGATGCTTACGTCCCTTATATAAAATCATGTAGTGTTTGTATATAACCTACACACACATCATCCCATATACCTTAAATCATCTCTAGATTACTTACAATGCTTGATACAGTGTAAATGCTATGTAAATAGTTGCTGGCATGGTGGCAAAATCAAGTTTTGTTTTTTGGAACTTTATGGAAATTTTTTTCTAATATTTTTGATTCATGGTTCTTGAATCCAGGAATGTGGAAACCAAGAATACAGAGGGCTGACTACATTAGGCACTCGTTATGGAACACCTCATCAATTCATATCAGCATATCAAAGGGTGTTTAATCTTGGTTGTGGTCAGTCCTGACTGCCTCATTTAAACAATGTGACGTTTTTAGTGCCATAAGGATTCTGATATTTGGCCACAATTGAGATACTGGCTTTTATTGAGCTGTTCCCAGATATTTGGGAATAAGACATTTGTTCCCATTTTTTCACAGCATCCAAAAGAATACGCGCCTTGGGAAGACTTAGGTCGTACTAGGAAGGCCCTACAAGCTTCAGACCTGTCACTGGTGAGCACGGTCTGGCAGGCAAGCGTGTGAGTGGTTGGTGGGATTGTTGGTTACACTGGGTACCTTGAGGACGAGCTTCCAGTTCTGGGGTTTCCTGCTAGGTGTGATGCCAAACAGTAGGACAGATAAGGTATCTTGGACACAGCTGTCTGTTTCTTGTATACTGACTTCATTAAAATTATGAACCGAAAGACAAGGGGCCTGTGGCGCCCAGAAACCCTTTAGAAGCCTGCAGTCTCAGACCAACTGTTAGAGCATGTGACGACATGCAACGGCTTCTTAGGCCTTCACGCTTTTTGATGCAAGCTTCTTACAGAATCCTTCCTAAATTACACAAGGGGGAGCCAGCTGGATCCCACAACTTGCCATCTGATGTTTTCTCATGATACTGTCACAAGTGAGAGGGTATACTGCTAGCATAGGTGGTGGTGCGTGAGCAGCTGTGGCACGGAGCCCTCAGCTGTACTTACTGAACCACTTGTTCATGGCTCCCCGCTTGTTCCTCCGTTTCCCTCTCAGGTCAGGGGCAAGCTGGAGAACTTCTGTTCACCTCTGACAACTGCCTCGTTCACAGTAGCGTCCATCACTGATCAGTGTGACCCACTCTGTGCCTTTACATTTTCTTAATTTTCTATGTAATGGACTTTTTAGTGAAGTCTCCAGTGATTTCACTTAATATGAAAGGGAATGATTTCACTTAATATGAAAGGGAATAAAAGTTATTGTACCATCTTTGGCAACATTACTGGTCTTGATGCCATTATATCCTAGGTGGCCAATTTAGTTTTCATTAATTTGACTACATGACTTGTGATGTGTCTGTAGCTGATCCTGCTTTTGTTTTTAATGTTGGTGTGGGTTCTATAGCTTTGTCTTGGATGAAGATGATGCTTATCAAATCTGATCTGCAAGCATCAAAATGAAGAGGGGTGTCCCTTTAAGTGGAATTGCATCCTTAAATTAACAACAACCCAAAAGTGTCTCCTTTCTCAGTCTAGCTATTTTTGTATTTCTTTCCCACTGCCATGACACACTGCATGAAATGTGGCTTCAAACCACGCAGATTTGTTTTCTTACAGTTACAAAGTTCTCTGGGCTAACGTCAAGGTGTCAGCAGGGCTGCATCCTTTCCTGGAGGCTCCAGTAGAGAATCCATTCCCTTCTCTTTTCCAGCTTCTAGAGACCACCTGCATGCTTTCCTCATGGTTCCGTTTCTGCATCTGTGAGCTCGCACAGTGCGTCTTAGACTCTGCTTCTGGTGTCACGTGTTTCCCTCCCTCACACACTTAGGACCCTTGTGATTACATTGGGCTACCCAGATAACCTAACAGGATCTCCCTGTTTTAAAGTCAGCTAATTAGCATCCTTAAATCTCCTCTGAGATGTAAACCTCCATAGTCACAGTTTCTGGCAGTTGGGACTTGCCTACCACACCCGAGCTTGAAAATTGGGGTTTTCATCACTCTGCTTAGCCTATAGCAAGCCTGGTGGAGTTTCTTTGCCAACTTATCTGCTGCTACTACCATACTGCTCTAGGCCCTCATCACTGGTGCAGAAGACTGCTTAGTCCGGGGCCCCCAGTGTCAACCCCAACCCAACCCTTATACACCAAAATAAGGTCTCCACAACACTAATTTTATGTTACATTTGTTAAACAGAACGACCCCTTAAGGTACAGTTGCTTAAGGTCTTCTGTTGGCAAAGCATACCTTTTTCAGTAAACTTCTCAGCCCATCTCACAATTCTTGGTCTGTTTATCCTGTTAAAGTTCTACCCTTATTAAGCCAGGCACGGTTCTCTCCACTTGCAAAGGCTACTCTTGCAAGATGACTTTTTATTTTGTAAATTGGGGGAGGGGGGAACCTATAGGACTGGTTTGGACCTAAATTAGCATCAATTCAGTGCAGGAATGCTACTTTTTTTTTTTTTTTTTTTTTGGTTATAAATACCCCAGACTGGATGCTACACTCAATCCTAAAACTGAAGTACAATATGACATTTCAACACCTTTGATCCTGATCAGTTAGTTGCTTAGTTGTTTTGAGCATACTGTCAATTAACTTTTTGCTTCTAACACCAGCCAATCTCTTGCAGATGCTTGCCATGGGCCACAAGGAGGATTAGATGAAATGGGTAGGGAGTCTACTAAATTGTTACTTGATTTATATAAATGGAAGAGTTCTAGGTCAAGTGAACCAAATTCTAACTTGAATTATAAAAACAGAGTCATGGCCCCTCAATCATTTCCCAGATGAGCTTGTTTATGGACCTGGAACCCCTTGAATGAAGGGGCGACTGGGTCCCCTAGAGCAAGGACCCCAGTACACTACCAGGAATGTATACCGTTAACTTTTACCCCAACCTTCCCCAAAGGTACCTATGGTCATTTACCAGGGTGACTGCATTGGGGAAAAGGAAATAACCGACCCTTCAGGAATTCCTGGACAGTGGCTCTGAGATGACACTTGATTCCAGGAGACACCAAGTGTAACTGTGGCCCTCCGGTCAGAGTAGGGGCTTACAGAGTTCAGATAATCAACAAAGGTTCAGCTCAAAACCACTTCACAGTGGGCCCAGTGGGTCCCCAAACCATCCTGTGGTTATTTCCTCAGTTCCAGAATGCAGAATTAGAGTAGACACAGGCAGCATCCCCATGTTGATTCCCGACCTGTGAGATGAGGGCTATTATTGTGAAAAGGCCAGTAGAAAGCCTCTAGAATTGCCTCAGTCTAGGAAAAATGTAAATGCAGAGCCATCAGGCAAAAGGAGTTCTGGGAAGATGGCAGAACAGGAGCACCAGGAGCGGGTCTCCCCACCACGATAGCAGCTGAACTGGCAGAATCTGTCTGGTAACACTGTTTTGGGACTCAAATCTGTTAAAATCTTCAACTTTCAGGGGAAGAATTGGAGAGTAAGTTGCAGTTAATTTTGGTCAATCTGGGCTCTTCACAGAGTAGCAGCTACTTGTCCCCCACTCACAGCCACGTGAGCACGATGCACACAACTTGCAGGAGCTAGTGTGGGTGAAAAGGACCCTGTTTTGCAAATACAGAGGATCTGTGCTTTGCTTTCTAGTTGCTGCTTTAGATTACAGAAGTGCAGACAGAGACAGGCAACCATTCTTTTTGCACCTCCCCTCCAGCTAAAGTGACTTTCTGTTGATTTAAAGGGCCAGGACTTCCCCGCCCTCACCAAAAAAAACCCCACATACACTTCATTCTTTGTTTTTCTCCTTTGGAGAACCAGACGTTAAAGACTAGGACATTAAAAAACTACTGTATGTACAGGGAAAATTAGAAAGTGACTGCTTGCCCAAGGGAAGGCTCAAAAGAGACATAAAAAGACATTGTTTACACCTCAGACTGATCCTTGGCACAGAGACAGTCTACAGCAGTTAAGTAAATAAACATATAACCAATAGAGGAAGAGGGAGAATCTGATTTCCAGAGTTACACATCAGCACATTCAAATGTCCAGTGTTCAGTAACAGCAACAAAAGGTACACAAAGAAACAGGAAAGTGGGCCTGTTCACAGGAAGAAAATTCAGCAGACTCTTTCCCTGAAACAGACATAGTGGGCAGATGTATTAGACAAAGACTTTATCTAAAGGTTTATCGATTTTGTTTATCTTTTAAAAAACTCAGCACTTAGTTTCCTCGCTCTTTAAATAGACGGTTGTGTTTTTCCTCTCCACTTCCTTTTCTGTGCTCTGATCTGTGTTACCGCTTTCTTTCTGCTAACTCTGGGCTGTTTGTTATTCTTTTTCTATCTAGTTCCTTGAGTTGTAAAGTTAGGTTGTTTTTGAGATATTTTCTTTTTCCTATTTTTAAAATATTTTAAAAAATTATTTTTGTTCTTTATTGTTTTTTTTTCTTACTTTGGATTTGGGGGGTTAGGGTTAGGGGTTTGTTTGTTTGTTTGATTTATTTTAATAGAGGCACTGGGGATTGAATCCAGGACCTCATGCATACTAACCCTAAGCATGCACTCTACCAATAAGTTATACCCTCTCCCCTCTTTTTTCTTAATGTAGGCATTTATCACTATAAAATTCCTTCTTAGAACTGCTTTTGCCGCATCGCACAAATTTTGGAATGCCAGCTTTCCATTTTCATTTGTCTCAGCTATTTTTTTGATTTCCCTTCTGATTTATTTGACCCATTGGTTTTTCAGAAGCATGTTTGATGTAGTGTGATGCTCCACATTTGTGAATTTTCCTATTTTCTTCTAATTGTTTCTAGTTTCATTCCATTGTGGTTGGAAGAGTTGCTTGATACGATTTCAGTTTTCTCAAATTTATTGATTTGTTCTGTGACCAAACATTGGATCTGTCTTGGAGAATGTTTCACGTGCACTTGAGAATGTATATTCTGCTGCTATTGGTTGGTATAGTGTGTACATGCCTGTTTGGTCCATCTGGTCTAATGTGTAGGTTAAGTCCAGTGTTTCCTTATTGATCTTCTGTCTGGATGATTGTCCATTGTTGAAAGTGGGCCTTAAAGTCCCCTGCTATTATTTCATTGCTGTCTATTTCTCCCTTCATATCTGTTAATATTTGCTTTATATATCTTATGTGCTCCAATGTAGGGTGCATAAATACTTACAATTGTTAATTCTTGAAGAATTAACCCCCTTAAGCCTGTATAATGACGTCCTTTGTCTTACTGCAGTTTTTGGCTTAGTATCCTTTTGTCATAAGCATAGCTACCCCTGCTTTCTTTTGGTTTCCATTTGCATGGAATGTCTTATTCATGCCCTCACTTAAAGCTGAAATGAGTCTCTTTAGAACAGCATAGAGGGGGAGGGTGTAGCTCAATGGTAGAGCACTTGCCTAACATACACAAGGTCCTGGTTCAATCCCCAGTACCTCCATTAAAATAAATAAATAAATAAGCCTAATTACCTCCCCCTACCAAAAGTCTATAAATAATAAAGCTAATTTTAAAAAAAGAACAGCATAGAGATGGATCTTTTCCTTTTTTATCCATTCAGCCACTCTTTGTTTTTTCTTTTTTTAAATTGAAGTATCGTTGATGTACAATATTATATAAGTTACAGGTGTACAACATAGTGATTCACAATTTTTAAAGGTTATATTCCATTTATAGTTACTACAAAATACTGGCTATATTTGCTAGCTATATTCCTGTGTCATATAATACATCCTTGTAGCATATTTATTTTATATATAACTTGTATCTCTTAATCCCCATCCCTATCTTGCCCCTCCCCACTTCACCCCTCTCCACCGATAACTACTAGTTTGTTCTCTGTGAATCTGTTTCTTTTTGGTTGTATTCACTAGTTTGTTGTATTTTTTTGATTCCACATAAAAGTGATATCATACGGTATTTGTCTTTCTCTGTCTGACTTACTTCACTTCGCATAATTCCCTCCAAGTCCGTCCATGTTGTTTCAAATGGCAAAATTTCATTCTTTCTTATGGCTGAGTAGTATTCCATTGTGTATATACACCACATCTTCTTTATCCATTCTTCTGTTGATGGACACTTTGGTTGCTTCCATATCTTGGCAATTGTAAATAACACTGCTGTGAACATTGGGGTGCATATATCCTTTCAAATTAAGTGTTTTTGTTTTTGTTGATACACAGCCAGAAGTGGAATTGCTGGGTCATATGGTAGTTCTATTTTTAGTGTTTTGAGGAAACTCCGTACTGTTTTCCACAGTGGCTGCAGAAATTTACATTCCAGTCAACAGTGTATGAGGGTTCCCTTTTCTTCACATCCTTGCCAACTTTTGCTATTTGTGCCATTCTGACAGGTGCGAGGTAATACCGCATTGTGGTTTTAATTTGCATTTCTCTGATTATTAACAATGTTGAGCATCTTTTCATGTGCCTATTGACCATCTGAATGTCCTCTTTGGAAAAATGTGTGTTCAAGTCATCTGCCCATTTTTAGAGTGAGGCTTTTGTTTTGTTTTGTTTTTTTTAAGTTGAGTTATATGAACTGTCTGTATATTTTGGATATTAACCCCTTGTCAGTCACATTGTTTGCAAATATTTTCTCTTACTCTTAAGGTTGTCTTTTCCTTTTGTCAATTGTTTCCTTTTCTGTGCAAAAACTTTTAAGTTTAATTAGGTACCATTTGTTCATTTTTGCTTTTATTTCCTTTGCTTCAGGAGACAAATCCAAAAAATATCGCTAAAATTTATGTCAAAGAGTGTTCTGCCTATTTTTCTTCTAGGAGTCTTAGGGTTTCTAGTCTTACATTTTCATGTATTTAAATTTATGAAAATGTTCTAATGTCATGCTTTACATGTATCTGTCCAGTTTTCCCAGCATCACTTACTGAAGAGACTCTCTTTTCTCCCCTGTTTATTCTTGTCTCTTTTGTTGTAGATTATTGACCGTAAGTGTGTGGGTTTATTTCTGGGCTCTCTATCCTGTTTCATTGATCCATGGGTCTGTTTTTGTGCCAGTACCATACTGTTTTCATTACTGTAGCTCTGCAGTATTGTCTGCAGTCAGGGAGCATGATTCCTCCAGCTCTGTTCTTCTTTCTCAAGATTATTTTGGCTATTCAAATTTTAAAATCATTTGTCTTAGTTCTGTGAAAAGTGCCCTTGGTTTTTTGATAGAGATTGCACTGGATCTGTAGATTGCCTTGGGTAGTATGGTCACTTTAACAATATTAATTCTTCCAACCCATGAACATAGTATATCTTTCCACATGTTTGTGTCATCTTCAATTTCTTTAATCAGTGTCATAGTTTTCTGTGTATGGGTCTTTTACCTCCTTAAGTAGGTTTATTACTAGGTATTTTATTCTTTTGGATGTAAGGGTAAGTGGGATTGTTTCCTTAATTTCTCTTTCTCATCGTTTATTGTTAGTGTGTAGAAACGCACAGATTTCTGTATACTAATTTTGTATTCTGCAACTTTACCAAATTCATTGATGAGCTCTAGTAATTTTCTGGTAGCGTCTTTAGGATTTTCTATGTATAATATCATGTCATCTGCAAACAGTGACAGTTTTACTTCTTCCTTTCCAATTTGAATTCCTTTTATTTCTTTTTATTTTCTGATTTCTGTGGCTAGGATTTCCAATACTGTATTGAATAAAAGAGCCACTTCATCTTTAGAATGGAGAATTTAGTTCATTTACACTTAAAGTAATTATTGATACAGACTTACAATTTTGTTAATTGCTTTCTGACTGTTTTGAAGTTCCTTTCTTCCTCTTTTGCTCTTTTCCTTTCAGATTTGATTATTTTCTTTAGTGGTATGCTTTGATTCCTTTCCATGTATTTTTTGTGCATCTGTGATAAATTTTTGCCTTGTGGTTACCATGAGGCTTACATAAAACATCTTAAAACAGTTTACTTTTAGCTGATAACTTAACTTAGAATGCATATAAAAGCTCTACACTTTTACACTCTCCCCTCCCATATTTTGTTCTTGATATCACAATTTACATTTATTTACATCTATTGATATTATATATCCATTAACAAATTATTGTAGTTAGTTATTTTAAGAGTTTTGTCTTTTAACCTTTGTACTAGAGTTACAAGTGATTATCCCACCACTATTACAATATTAGGATATGCTAAATTTAACTATATACTTACCGTTACCAGTGAATTGCTTTTCTGTTAGGAATCAGTGGCCTTTTGTTTCAGCTTGAAGAACTTCCATTAACACTTCTTCTAAGGCTGGTCTAGGGGTGATGAGCTCCTTCAGCATCTGTTTGGAAAACTTCTTCTATCTTCTTCAGTTCTGAAGGACAAATTTTCTGAGTATAGTATTCTTGGTTTGTGTATCCCCCCACCCCCGACCTTGTTAATTATAACATCTCACTCCCTTCTGACCTGCAAAGTTTGTGCTGAAAAATCCACTGACAGTCTTGTGGGGGTTCCCTTGTACATAACAAGTTGCTTTTCTCTTTCTGTTCTTAAGAATCAGTCTTTAACTTTTGACAATATGTCTCAGTGTGGGTCTCTTTGGATCCATCTTAATTGGTACTCCTTAGGCTTCCTGTATCTGGGTGTCTGTTCCTTTCTATGGGTTATGTTTTCAGTTATTATTATTTTTGGAATAAGGCTTTTACCCCTTTCCCTCTCTTTCCTTCTGGGACCTCTGTAATGCATATATTGGTCTGTTTGCTGGTGTCCTATAAGTCTCTTAAGCTATCTTTACTTTTTCATTCTTCTTCTTTTTGCTTCTCTAATTGGATGAATTCTACTGCCCTGCCTTCGAGCTTGCTGATCCTTCCCTCCAGTTGATTTAGTCTGCTGTTGACCATCTACTGAATTTTTCAGTTTAGTTATTGTATTCTTCAGCTCTATGATTTCTATTTGGTACTTTTTAATATTTTCTTTCTTTGTTGAAATTCATACTTCATGCAATGCTCTCCTGACCTCAGTGAGTACCTTTGTGACTGTTATTTTGAACTCTAGCCGTTAATTCACTTATCTCTATTTCATTAAGATCAGTTTCTGGATATTTATCTTGTTCTCTTTTTTGGAACATATTCCCCAGGTGTAATTACTCATTAAGGCTAAGACATTACTCACCTTTTTCATTACGAGCATCTCATGAGTGTACAGTGGAGTTTTCCAGAGGCTACATGCTGTGTGGTGATGTTACTACTTTGACAGCCAAATGGACCACGGGTTTATGGATTCTTGAGCTTTAAAACATTTTGTTTTAATTGTGAATACTATAACATCAACAGATATAACCTAGTTATAAACAAAAAGTCCTTTGGGGTTGTCAATAATTTTTAAGAATGTAAAGAGTTCCTAAGACCAAAAAGTATGACAACCGTTGTTTTAAACCATTAATTTTGAAAATGAACACTAACAACCTATGGTTTGTTACACAGGCCAAATATGGTCTGCTGCTTGTTTTTATGAATAAAGTTTTATTGTAACACAGCCCTGCTCATTCATTTACTACTGTAAATGTATTATAATGCTGCTTTCTCACTACAGTGGCAGAGTTCAGTAGCTGTGACAGAGACCATGTAGCCTGCAAAGTCTCAAATATTTATCATCTATCCCCTTTCAGCCAGAGTTGGTGTGGCTGGGTCAGCTGGGCCTCCCTGGTTCCACAGTAAGTTCTTCTCTCCCCTCCCCCACAAAATTTTTGGGGCTCAGAAGTCAGAGCAAGAGCACAGCAATGCGTGAAACTGACTGTATGTCCAACAGTCATAGATGTTTTTTAATAATAAATAAGTCAGTTTTTGGTAAACATTTTATATTTTATAAGGAGTAGACATAACCAGCAAAATAGTCAGATGATTGAAGCTACATTTTTAAAAAGCGGTATTTTGTTACATACAATTCTATGTAGGAAAGGTACCATAACTGGAGTTCACATTCATAGCAACTAAAATTTTTATTTAATAAATTGGCATAGCACCAAAAACACATGAACATTTAAAATATTCACTAGAAGGAAAAAGTACTATAGAACGCACAGTTGCAGAAAGCTACATTACTATTTTAAAATAAACTGCCTCAGACTGCAAAGAGGAAACCCACAGACGCTGCACTTAGAGTTCCCATCACAGGGGTTACAACACTGTGGTGTCAGAGGCCATGACAGAGGTGCGCAGGGGGGACGGGGCACAACGGCTATAGCGGAATGACAGCTGCTCACTTTCCAGAAACCACAACTCACAGAAAACCAACAAAAAGCACGATGAGATACAGACCCCAACAGAACCCTTGCTTACGAATGTGTGAAACGCAAAGTCCAAGTTATGTTTAAGGTGCTTTAGATACTAGTCTTCTTCCCTGTTTTGGTCATACTTTTCTGCTTCCTAAAGGAGATTTTTTTCCTGTATTAGTTGTATTATATATACTAGTCTGTACTAAAAACGGTAAAATCTATGTAAACTGTTCAAATTTTTAAAAGATCGCTCCTTAAGAATGGTTTCTAAGCCACGTTAATAGTTCTGGTTTCTCATTTCTTTATAAGGAGTAAATTCACCTTGCTCGCTTTATTCCAGGCTAATTTATACACTTGTGAAATGCCTCCTTGAATCCACAGAATGCCGAAGGGAGCTCACCACCGTCACAAATGCGCACGTTGCTCAGTCTGCCCCTTCGCTCTTCTGGGATCCAGCCTCTGTGAAATCTTCCGCCTCACCCCTCTTCCTGACATGGCCCTCCTCGAGGGGTCTTCCATCACACTCGCGGGCTCGGACACACGCTCTGGGCTGGTACAGCTGCACCGCTGGCCGGTCCTGCCAGGAAAGAAGGTGTGTTACTTTTCCAAGGGCCAAAAACATAGGAAGGGACACAGTTCTATTTCTAAGACCTGATAATCCTAATTATCTAAAGAAAATCAGTCTTGCAGCTAAAAACCAGCTCTTTTCACGTATTATCTCAGAAATCAGGCATTTTGAGACCAAAAAAGCCATGAAAAGGAAGACAGTTAATATTTAAAATAAATTGAAAGCAGGTAAAATTAGTATCTGGGTAAGTTACTGTTAAAACCTAGAACACCCTATACAATTAATACAATCATGGCATTCCCCTCCCATTTTGAGAGATGAAAACTCCAACACACACATATCTCAGCCCCTCAAATTCACCAGGGAGGATGTGAAGTCTGAAACAAAATGAGGTGTGGCCCCTCAGAGAGATGGCTTTTTAGAGCTACTAACTAAGCAGTCATTAACATTTGTAATAAGCAATTTCTGTGTAGCTTATTCCTGAACTGTTACCTTTACAGAAAATAAACCTAACCAGTCATCATACTAAACTCTTAGAGATAGTGGGATTAAATACCTGAAATGAAACTAAACTGTTCAGGGAATGGGGAGAGGAAGCCAGCTGGCTCAGCATGGACCCAGCCCTACGGCCGAGGGAGGGGGCAGCTGACCCAGCTTAGCAGAGCTTCCAGCCCTGAGGGAGTAGAGCAGCCCCACAGCCTCCATGGCCACCTGGGGGCCCAGGACAGCGTGAGTCAGGTGGGCACGTCCTGGGCTGGGTTTCTCCAGGGCCCACCCTTGGGCTGTGTGTGGAGGCCTCACATCACCACCATGGGGCTTATCGAAACACTCTTCTCCTTGGCCAGGCTGAGAAAGGAAAAGAGTGGGAAAGGGCTTGGCAGGCCCCATGGATCTGAACTCCTGCGTGGCCCGAGAGGCAGGCTCCACACACCACCTCTGCCTGGGGCTCTGCTCTCCCAAGTAACGTGTGCACAGAGAGACCCTGAAAGAGCATAATCGCTTGCCGAGCCTCGTAAGAAAGGAGCCATCACACACAAAGGTGTGCAAAGACCCACACCACTCACTGCTGCTAAACAAAAAGGCAGTTAAACACAAGCGTTCCTGTGAACAAACCCCACCAGAAAGCCCCATGGCTGTACCTGGTACCTGAGGTTAAGGTACCTACAGACCCTTTGAGTAAAACGGGTGTGGCCAGTCAAGGGTGACGATGAGAAGGCCCTGCTGTCTGGAGTCCTGCCTCGCCTTCACTGGGGATGCTTTAAAACCAACGTCACTGACACCCACCACACCCTGGACGGATCTGCAGGGAGTTGCGCCAAGTGGAAAAGCCAGTCTCAGAGGCCACACACATGCTCCCAATCACAGAGCTCCCTGAAAAGACAAAACCACGGAGGCAGAGCAGAGGTGGCCACCAGAATCACGGGCGGGCTGGGAGGTGGGTGTGCCCTGCAGCTCGTGACCAGCACTGGGGCAGGGGCCGGGGCCTGGCAGGGAGATGACCCCAGTTACAGTGCTTCTCTGCGACAATGTGACCTGAATAAAACTTAAACTCAAGCTTCTGAAAGAAAAGCTGTCTGTTGGGCTAAGTTAAGTACACAATCCCAATTCCATGCTGATTGTGTAGAGCAAACCTATGGTGTTTATGAGCTTTTCGAATATCCAAGAACAATCAGAACACTTTTGGGGGGATCAGGATGGAGAAGGGGAGGACACAGAGCTCACCTCCCCCAACAAACACATCAAAAATAAATCGACCTGTGGAACAATTCTCACATAAAACTAGCTAGAGACTAGCAGAAGATCTCCTATGCAACGAAAGCTGCAAGAAAGATCTCCATGTAACTGGGCAGGATGGGAAAAAGGCATCTGTGGGGACCCGTGTCCCTGGTGGGAACTGTAAGGAGGTGAAGATCCGCATGGGTGGTCCCTCATCCTGGGGAGCAAGCAGGTCCAGCCACAATCTGGGTATCCCAGTCCCAGGGTTCTGCTTGGAGGAGATGGACTCCCTTGCCTGCTGGGAAATCCGCTGAGACAGAGAAGGGCTGGAGAAGCTCAGACTCCACTTGTTAGGAGCACAAGTGTGCTGACAATCAGGGTGGAAAGAGAGTCTTGCACTGGCAGCTGCCACCTCACTGCACTTGGGGCAAACATCCTGGCCTGCTCACTCCACACCACAGCCTGGTGTGAGATCTGGGCAGAGACTCAGTCTAGCAGTGCAGAGACAGAGAAGAGCGTGGGACTGTGGTACAGGTGAGGTGGCAAAGGCCACTGTTGGCATGTGCAGGAGTACACAGCGGTTGTCTCCGAGCAAGAGCCCTCAGCTCCGCCCACTCCAGAGCACAACTTAGTGTTGGATCTGGGGCAGAGGGTCCTGGGAGAGTCTGCCACAGAGGCAGCCCAGACCCCAGGCAGCAGCACAGCCACCTCAATTCCTGCAGCCACATTGCCCTGACCCCCAGCCCCACAGCCTACTCCACAGCCTTGCATGAGATCGGGGTAAACACAACAGAGAAAGGGATGCAACTCTGGGCTGCTTCTGAGGGGAACCACAGATGCCCACACAATCAGCACGTATGTCTTCTGTGACTGCATGGGCCACATTTGCTTTTTAGCAGTCACCTCCTTTGGGGCAGGACACACACTCAAGGGCAATGAAGCTTTACTGAACCCAACCCTCATGGCTTCTACTCCAACAATGGGGGAACAGACCTCACCCCTGACAGGAAGCCCCCACTCATACCCTGCATAGGGTCTAGATACTCCAACACCAACCACACCTCCTATCAAGGGGATAATTGCCAGCACACCCTGAGGAAAGACAAGGCTTCCATACCAAACCAGCCCTTATGCCAAAAACACTGGACATACATAGTTTATACATAAAAACACACTATTAAGACCACAGTAGACAACTGTTTCTCCTAAGTTCACAGAGACAGAGAAAGTAAAATAAAAAGGCAGAGGAACCACTCCCAATTAAAAGAACAAGAGAAATCCCCTGAAAGAACAAATAATGAAACAAAGCTCAGTCTACTAACCGACTAGACTCCAAGTTCAAAAAGGAAGTAGTAAAAATGCTAACTGAATTAAGAAAGATTATTGATAGAAATGCAGATCACTGTAAAAAGGAACTAGAAACTATAAAGATGAACCAATCAAAAATAGTTCAATTGCTGAGATAAAAAACAATCTAGAAGCAATTAACAGTGGACTAAGTGACACAGAAGAACAAATCAATGACCTGGAAGAGAGAATAATAAAAATCACGCAATCGGAACAGCTGACAGAAAGACAAAGGAAAGAAATGAAAGCAACATACGAAATCTATGGGATAATGTAAAATGTACCAACCTGTGTATAACAGGGATTCCAGAAGGAGGAGAGAGAAGGAAAATGAAAATGTATTTGAAGAAATTATGGCTGAAAACTACCGTAACCTAAAGAAGGAAACAGATATCCAGGTACAGTAAGCACAGAGTCCCAAACAAGATAAACCCAGAGACCCACACCAAGACTTGTTATAATTAAAATGGCAAAAGATAAAGATAAAGAGAGGATTCTAAAGGCAGCAAGAGAGAGTCAGTTACAGGGACCCCCCTGAGGCTATCAGCTGATTCCTCTGGAGAAACTCTGCAGCCAGAATGGAGTAACATGATATATTCCAAGTTCTGAAAGGAAAACACCTGCAACCTAGGATACCCTACCAGCAAGATCATCATTTAGAACAAAAGGAGATACAAAGAATTTCTCAGGCAAGGAAAAATGAAAAGAATTCAGCAATTCTTAACCTACCTAAAAAGAAACACTGAAGGGTCTTCTGTAAATAGAAAAGAAGAAAGAATCTATAGGAAAGGGAAAGTCACAACAGGAAAGGCTGAAAATCACTTAAATAAACCAGCACGTAGATTAAAAAAACAATAATAAAAAAAAAAAACCTGTGAAAAACGATTACAACTACAATTAACAGTAAAAGAATATGCATGGAAATATAAAGTAGGACATCAAAATCACAAAACGTACAGGAGAGGGATATCAAAAATGCAGCTATTTCAGAATGTGTTCAAATTTGAATGACTATCACTCAAATTTAATTTCAAAGACATTCTTGAACTCCATGGTAACCGCCAATCAAAAATACACAACAGAGTCACAAAAACCAAAAAGAAAGGAACTCAAGCATACCAAAAAGGAAAATCGTCAAACCAACAAAGAAAAACAACAAGGAAGAGATGAACAAAGAACTACAAAAACAACTGAAAAATGACTAAAATGGCAATAAGTATACACCTATCAACAATTACTTTAAGTGTTAACAGACCAAATGCTCCAATGAAAAGACACTGAGTGGAAGACTGGATAAGAAAATAAGAACCTCCAACATGCTGCCTACAAGAGACTTACTTCAGGGCAAAACACAGACAAAGTGAGAGGATGAAAAAGATATTTCATGCAAATGGAAATGCCAAGAAAGCAGGGGTAGCAGTGCTCATATCACATAAAACAGACTTTAAAACAAAGGCCATAAAGAAAAAGAAGGGCATTATATAATGATAAAGGGATCAATGCAAGAAGAGGGTGTTATACCCATTAACGTATATGCACCCAATACAGGAGCACCTAAATATATAAAATAAAGACTGACATAATGGGAGAAGCAGACAATAATGAAACTTAAGCCCACTGACATCAACAGACAGATCATACAGACAGAAAACCAAAAGGCAACAGAGATACTAAATGACACAATAGACCAACTGGACTTAATTTATACCTACAGGACTGCATCCAAAAACCCCGGAATACACATTCTTTTCCAGGGTGGACCCTCACTGTCAAGTGTGCACCCTGCACCTCAAGACACCACGCAGACTTCCCTCGTTTGGTTAATAAAAGAATTTCTGTTTGGAAAAGCAGCGGGAAGCCTGCAGAAGCAGTTTATATTTTCAGCAGATGGAAATGAAGTGAGAGGTTATCCCAAGTGAGTGAAAGAACCTTGTTTCCCAGGCGCTTCTTTCTGGCCACCAGCCAGTCCTCACTCCTCTGCTCCATGGGGGCGCCCCAGTCCTGGCTCCCTGCCCTCCCTCTGTCTGGGGCGAAGCCTTTCCCTGACTTCGTCTCTTCATTGCCTCTTCCTGAAAGCCTGTCCAGCTCGCAGTGAGCTCTCTGCTTCCTGCTGTCGTCCAGGTGGTGTCTCTGTGCTTCAAGTTCTTGTTCCCGGCATCTTCTTTCTGCATCCCTTTGCTCTTTATCACTGTCGTTTTGTGACCTGTGATTAAACACAAATGATCAGCAACCTCTTGCAAACTGCTTGTCAGTTACCCGTCCTCCCTTCCAGACTGGAAGGTCAAAAACAGGCCAGGAATACGTAGGTCTGCTCATCCCCATGGTGCCAAGTTTGCACATGACAGGTATTCAATAAGAAACTTTTGAAGAGATGAATAAACAACAGTAATAACTATATTTGCTGTTATACCTGAGTGACACATATGTAATAGGCACTATGGGAAGATACCATGTACACATATTTTTATTATTCTCAGTAAATACAACCTCCCCTTTTCTGAAATGAGATTAACAGTGGTCAAGGGACTTTCCTGAGAGCCCAGATACACATCCATCATGACACAGAGCCGGTATCTACAGCTGCATTTCTGCTCCAAGCAGAGCTAAAGTTAACTGAAGATTAACGTATGCTGTTATCAAACTGTTAAATGAATAGAGAGAAAGTAAGTGGCTACTTAGCTCATCTGGTTCTTAAAGTCTTTCTCTCCACGAACCTCACACACTGTCTGGCTCCCCGCGCACAAAGGCAGCAGAGCAGACAGGAACAGAAAGATCTACCAGAAAAGCACAAATCTGTGCAAGAAACATGACAAGGGCACTCTGTGTCACAAGCAATAGTAACAGAAATGCCTGTAACATAAACCAGAGTGTTAAAAGACCATAGATTTGATAGTCACACATGAATTAATTTTATAAACAAACCAATTAACCAGAACCACCAAAAAGAGGACAAAAACTTTATCACAACTCTGTACAAGGAAGGCAGTAAGAAACCATTCAGATTATATTGATTCTGGACAAACAGCAGCCTAATCCCATGACCTCACCCTGCTCCCTCCGAACTCAAACCTACTTCCAGACGCTCTGTGAGCAGAGGGGCCCTGGGCTCCAGGAAGCTCTGCAGGCGTCCAGGTCCAGCCCATGGGTAAGAGCCCCTGGTCAGGGGAAGAAGCAGCCCAGCTGCATGTGGCACCCGACTGTGGGGAGGGGATCAAACCCTGAGGACACAGGGCAGGAGGCAGGGGCTCCCTTCTGCCAAGCCTCTGGCTGGTCTTTGGCCCCACTCAGAGACTGCCATGTCCCATCCCAGAGAACACTGCCTGAGCTCCTCTCACCAGCTGCTCATCATGAGCAGGCAGAGGACCCCCGCTGGCGGAGGGGGGCTAGCAGAACACCAGTACCCACAGCTGCTGGTCAGATCCCGTGGTGGGACAGAGGGTTGCCCACTCCAGCAAAGGAATGACAGTACTTAGGGTTCTATTTCTGTATCACAAAAGATTCCCAGCACCTAACAGACTGGGTTCTCAAATCTGTAATTCTGTAGATGAATTGAAGGAGGTCCGGAAGATCAAGTGGGCAGAGTATCTCAAAACAGAGAGGAAAATTACAAACTGATAAAAATCCCAAAGGAAGAGAGATTGGGAAGATCTTGAAACCCAGAAGTGCAGTGACAGGGGCCCAAGAGAAGAGGCAGGAGAGGACAGTTAAGGAGATAACACAAGGACATGCCCCTTCTGAAGACAAACCGAATGGGTTCACCAAGTTCCCACTTGACCAAGGAGGGATAACAATGTGGACAAGCATATTCTGGCAAAATTCCTGAATTCCAAGCATACTGTGATGTGTAAGTACTTGCACTGGCAAAGGAAACATGACCGTGACCCAAAGGCCACCTCAGACAAGCAACATGGTCAGAGAAACAGAAGCACAGGCTCACTTTTCCCTGAGCTCCTCCCGTGAGCTCTCCAAGGGCCCAGACTTCATGCCTGCATGGCTGGGACACAGTTCCCGTTTCCCATCTCCGGGGTCAGTTTCCTCTCCTCTTTCTTTTGCTTTCTCAGTGCTTGGTTCTTCTCCCTTTTCTGGTTTCTTGAGAAGCTGAAAAATTATCATGTTAGTAAAATATCACTTTAAGAGTGTATCATGGAGGGTAGGGTGTAGCTCAGTGGTAGACTGAATGCCTAGAACGCATGAGGTCCTGGGTTCAAGCCCCAGTACCTCCATCAAAAAAAAAGGAAACCCAATTACCTACCCACAGAAAGTAAATTAAAAAAAAAAAAAAAGAACAATTTTTTTTAAGTTTATCATAAAAGAAGTTATTTAATAAATAATTTAAAATACACAACAATACTGAGTCCAAATGTTTGAACAGCAAAAAGAGTAAGCTAAAGGCCCACTGAACGGGTTTTTGGTAAAATACACAGGGGAATGTTCAGTCAATGAAATACTCTGTAGCTATAAAAACAATTTAGGATAGTTACTGTGATGAAAACTTACTTATACTAACGAATAAAAGAATGTTACAAAGCAGAATGACTTCTAGCTATATGTTGATTCACACACACAGAAAAATGTCTAAAAGGCTTGCAACACTGTGTTAACAGTGATCATTTTTAGTTGGCAGAACTGAAATGATTTTCCATCATCTACAGGTTTTAGTTTTTCTAAAATGAAGACGTATCACTTTCGTAATAAGGAAAAAACCTTTTTTTATTTTTAAAAAGACTGCTTTATATTGATGACTTTGAGACTAGTTTAGAGTTTTCAAACACTGTTCTCTTTCTGGAGAGAGACTCAGAGGTTGCTAGGATCCATTTAATTTGGTATGAAACTGGCCTCCCTCCCTGTTCTTACTCTGAAATTTAAGTACTGCAGGGCGAAGTCAGTTTGTAGAAAATGAACGGAAGGTCTGCTTAACGGGAATTCTGTTCTCCCTAGACATATTCTATATTGCAGCACAGCAAAACTATACACAGATACATTTAGACTAAACTAGTTCCTTTAAGAATGAAACATGGGCTGACAGGCAAAATGCAGAAAGGTGCTTCTCATGAGAGGTGAACACCGTCACCTGCACATATGCTCTTACTCTGCCTGCGGGGGATCTGCGAATTCTAACACTTCCTTTCAGATAACACTCTATATTTTTTTTAATTAAAAAAGCAATATATGCTGGTAATAAATGCAAACCCCAGGGAGGGGCAATAGCATACACCTCCATCCACCCAACAGATGGTTTTGTGCACCTCTGAACCGTTTTTACTCACAGTATTTCTGGAACCAAAGGTTAGGGTTAGACCCCCCTACCACACCACTTCTCCAACACAGGCTGGGTATCCCATGGTTCACCCCAGTCCTGACACCATCTACCTGCCATTAATGTCAGATCCCACGAGACTGTCCCCACTTCAGAGGCCAGTTTAAGTCCCAGGTTGTCTGGGACCAGCACTTCTGATGGGCTGGCTATAAGCTCAGGGGGGTTCTGAATAAGAGTGACTCACGGAACTGTGGAAAGTGTGTCACTCACTATGAGTGGTTTGTTATAAATGGTACAGTGCAGGGACAGCTAGATGGGAGAGATGCGAGGACACAGCAGCAGGGAGAGGTCTGAGGCTTCCATGCGCACCTGGGATCCGCCTTCTTGGCAGCCAGATGCACGTGCTCACAAGCTTGGGTGCTCTCCAAACCCCCCACTTAGGGGACTTTCAGAGAGACTCCATTACACAGGGCTCACTGACTGAATCACTGGCCATTGGTGACTGAACTCAACCTCCAACCCTCTCCCCTTCTGGAGGTCGGGGAGTGGGGCTAAAAGTTCCAGTCCTCTAATCATGCCTTGGTCTTTCTTAAGCCCCATCCTGAAGCCATCCAGGGCCCCAGACACTGGTCAGCTCATTAGCATACAGACACTCCTGTCACTCCAGAGACAAGGGTTTTAGGAGCAGTATGCCATACATTGGGAAAAAGACCCTGTATCAGGTGCTAGGGATACAGTTGGGAATAAGAGACAAGTGCCCACAATTAAGGAACTTACATTTAACATTCTAGCTGAGGCAGTGGTGGCCGTGGGGGTGGAAGACTGGTGTACACAGTGACAGAAACAGAAAAGAGTGAACAAGACAATCTCAGGTGGTATGAATGCTACAAACACACAATAAAACAGAATAAAAGGACAGTGAGATGTGCGGTAAGGGGAGGAGAAGGAATAGTTTCTCAAGGGGGTCAGGAATGGCATCTCTGCAGATAAGATGTGAACAGGGACCAGACGGTGAACAGGAGCCACAGATGAGAAGGCGTGAGTCTGGGGAGAAAAGCTCCCTGTGGAAGCGGGGAGGGGGAGGAGAGAGGGACAGGACACAGGGGAGGCAGAAGCCAGGGCCACATCCAGGGAGCCCTGCCCAGCCCTCAGTTCTACTTGTTCCACAGGCATCTGCTTTTAAAGAGCTTCGTGAAAGAGATCACACAATTGTCTTGGATAATGCTATTTATAGCCTACAGTTACGTACTCAGGATTTTGTTTGTAACTGTGCTAACCTGACCTACCTCAACTTGAGCTCACTGCTTAGTTTTCAAGTCCTTGGAGGAAATAAAATGCTGAGTTGCTCTCCCTAAATCATATTTTTCTTTACTGTTAAAAACAGCCACGAGAGCCTCTCTCTGCCTCATTACTTTCAGGGTATTAATACAAATTCTTTCGGCATTTCTTTGCAGATTTTATTTTTCAAGTTCTCTTCTTTAAATTAGAATTCTCCAGAAGAATCATAGGTCAGAGACACCCAAATTGAGCACAGATGCTCATTAAAGGCTACGCCTGGAGTCAGACACATAGGGTCAGGTCAGAACACCACACACTGCGGAGGACAGAGCTGTGGACGGCTCATGTCACAGGTCTAACCTACCACCAGGATTCTTTTTTACCAGATTGGAATAAGACTAAGCCTTTCTCTCACTGTGCCCATGTTTTGTTTTCTTTTTTTCTAGATAAAGAGTCCTACAGTTACTTTCACTGACTTAAAATTTTTTATTATTATTATTTTATTTTATTTTTTGGCAGGGAGAGGTAATTAGGTTTTATTATTTACTTTTAGAGGAGGTACAGGGGATTGAACCCAGGGCCTCATGCATGCTAAGCATACGCTCTACTACTTGAGCTATATCCCCACCTAAATTTGTGTTTATTTCTTTGGCTTATTTTGGATGCTAATTCCATACTCAAAAATGTAAAAGTAAAATGCTATACTCCAAATATTTTGTCTTACTTAAAGTCATAGTGAAAACTGTGGGCTACAAGTTTCAACGACTCTTCCTGAAAAACTCTGATAGCTGTTGACAAAAGCGCTTCTGAGAATATACAGCCTTAGACTAGCTATCATTCTTTGCTGAGGAAAGTAAAGGAAAAGGTTAGACAGTATTTGCACACCTGTGACCATAAAATCTGCATTAAACGTGTACCTACTTCCTCGCAGGTCATGACAGAGCGGCCTTTCCACAGTGACAAAGACCTTCCCCATAACGTGAAGGTTTCATTTGACTAGTTATCCTTCAAGGGCTGTTAGTTCACACTGCTGAGACTATCTGCATTTGCCACAGGAAGTACGTCCGCTACACTTTTGTTATGAAGAGTCGCGTGCTCACTCAGGCCACACGGACAAGCAGAAAACACCCTCTCCGAGTTACTTCCTGAGGGACCCCGGCCTGGCCTGTTCCCGGTCCATGTTCTGGCAGATGTGGGGAAGGTGATCTTCACTGAATACTGCTGACTGGCTTCCTCTACTTCATCAGTGTTATTATCAGATTATGAGACTTTAAAACTACACAGATCTGTGTCCAATTCTCAAAGCCAAGATGAAAGAAATGACTTGGGATGATTTCTTGTGGGGCAAACGGCTCCCTACTCATCTTTGCACACTGGGGTTTCATCTTTGCCACAAACGTGTGTGAGCAACATGGCCTGGCCCACACCTTCATCAAGCTGAGTTTTTCAGCAACGTCCTTAAACTTAAGAGAGACATTTCAAGAAACAGTCTTCAGAAATAATGTCACTCATTACTGCTGTTCATAAATACTTCAGGTTTTCCTCTGGCACTTCCTCTGTCCCCACTTGAGATTAGCTGGGGATGTGCACCATGTTTTGGCAGGTGAAATCTGAGCAGGTAGGATGGATGTCACTTCCATGTGGAAGGCTTAGGAACTAGCGTGCAATGTGCTGTGTTACGCATCCCCTTCCCCTGTCATTAAGACTGCGGAAGCAGATGCCAGATGGTGCCTCCATCAGCTTGGGTCACTGAGTGGCCGTGTTGGGCAATGCACAGTCGACAGCAATGTGGCCCAGAAAAGGACCTGAGTTATGTGAAACCAATGAGATTTTGAGACTGTTACTGCAGCATAACCACCAGTCCTGACGGATACAAGTAGTTGTGTGTTTCATAGGAATGTTGTTGAGACATTGTTCCCTCCATTGCTAGTGAACCCCACATGACCACCTATGCGGGAAATTGTTTTAGAAGTCAAAGTCCAGAAAAGGCTTTGCTTCCCTTGAAGAACTGGCATGTTTTCTCTGCATGGATAATGGAAACTGTTTCTGATCAGCTTTTCTGGTTTTGACTGCCAAGCACATCAGACACTGACCGACAGCTCAGTTAGGTGTTTGCGACCTCTTTCCCATCCTTCCCTGGCTACCTCTGTTCCTCCAAGTCCTGACCTTTCATATTTTTCAATTTATATTATATAATTTTAATGAATCCCTAAAAGGTACCGTAAACCCTTCATGGAACAGGTAAGATTCACATTAGGCTACAATCCGGGCTCAGTTTAAGTCACCTGAGCGGAGCACTGAGAAGGCGAGGCTGACCCCAATGCGGACAGTAAGTTTTACACAGAGGAAAGCTCCCTCTCAGCACTAAGCCACACTCCTGAGAGAGTGCATCAGCCAAGGGAGAAGCTGGGCGAGGGAGGCAGAAGCCGTTGCTGCCACAAGAGAAATGGGACAACCCGGTTCTATGAGTCAGGCTTCATGTAGAAAGGGCAGTGAACACAAAGCCAGCGGGTTTCAAATATGCAGTTTTTCAGTCAAGAAATCTTCCTTCAAAGGCAAATATAAGCAGAAGCCCAACCTATGACATTCAAATGTGGGGCTCCTCTGGGTGCCGTGCTCCTGTCTCCCCAGGAGGCCAGTCCCCTTCCCCACCCACCTACGTGGTCCTCCCAACACAGCACGCCCAAGGAACCCCAGGGGCTCGGGGAACACAGTGTGAGAAAAGAACTCTAACAGTTAAAGACTACACTCATTGAAAATGTTCTTAAAGTTCTAAAGAGCTAAAATACCTAAAAGGTAGAACTATTTTTGGAAAAAGGAAACGAAACGTCTAATCAGAATTACCTGAATCCTTACTTCTTTCTCCGCACTTCTTTTTGGCCTGTCTGCCGCTTTTCTCTTACATCTTTCCTCCTCTCTCCTCCTCTTCCTCTCTTCTTCCCGTAAGCGCTTCTTTTCCAACTCCCTCCTCCTCCGTTCTTCTCGCTTTTCTTCTCGAATTCTCTAGAGATGTGGGAAGTACGTGCATAAACTGTCTGCACTGGACGTGACAGGAACAGGAGCGCTGTTCATCAGGTAAAAGGCCAGACCTACCTGCTTCTCTAATTTTCTGTTTTTAATATATTCCAAAAGAGGCGTGGTTCTTCTAGCTGAAATACAAAAATTGCAATGTGGTATTACCTCTAAAAAAAGATTTCTTTCCTTTATTTTAAATACTTGCTTTCAATTCAATCTTTAAAATAATTAGAGGAATTAAAATATACATGAACATATACTATATTTGAGGGAGTTCTTATTTCATCACTATAAAGTCAAATAATTTGGAGGTATTGACAATTTTACACATGCTAGGCATTTAATTCCAGACTCTTCAGGGAATCTTCTATATTACAAATATGGTATAAAAGCAAAATGAGTACAATACATTAAACTTCCCAAATGTTATGACTATCTTAACATTTTTGCTGATAATTTAAATCAGCACATAACATTTGTAGATACAGTCAGCCCTCCGTACCTGCAGGTTCAACATCCACAGGTTCAACCAACTGTGGATCAAAAATATTTGGGGGGAAAAGTCCAGAAAGTTCTCTAAGGCAAAACTTTGAATTTGCCACTGAGTGGCAACTATTTTCATAGCGCTCACAGCAAATCAAGTACTATAAGTCACCTCGAGACGACTGGAAATACCCGGGAGGGCGTAGGTAGGCCACATGCACGCACAGCACTGTGTTTTAGAGAGGACTGAAGCGCCCACAGACTTTGGTATCCGTTGGGGGCGGGGGGAGGGGGGCTGCTGGAAATCCGTGCAGACTCTGCTCTGCACTGTGGAAGTTCCGGCCTTGCCCACCAAGGGCAGGGCTGAGACCCTGGATGGGTGGAGGTTGACATGGAGACTCGGCCTGCCTCCCTCCTTTCCTGCAGAACACCTGCCTTGTTACCCCAAAGCAGTGATGTGAATGAGGGGTAAATGAGACCTTGCATGAGAAAGTGCTTTACAAACCATAGAAGTGTCACTGTTAGACCTCCAGAGAGCTGTTACCACAACCTATGAGGAAACCGGGAAGCTGAGGCTCCGGACAAGGTCACGGGGTTGCTAAGTCTCAGAGCTGGGACTGAGCCCAGGTTTGTCTGCTCTGTAGACCCTGATATACACTGAACTAACCTGAACTTCAGAGTGAATTAAAACTTCCATTTAACCCACTCTGCTTAGACTTGATCGTAAGAATCCACTAAAGGCCAAAATCTAAGAAAAGAAGAAGGCATTTGCCACAAATTGTCTGATTAAGATTAAACCACACAGGCAGAAACAGGAGTCACAGAAACAAAGCCCTCGGCCTGGTCCCGGGCTGGCGGGCTTCCTCAGCAAGTCACTACCATTCGTGTCCCACGCACCCAGCACTGGGCCGGGTACTGGGAGCCAGAGAGGACAGAACTGCACCCTGCTCTGCAGGAGCATGGCTGGAACCTGCAGGGTGGTGTGTGTTTGACCAGCAAGGGGGTATCTAAAACTGCCCAGACATTAAAGCCCTCACTACTTTTCTGAAGCTATCCTATACAAGGGCATTCACAACAAAGCAGTGAAGAAGTGGGTGGGGGAGGGAGGTGACTTGTGTCAATTTCTGATCTTCTTTTAGTTCTTCTTAAATTCAGCATATTTCTACAGTGAGATCACAATCTGTCCTCAAAACTGTTTCTTCCCTACTTCAGTAACAGTGCCATGGTCCACGGACCTGCTCAAGTCAAACTCCAGGAGGCCCTGATTCCTTCTGCTTTCTTACTGCACATGCCAGACCTCAGCCCAACCCCCAGAGCGCACGCCAACTCGGCCAGCCTGAGTCAAGCGCCTTCCCTGACCACAGCCTCTCTACTAGGGCCCAGCTTCTACCAGCACACACCGTCCCCGACGCTGGAGCAACCAGAGACCACACCACGCCACTCCCTCAATGGTTTCCAGCGTCCCTCCAGTAAAACCCAGCCAACCGTGCTGTGCCCCATCTCCAGCCCATCTGCCCCTTGCAGGCCACGTGCCACCAATGGGCCTGCGCCCGCTGCTCCGGGCCCAATATGCCAGCAACCAGCCCTTGCTTCCTTGCCTGGCTGGTCTCAGGTCAAATGCGGTCTCAGAGGGGCCTCTCACCAAGCCCTTACTCTATTCCAGTATGTTTGTGGAGCTCATCAGGAATGGAAACGCTCTGGTTTGGGCATTTCTGCACGTGTTTGCGGCCATCACCCCAACAAGAGGGCAGCGCGTGAAGGCAGGAGCCAGTGCACCCCATTCTGGTGCAGTCCCCGGTACCCAGTCAGCACATGCAGGGCATGTGTCCACAAATACTTCAGTGAGTAAGTCTTCTGAGCCACATGTTAAATCATCTCTTATAAAACTCCGTTACTACACTAATGAATGTTTCAGTAATGTTCACCTTTTTGATTAATTTACTCAACAAATATTTACCAAAGACCTAAATTTGTCCAAGCAATGTATTATATGCTGAGACTAAAAGACAGAAATACAGTCCCGTTGGTGGGTGTGGGGTGGGGGAACAAAATGAGAAGAGAGTTAAGGCAGAGGGAGACAGACAAATAAGATAAATTATCAACAGTGTCACTGGCCTGGCCTGTAAGTGTCAGTGGGTGAACAGGGTGCAGGCATCAGGAGGGGAGGGAGGAGAAGGGGAGGGGAAGGGAATCGGAGACAGAAAGGGAGACACTACAAGCAGACTGCCTGATAGAAAACAGGGTTTCATGTCTCCAAGTTCTGGGGGACTGCTACCAGGAGACAAGCACTTCTACAACGTACCACCTGCAGGTATAGGGTTGAAGGCCTGATTCACACCAGACTCTTGGCTTTGGCTGGGCTTACCCACTGGCTCAGGAGGACTAAACAGTTTTTTTGAACAGCGGCAAGATGACCTCATACTTAAGCAAAGCATCTCATTTGTGGGACTGCTCTTTGCAAACATGTCTGATTTCAACTTTGAGACATAAGGCTTTTCCCTAATGCAGCCAAGCACACAGCACTCAAATGTCTTCTTTGTTGTTCACACAGAAGCATCATAACTCTGAAACAAAATGACTGTAACTGAAAACTCTGGTGTTCTCCATTGACAGATGCTCAGAATTATTTTCCCAAGTTGCCATCTCACCATCCTTTTGTCAAAGCTGGGAAATATGCACATTTCTGTCACGTGTCGGTTTTTTATCATATAATGAAAAAGAAATAAATATATACTCTATAAATACATATCTCAATAAAGCAAAGAGAAGAAATGAGCAAAACAGACCAATAAGTTCTCTTGTCTTTGCTTCTATGTCCCCCAGAAGAGTTTCAGGATTGGCACTAGTTTTCTCCTCCTCCACACAGTAAGCTTCTAAAAACTTCTTATATTCTGGATCTGTAAATTAAAATAGACAGAAAGAGAAGAAAAATATTCCTTGCCATATACAGGAGAGGAGTCATACTTGATCAGTGTATTTAATTTGGTGGTTTTCCAACCCAGCATCTGAAAAGGACGCACCATCTTCAATGCTTCCAGTTTTAGCATCTTTTTTCTTTAGCTTCTTTTTGGCTATCTTCTGGAATGGAGCAAATTCTACCACTGCAGGATATTCTAGGCCTTTAACAGAAAACAAATTACAAAAAACATTCTGAAATTCTACTGTATTCATTTTGGAAGACAATGCACTAGCTTACTTAAGGATTGAACACAGCATTGACAATATTACTGTTTAAACTATAATTTAATTATACTTTCAAGTAATTGTAATCTTAGCATGTCAAACTCCAGACTTAAACAAAGGATGCACAATTATTTGTTAAATAAAACAAATGTTTTATTTTGTTGTCGTGGTGGTTACAAGATTAAATACACACAAAATTCATTAAACTGTATACCTTAAAATGCTCATTATTAAAGATATGTAACTTATACCTCAATAAACGTTATCACTCTACCACCAAAGAGTTTATCTTAGAATATCTTCAAATAGGTTTCCTAGTCACATTTAAAATTTTTAAGTTTTAAAAGGTTAATTCAATTATCGATCTGTTATGTGAGTTCAAGGAAATGATTCTGCTTAGAAGATACACTCAGCTAAAAGAGAGAGCTTCAAACTGAAAAGTTCACAATGAAAGTCACTTGAAACTGATTTTGTTGTTATGTGAGGGGAAACAAACACACAGAAACTTTCACTCAGAGAATCCACTACATGATTACTGAAAAAAAGATGGAACACTTCTACCTTGGCACTAAACTCACTGAGTAATCACTTTTAGATTTGTCAGATGACTATGATATTTTAACTCTCATTTATCTGGAAGACATGTTTGTGCTACCCTCAACTATCCAGAATAAAGTCAAGAACCTGGAGGAGAGCAGGGCTTCAGATAGGCAGGGACAATGTCTGACTCATTTGTATTGCTGTGTCCACAATGCCTAGTACATAGTATTAGGATACAATAATTTAGTTCAGGGACATAAAAAGTTCACTTCTCCAGAAAACTCACTTATATGAAAAACTTGACTCATGATAATACATAAATAGGTTGTCACTACTACACAGAATTGCTGGAATTTCTGGTTTATATATAATTTTAATTTTAAACATAAGCACATAATCACAGTAATAATCAAAATTTATGAGTTTTAGATTAGTATCTAAGAACTTCTTAATTAAAACTCACAAACATGCAGCAAAACTTTTACTTAGAGATTATAATAAAGAGTTTAAAAAGCCAGTGATCCAACCTTTACTGTCAATGAAGATATATCCATCAAAACGATCTCTAAAAAGCAGGATGTCATCAGGGTTTCTAAAGTTAATGTACGCTCTTGAATAGAGATGAGGATAAAGACTGAAATAAGACATAACAATGAAAATGGTTAGTAAAAAACTTAGGACTTCTTTTGGTTTTGTCTTTTTTTCTTTTCTGGATACAACAGACTACTTCAGATACAACCTTTATGCCACAGAATCATATCTCAGTTAATTACAACAATCTGGATATTCTATAGCAAAAAACCAAAAACAAAATATTAACTGAGATCTTTTTTTTTTTTTTAACTGAGATCTTTTTAATGATTTGGGAGAGACAGTTTAGGTTGGTTTCTCTACTGCACAGAGCCAGGGTTAAAATACTGGTCCTCAGAGGTGGAAAACCAAAGGCAAGGTTATTCAGAGATAATTCCTAATCATGCATCATGACTGCAATGCAACCTGGTCATGATTCATTGAGAAGAAAACATTATACTGTAAAAGAGATCTTTTGCTGATTTAGAGAATATGTTTACGTATCTTAAGAGTATTTATTGTAGCACATGGCATGTGGTCTACAGAAGAACTAAGCCTTTCTCCCCTTTCTCACAGCTACCAATGCCCTTCACAGGCAGGGACTTTCAACCCCAATTCACAGATGAGAACACTGAGGCCCAGAGAAATTAGGTACTTGCAGAGGGTGTAGCTAGTTAAAACGTGGGACTGGGATTCCAGTCTGAGTCCCTCTGAGACCAGTGCCTGACCTCCTTTAACTGTACCAGTTTTCCTAAACTTTAGTCATGTGAAAAGTCATCTTTATGTTTTTTTAACCATATTTTTTTTACCTGTGATATTTTTCTTTGACTGAACTGACATTTTTTATTTAAATGCATTTACTCAAAAGGAAAGTTTATATGGCTATCATAAATGAGAATGCATGATACTAACGATAAAAAGAAGAATAAAGATAATGTGAAAATCACTAAAAATCAATAGTGAAAATTGCTAAATTCTAGCCAAACTGTCACCTGTTGAAGGGCAAACTTGAGGTCTGCTCTCTTTTTGTTAATAAAAAGGAGATCTGGAAGTGTTAAAGTATTGTCAGAATCATCTTACTACCAAGCTGTAAAAGGGAAGTAAAAAAATACAGCTTGGTTGGGGTGGGTTGGGGTGGGGGGTGTCAGTGGTGGAAGGGAGCACTGGGAGGTTTCTGGGGTCTGGAATATTCTGTTTCTTTATCTAGTGTTAGTTACGTGAGTTACGTGGGCGAATTCACTTGTAAAAATTCATTAGGTTATACATCTACTGTTTATTCACTTTTCTTTGTTGTATTTTAATACAATTAGTTTAACAGGCTGTATGAAATCAGGTTTATTGATATACAAAATGAAAAAAATTAAGTAATATGTTGTTAGACTGTTTTTCTTTTTAGACTATGTTGGTGCTACAGAGATACTCAAATTTATTTTAGAGGAATTGAGTGACCTTCCTACTTAGGAACGACTTGCAGAAATAAAGGTCTGTACTGATTTCCAGGTACATGTGGGAAAGAAGATGGAAACAGATGGTTTCTATTATCTATATTACTTCACCATCAACTGACAGTGCCTCTCAGCTCGTTAATGTTGGTAAAAGCTTCTCACCTGAGATCAGCAGTAAAGAATTCAAAGTAATCATGTGCGGGCAGAGGGTGTAGCTGCTCCGCCAGCTGCTCCTTGGTGAGACCGGGAGGAAGCCGCCGGATTACCACCTGGGGAAAAAACGCTGTCTGGGTTTTGTTTCACTAGTACTGTATCAAGCTTTAATTACCTGAATGCTTGGTCACCTTTGTTTATGCTCAGAGTAAAATCTAAGCCAAGAGACCAGCAGAAACACGCATTTTAGGAAAGATTCAGAAATACATGCATGGAGAACACGGCTATCAAAAGGGTAATGAGGGCTGAACGGTCAGAAAAGGCTGTGCATAGCAGCTCTTTTTCGTGAAATCATTTCATTAATACCAGACAACGGCTGGCATGTGCCCCCCCTACCCTCTTCCTGCACGAGGGGCCATACTGGAATGTAAGATACATGTACGAAACACCAACAGCAACAAAACATCGACGCATCTCTTCTTACTGCCGAGAGAACTCCGCCCGCTGCGGACACCTTCCGCCTGCTGACCGTCCGCAGTGTTCACCCTCGTCCACTATCCAATGCTACCAGGCTGTCGGGCTGTGCCTCTCCCGGCCCACCGTCTTCCCTGGACCAGACCGGAACGGACCCTCGCCGAGCCACCCCTCCCTCTCGGGCCCCCTCTGGCCGCGGTCCTCCGCAGCGTGGACGGCTACTGCCCGGCGCTGGTGAGCCCAGCGATTCAGCCCCAACGGGACATATCCTCAGGCTGAACTGACTTTTCTTCCTCCTAAGCCAGGAAAGATTGCGTCAAGGGGGTGTAAAGCTGGGTCTCAGGAGGCACCAGCCCCTCCGCCGCTGGAGCAGCGCAGCCCGGCTGCTGTCCGCGGTGCTGAAGCGTCCGCGGCCCCGCCCCGAACGCGAGCCGGGAGCCTGGCCCCGTCCTTCACCTCGCACCGCCCCAAAGCTAAGACCCGTCCTCTTCTCGCGAGGTTTGCCGGCATGGCTCCACCCCCACCCTGCCCCCTCTCCCCACCCCACCTTGCTCAGGACCGTCCTCTTCTCCTCGCGAGGTTTGGTTACACCGCCCGCACAGCCGGAGAACGAGGCCACTGGTGCTTCGGGCTCTCGCCGCGGAGAATAGTGGCAGAACTGGGCTTCCGCGGGTGACGGCTTCTCCCTCCCGCTCGGGCCCCGCGCAGCAACGGCCGCCCCGGGGCCGCCGGCCCCCTCCTTCTCCGAACGCATCCCGCACCCGCCGCGGAGCCGCCGCCGCCTCCCGTCTGGGCCGAAACCTCGCGAGAACTGGGCCGCCCCCACCCAGCCCGCGCCCATCGGAGGCCGCACGCCCCCTTATCCGGCCGGTGCGGTGGCCCGGCCCGCACCCCTCCCGGCCCAGCCTCCGTCTCCGCCCCCAACCGCAGGGCCCGCGCGTGCGATTCCGGGAGCCGTGGAGCCGGGCCTGCCGCGCTCCCCTGCATCCCGACTTAGGAGGGTCTAGGGGCGCACAGGTCGAAGCCCTCGCCCATGAGCGGGTCAGCGGGAAGTTCTGGTCCGGGGGACTTCGCCTTGAGCGGGGCCCTTCCCCACGGAGAAGAGCTGGCCTTTTGGCCAAAAGTTCCAGAGAATTACATACACGTGCTTAATAAGATATTTACAGCTATTTATTTTTTTCCCCAAGGAATCTGAACCTTTCATCAGAGAACAGCAGTTACATTTAAGACAAATCAAGCGACTGACAAACAGCAGAAACCGGTGGTGCATGGCTTTCCTAAACGAAGTAGAATAGACACACCAGTCAGCAGAAATTGGCCGGCAGGGAAAGAAGGTTCACTGGGCTGTCCTTAGGCCTCAGGTGGCAACGCTGACTCCTGTCTGGATTGGTGGTACAGGCTGAATTGGAGCAGCTCAGACCCGCGGCATTCACAAAACAGGGCCTTAATGTTTTCCAAGGTAATTTTCACTCAACTTTTTGAGGTATTCAGTAAATGGGACAGCAACCAAACCAGGTTCACATTTGTATGTTTTTCTTTTGCAAACATTCAGGCAATACTACTTCTGATTAGAATAGTTTATATATGTTACTTTTTAAATGCCACGTTTTTCATATTTTATATTTTCAACTGATGTTGGCTGTATTCTTCATTCATAGCACCTTTCTTCCCAGAACTTCCAAGTACAAAAATAGAAACTAGAGATGGAGCGAGTGAGGCAATAAGAGGTTGCAGGTCCTGGAAGTAAACCTAGGTTTAACGCGATCCAGTCCTTTATCCTTGAACCACTTACTACCTATGAACACACTTGAAATGTGTCACTTTACATGAGCTGAAAGACTGACAGAGTAGTTCCAAAACTGAGTTCTTTAAAACCCCACGAAGTGAGGCAGGAGCTGTTACCAATATTTCATAAAGTCTAAAGGAATCCTATCAGGAACACACCTATGACGAAGTCACATACTCTAGATCCAGAGTTTCTTTTTCTGTCTCCACTCAACTCAGTATTGAAAGTCTAGTCATGCTGATCAAAAGCTCTTATCCATGACAAAGAACAGGAAAATGTTGTTACCAGATAAAATCATTTATTACATCCTGAGGGTGGGAGGTAAGGGCAGAAGGCGCTGATGGTGAGAAATGTGGGAACCATTCATTTTAAAAATCTGAATGTTTCAGCAGTCTTTAAGAACAGAGCATAAATTTGGAGCATCTTTTTTAAAGAACTGCTCTCAATCTATTTGCAGCTTTTCTCTCTTTAATTTCTAAATATTATACAGATTAAACAACTGAGTATCTAATTGTAACTCTTTAGTGATGTTTCTAGATTGAGATAATAAAAAGGATTCTAAATCTTACACTTCACATCTGTTCTTCTTGAAGTGTTCTTGTCCTAAGGGATTTTTTTCATGACTCAGCCAAAAACCACAAAATGCTTAAATGGAGAAAACTCCTGTCCCAATCACGTGCAACGCCTTGTGCCACTTCTTCTGTCAAGATTTTGCGCCCACCATCATGACGCTATGGCTGTGGCCTCTGCCTGAACGTCCTGCCCACTTCGCTGAAGACCTCTCAGCCCAGCTGAACACTGTCCCAGCCATGATGGCTTCACTTGAGATCCCCCAGGACCTTGAGCTCACCTCCACTTACTGGTTACTAAGCTGTATCCAACGCTCGAAGGACACTCCCTAAAACCCAGAACTTGACCTCACTCAGGAAGGAACCCTGTCTTCGTTCAGCTGTGTGCCCAGCCCAGGCACTCACATGTTTGCTGGATGTCCATTTCTTGTAGTTTACCCAGAAAAAATGCCAAAATGTTCTTCTTTTCCCCCACTGTAACTTCCACCACTGTCGATTTTTAACGACTCCCTCTGATTCTTTAATTCCTGTTATTACCAATAAAGTTCTGAGAAATGGTTTCACAAAAATGACAGAACTCTAGAATTCAGGTTTGTCTGATGAAATTATTCTTTAAATAAAGTTGTATAATACAAATTTCAAGACACAGTAAATGAAATACATTTGTAAAACCGCTTATGATTTTATATGAAAAAAAAAGTGCAGCACAAAAAAAATCTAGCTTCCTACACATTGCCCAACACATCCTGTTTAAAATACTGAGAACTAAATTCAAAACCAAGCAGTGTTAAATAATCTCCAAATGTCAGTGAATATAGTAGGTAACTTTGCTTTTGCTTAACTGAACACTCCACCCATGACTGTGATCCTGGGGGAAATGCTGGTCATAGGAAGTGTTACATATTACTCCAGGTAAATTATAACCACTCTAACTGATGGATGACAGTAGCTTAAAGCAGCTGGTGATTATTACACTCCACTTTTCTTTGAAGATGACAGCATGGTCACTTAAGAAAGTTGCCTTTTTAGGAAACTAGGCATCATTACCAGAGACCAGAGAACTGAGTCATAACAGGAAAACACTTGGTAGTACAATCACACATTACCTTTCTGACACGCTGTGAAGACAACACTGATACTAGACTGCTGCTGATATGAAACAGTTTATCAAATGTCTTGAAGCTTTTGTCTCTTATGTCTTAAAGAACTGCCAGCAAGGTCATGCTTACTGATCAGGAGTTCACTCTTCCAGAAACCTAAAAAACCACACCACATGTTCAATGAAAAATCTAAATGAAGTAATATTTTGGTCTGGTGGGCCAAATAAATGTAAAAAAGTATTAATAAAATACCTTCATTTTAACTTATTTTAAAAGTGATTAGGTGCCACCATTTGATTTTCTAGCCCAGCTAAAGAGAGGGGAGGCATAAAAATAGGCACACGTGATGCCTGACAGAAGAGACAGAAAGGCATTTAAAAAGAAAAGTGAAAACTCAGTAACACACTATTTGAGTCTAAATAGCAGGAAGCAACTCATGGCACTAACAAAATAAAATGTAGGAAAGAATTCAAAAGGGACACATCACATCGAGATGGCTTCACAGGTCTTTTTCTAGCCTTCAAAGAACAAGTAACTGCTCCTTTACGTAAGCTGTTCTAGAAGGAAAAATGTCCATGTCACTTTATGAAGATAATCAGCTCAAGAAGGTAATTCATAGTAGATCAGTCTTTGATGATCCTAGTTGCAAACATCCTAAACTAAACAGCAGCTAACAAATTTGTGATGTATTAAAAACAAATACATCAAAATATGAATTAACACCAGAAGTGCAAAGAAAAGCAAGAAATAAAAGACCAAACTTTCTATCTTAAGAAAAAAACCCAAGGTCAACTTTAAATTATTAAGAGTTCATTAAGAGGTTTTTTGCCTCCAATCAACATGGAAAAATATATACTAAATTTGTCCTCATACACATGTAAACAACTAAAAACCTGGACAAAATAATACTGAGTGACAGAAACCAGATACAAATGAGTACATAATGTGTAAGTCCATGTATATAGCCCTAAAAATCCAGAAGAGGTGAAAATAATCTAATGTGTTAAAAGTCAGAACAGTAGTTAAATCTTGAGATTTTACTTGAGAAGTTACAGCTGACACCACAGAAAAACAAAGGTTCAAAAGAGACTGCTACGAACAACTATATGCCAATAAAGTGGACATTCTACAAGAAACAGACCAACGCTTAGAAAAGTACAATCTAACAAGACTCAACCAGGAAGAAACAGAAAATATGAACAGACCAGTTACCAGTAATGAAATTGAATCAGTAATTTAGAAAACTCCCCACCAAAAAAGTCCAGGACCAGATGGTGTCACAGGTGAATTCTACTACACATTTAGAGAAGAGTTAACACCTATCCTTCTCAAACTATTCCAAAAAGTCACAGAAGAAGGAACACTTCTGAACCCATTCCACGAGGCCAGCATCACCCTGATACCCAAACCAGACAGAGATCACAAAAAAAGAATATTACAGGCCAATATCACTGGTGAACATAGACGGAAAAATCCTCAAGAAAATATTAGCAAACCAAATCCAACATCACATTAAAAGGATCATACACTATGATCAGGTGGGATTTATCCCCGGGATGCAAAGATTTTTCAACATCTGCAAATCAATCAATGTGATACACCACATCAACAAATCGCAGAATAAAAACCATGTGATCATCTCAATAGATGCAGAAAAAGCTTTTGATAAAACTCAACATCCATTTATGACAAAAGCTCTCCAGAAATGGGCACAGACGGAACATACTGCAACATAATAAAGGCCATATATGACAAACCCACAGCTAACATCACACTCAATGGTGAAAAGCTGAAAGCATTTCCTCTAAGATCAGGAATAAGACAAAGATGCCCACTCTTGCCGCTTTTATTCAACATAATTTCCAAAGTCCTAGCCACAGAAATCAGACAAGAAAAAGAAGTAAAACAGAATTCAAATTGGAAAGGAAGAAGTAAAACTGTCACTGTTTGCAGATGACATGATACTGTACATAGAAAATCCTAAAGACGCTACCAGAAAACTACTAGAGCTCATCAATGAATTTGGTAAAGTTTGGAATATAAATTTAATATACAGAAATCTGTGCATTTCTATACACTAACAATGGAAGATCAGAAAGAAAAATTAAGGAAACAAACTCACTTACCATCAGATCAAAAAGAGTAAAATACCTAAGAATAAACCTACCTAAGGAGGTAAAAGACCTGTACTTGGAAGAGAATAAGACACTGACAAAAGACACGGAAGATGACACAAACATGTGGAAAGCTATAGTGTGTTCATGGGTTGGAAGAATTAATATTGTTAAAATGCCCATACTACCCAAGGCAATCTACAGATTCAATGCAATCTCTATCAAAATACCAAGGGGATTTTTCATAGAACTAAGACAAATAACTTTAAAATTTGTATGCACACACAAAAGACCCTGAATAGCCAAAATAATCTTGAGAAAGAACAGAGCTGGAGGAATCTTGCTCCCTGACTTCAGACAATACTACATGGCTACAGTAATCAAAACAGTATGGTACTGGCACAAAAACAGACACATGGATCAATGAAACAGGATAGAGCCCAGAAATAAACTCACACACTTGTGGTCAATAATCTACAACAAAGGAGGCAAGAAAATACAATGGAGAGAAGAGAGTCTCTTCAATAAGTGGTGTTGGGAAAACTGGACAGATACATGTGAAACAATGAAATCAGAACATTTTCTAACACCATATGCAAAAAATAAATTTAAAATGTATTAAAGACCTAAATGAAAGACTGGAAACCATAAAACTCCTAGAAGAAAAATAGGCAGAACACTCTTTGACATAAATTTTAGCAATATTTTCTTAGATTCGTCTCCTAAAGCAAAAGAAATGAAAGAAAGAAAAAAAACCAAAAAACAAATGGGACCTAATTAAACTTAAAAGCTTTTGCACAGCAAAGGAAACCATTGACAAAAATAGACAACCTACAGAATAGGAGAAAATATTTGCAAATGATGTGACTGATAAGGGGTTAATATCCAAAATATATAAACAGCTCATACAACTTAAAAAAAAACACAAAAACTCAGTAAAAAACAAGCAGAAGACCTGAACAGACATTTCTCCAAAGAGGACATGCAGGTGGCCAACAGGCACATAAAAAGATGCACGTGCACACTGTTAATCATCAGAGAATGCAAATTAAAACCACAATGAGATATCACCTCACACCTGTCAAAACGGCTACTGTCAAAAAGAACACAAGTAACAAATGTTGGAAAGGACGTGGAGAAAAGGGAACCCTCATACACTGTCAGTGGGAATATAAATTGGTGCATCAACTATGGAAAAGAATGGAGGTTCCTCAAAAAACTAAAAATAGAACTACTATATGATCCAGCAATTCCACTCCTGGGTAAGTACCCCAAAAAAACACAAAAACAGTAATTCAAGCAGATACATGCACCCCAATGTTCACAGCAGCACTATTCATAATAGCTAAGATATGGAAGCAACCTAAGTGTCCATCAACAGAAGAATGGATAAAGATGTGTGAGATACATATATATATATATATATATAACAGTATTACTCGGCCATAAAAAAGTAAAAATTTGCCATTTGCAACAACATGGGTGGACTTCGAGGGTATTATGCTAAGTGAAGTAAGTCAGAGAAAGAAATACCATATGATATCACTTATATGTGGAATCTAAAAAATGCAACAAACTAGTGAATATAACAAAAAAGAAATAGATATAGAGAACAAACTAGTAGTTACCAGTGGGGAGAGGGAAGGGGAGGGGTGAGACAGGGAAGGGGATTAAGAGGTACAAACTACTATGTATAAAATAAATAAGCTACAAGAATGTACTGTACAACACAGGGAATATAGCCAGTATTTTGACTTTAAATGGAATACAATCTTTAAAAATTGTGAATCACCATTGTACACCTGTGACTTATATAATATTGTACATCAACTATACTTTGATTAAAAAATGAAAAAAATGACGTTACTGATAATCATCTGCTTATTTTACATGGATTCAGAAGATACAACAAGTATAAACATACATGTATCTAATAAGAGAGCCGGAAAGCTGTCCTTTAAAGATGAGAAATGCCTGTTTGTGCCACTTCTGTTCAGCAAAATACTAGAACTGGTTTAGCCAACAGTTATGCAGGGAAAAGAAACAAAAGGAATCCAAACTGGAAAGGAAGAAGTAAAACTACTTCTCTTTGCAAACGACATGATCCTATTACATAGAAAATTCTGAAGAACACACACACACACACACACACACACACGTACAATTTGTTAAAACTAATAAACACATTCAGGATACAAAGTCTACAAACAAAAACCAGTTCTAACTCTATACACTAGAAATGAATAATCCAAAAATAAAATTAAGAAAACAATTCCATTCACAAAAGCATTGAAAAGAATAAAATACTTAGGAATAAACTTAACCAAGGAGGTGAAAGACTTGTACAATGGAGACTGTAAAACACTGCTGAAAGACATTAAAGATAAATAAATGAAAAGACATCCTGTGTTTATGGATCAAACATAATATTAAGAAGACACACAAATTCAATGAAATCCCTATCAAAATCCCAATGGTTTTTTTGTCCCAGAAATGGAAAAAAGAAAAACCCTAAAATTAATATGGAAATTCAAGGAACCCAAAATAGTCAAAAGAACCATGAAAAATAACAAAGTCGGAGAACTCACACTTTCCTACTTCAAAACTTATTACAAAACTAGTTAACAAAACAGTGTGGCACTAGCATACAGACACACACAGGGACCAAAGGAACAGAGTTCAGAGCCCAGAGCCCACCCTCATATTTATCATCAGTTCAACACGGGCACCAAGACCATTCAACAGGACAAGGACAATAGTTTCTTCAAGAAATGGTGCTGGGAAACTGGACATCCACATGTAGAAGAATGAAGCGGGACCTCACACCATATACAAAAATTAACTCAAAATGGATCAAGGACCTAACTGTGAGACCTAAAACTATAAAAATCTCAGAAGAAGACATAGTGAAACTCTGCATAACCTTGGATTTAGCAAGTTTCTTAAATATGACACCAAAAGCACAGTCTACAAAAGTCAAAGATGAAAGAAAAAAATAAATTGGATTTCATTAATTTAAAAACTTTTGGGTATCAAAGTACATAATTAAGGGAGTCAAAAGACAACTCAAAAAATGGGAGAAAATACATGCATACTTTGGACCTAACAATGGTTTAATATCAAAAATCCACAAAGCACTCCGGCAACTCAACAAGATAAACAACTCCATTTAAAAGTGCGCAAAGGATCTGAATAGACATTTCTCCAAAGAAGAAACACAAATGGCCAATGAGCACAGGAGAAGCTGTTCAACATCACTAGTCACTAGGGGAATGCAAATCAACCAAAATGAGGTGTTACTTCCACCTACTATGATGGCTACAGTCAATACAAAAAACAAAAAAACCCAGTAAAAACCAGCAGTGAGGATGCGGAGAAACTGAAACCCTCATGCACTGTTGGTGGGAATGTAAAATAGTGCAGCCACTGTGAAAAAAGTGTGCCACATCCTCAAAAAGTTAATATTGCCAGTAGCTAAAAGATGAAAACAACCCAAGTGTCCACCAACAGATAAATGGTAGGTAAGTGGTAAACATACACATACTGGAATAGCATTCAGCCACAACACTATGGAATGAAGTTCTGATAAAAGCTCCAACATGCTAATATTATGCTAAATAAAATGAACGAAACAGAAGAGGACAAATACTGTATGATTCCACTTACATGAAATTATCCAGAATAGGCAAATTCAGAGACAGAAATTAGCTTAGAGATTACCACAGGCTGAAGGCGGGACGAGTGGGGAATTACTGCTTAATGGGGACAAAGTTTCTGTTTGCAGTCATGAAGAAAAGCTGGAAATAAATGCCACTAAATTATACACTTGAAAACGGTGAAAAAGGCTATCTGTCCGCACCTGCACACACGTTGTTTCTCAGCGCATTAGGTGAGCAGAGGCAGAGCCCCGTACACGAACCCCCCCCAACACCTGTCTCGCACTAAGTGGTGCAGCTGTCACCAACAGCGCTCGCGATTGTTCACTGAAGGCCACAGTTTATGTCCTGTGCACTTCACCAAAAGGAAAGTCACAGGGACACAGGAGCCCAGCTCAGAGAGCTCCAATGGCCAAAGCTGAAACAACTGAAGCCACAAAATAAATAATATTAGTACAGAATTTTAACCTAAAATAGGAAATATATATAACAGCAGTCTACACTGATAAATAAATAAATGGGATAAATAAAACGAATAAATAAATTGGAGAGAAGAGATGAAATTTCATTACAGAAAAATTCCAAATAATATGTGCAGATACCCCCACCCCACAATCCCGAGGATGGAGCTTAAACCCTAGTCCGACGGAGGGTGGGCTGGGCCTAGTGATTGACATCTAAGAACACAGCACAGCAAGGGAAACGCTGACTACAGTGCAGAGGCCTGGCAGACACCACTGTCACCAGGGACAAGGCCAACACCTCCTGCGGGCACCACGCTGGCCTTGGGCACCCTGACGTGATGTGAGGAGAAAGGTACTTCACAACTGAGGTATTTTCCCCAAAACCCTTAACCCTAGTCTAATCATGAGAAATACTCAAAACTAGTTAACAAAACAATCATGAGACGTACTCAAAACAAACTCAAAATTGAGGGACACTCTAGAAAATATCTGACAAGTCCTCCTCAAAACTGTTCAGCTCATGACAGACAAGAGGTGCCTGGGGGAAGTGGAGACTGGGCCGTGTGGCCCCTGGGCACAGGCACAGGAAGAGGACATCAGTGGGAAAATGGGTGATACCCAAGAGTCTGGAGTTTAGCTGCTGGAAACATACCAACGTGGGTTTCTTAGTCATGATAAAAGTCCCATGGGATGCAAGATGTTATCAACGGGGGACCAGGTGAGGATGTACGGAAGCTCTCTGTACGACCTTTACAGGTTTTCTGTAAATCTAAAATTAGTCCAAAATAAAAATCTACTGAGAAAGAAAAAAAGACGTAAACGAGGGTTTACCTTCTTTATTTCACTTCATATAGCTATTCTGTAGGGCCAGAAAACATGTGCTGCAAAGGTGTGCCATCCAGTCCCTCAGGCCAGGTCTCCACTCCCGAATGCAGACGTGTGGCTGGGGTGCGTGATGAGCGTGATGAGCGACGGGCAACTCTCGAGCCACAGGAGGATGAAACGCTGACCTCTCCAGGACGGCGTGGAAGCGGCCCGCATGGAATCACATACTGTGGTCCGACATGGACGTCTCTAACATCATGTCGCTTTCATTCATTTCAATTTCAAATGCTTCCTCCAAGGAAGGTCTGGAATCTGGAGTCTTCCTTGAGGCCACCAGCGGCGCAAGCCCTGCTTCCTCCACAGTCTGTTTTTCTGCCTCAAATTCCCTGAAATCCCACGGGGGTGAGATAATGTTTTTTAGCGTCTTCATTGTATGCACGTCAAAGTCGTAGCACTTTAACTTGTCTTTAATGTCTGCTCCTAGAAAGAGAGAAATGCCAGAGTAAGAACAAAGTAAGAGATTCCACTTACCTGCCATTTCCATCGATACATAACACTGCTCCGTCATTTAGGCCGAATGTACTTTCAGGGGCACAAGCACAGCTTGGGAGAAAGACTGTTCCAGTCACTCCCCTGCTCTTTTGATTCTTACTATGAAGGGCGACGGCCGGGAGGACGTTCAGAAGCACAGGCAGGTTCGGCCTAGTGGGGCTCAGCAGCCTCCGCACCTCCGAGGCCATTACCTTTGTGAGGACAGGTAAAACATCTGTCCCACTCGGCACTGTTTCTCCAGACCTTGCCTAACTTCATAGGACTTCTGCATTTAAGCCTTACAACTCCTCCTCGGACAAGCGTGGAAACTAAGCCTCACACTGGCCCCAAAGCCGCTACTGAGTGGTAAAGCTGAGATTCCAGCCCAAGGTCTTCAGGATGACAGAGTTCAAGTCCCTTCTTTGTTTTTTAAGTTTTAAAAAATTGAGCCATGACATACAATCCAAAAAGCGTGCACAGCTAGGTGACTTCTCACCTATGTGCACACCCACATCAGCACCACCAGACCAAAACAGAACACTCCCAGCTCTTAGAAAACCTCCTCAGGCCTCTCTAATGAACACTTCGCTTTTCAATCACTACTCCAATTCTTCTACCACCGATTAGTTTTGCTTATCACTAATCTCCATAAAAATGGAATTAATCATATATATATTCTTTTCTGGTCAAAATCTGTGAGATTCACACATGCCACAACACGACTCAGCAGCTGGTCCCTGAAGTGCGCATTGGTCTCCATCTCCTACTGACGCACAGTCGGTCATGTGCAGGAGACACTGCCAGGAATGAAGCTGCTGTGTGCAATCTTGCGAGTGAATACCAACTCACTGAGCCACCTGTTTCTCCTGGGCATAACCCAGGAGCATAACCGCTACATCATAAAGTCGGTGTGGCAGGTCACTCACTGCCCTAACCACCCCCAACGAGCCACACCTCCCATCACCCATGCCCCTGACCCTGACCCTCCTGTGTGGACTCTGCACATAGTCGCGTCGCTCATACTGATGTACAGAATGCGATGAAAGTGACTTTGTGCGACTCCCAGACCAAGAGGTCTTGAAGGTTTGGATACTGCCCCTCGGGACCCTGAGGCCACGGTGCTATGAAGAGACTGGGATACAGACCCACGGAGAGCCCAGCTGTTCCAGTGAGAACCCCACAGACGAGGCCATTCTGGACGTCGGCCCCACCAAGTGAACGAGACCACCAAGCAAGCCAGCCAGCCCGCAGGCTGCGAGGAGCAGTGTGTCTCTGTGGTTGGAGCAGCGTCAGGCGGCAACAGGTAACAGATATGACAGGCCTGCTACACGTCAGCAGCTGTGTTGTTAAACAGTTTTCCAAAGAGGTTTTACCTGCTGGACCCCCACCAACAACCAGTAATGCACGCGTCATCACCAACACGAGGAGCTACCGGCACCTCGCACCTTTAGCCACTCTGGCAGGTCCACAGTGCTGCCTCACTGTGGTTTCTGCTTCACTTTCCTGGTAAGTAATGGTACTGAGCACCTTCATTTGCTTTCTAATTATCTGAATGTCCTCTTTGGTGAAGCTCCTGTTCAAGTATTTTGCCCATTTTTGGCTGAACTTTCCCTTACTGTAGGATTTCGTATTCACGACACAAGTTCTCTGATAAGCCTATATATTGTGGTGACTTCTCCTGGTCTATGATATGCCATTTTGCTCTGTTAATAGTGTTTTTGGATAAACATTAGTTCTTAATTTTATTGAAGCCTAATTTACCATCTTTTCCTCCTAACAGCTTTTACATCCTGTTAAAGAAATCTTTGCCTACCCCGAAGTCCAGGTCTCAAAACTTAACCTCACTGAAACCCTCCTTACCTTAAAATGTTCGTAACTAAATGACGCCCAAGTGCAGCAACTCCATACAAGCTTATCTTATGACTCGCTAATCTTAAAAAAAAAAAAAAGTTAAAGAACTATCTAGCGCTGTAATATGAATGTAAGCCGACTTACTGTCCCACTGAAGCGCAAAGATTAACATGCTACACTTTGCTTACTTGTTTATTAGAAAAATCTCTCAAGATTTCTTTCAGTGTTGCAATTAGATTGATTCCTGTACATCACACTGCTTTATGCATATTCTGTAACAGTATTTTGCTTATAGTAGTACTCAACTTTAAACTGAATGGACACTTAATGAATCACTAATTCCCACAACATTGTTCAACTGAAATAAATGAAGTTCCTTGATATTAACGCAGTTAGGATGATTAGAAAGATAAACTGAGGACAGTGCATGAGAATTTGAGAAACCTAAACAGAGATAAACGACAGTCTAAACAACGGAATACAACATCAACAAGAATAATTATAATCTCACCAATATAGGCTTCAGAGTCACCAATGTACATTTCAATGCAGTGACCAAGCATCGTGACAGAAAAGGTGTCATCTCGCCGAAGACCCAGGGCCTGCCAGGAAAGACGCAGCTTGGTTATTACAGGAAAACTTACTTCCTTCTCTTTGGCTAAAAATAGTCCCACAGGACGCAATTCAACATACTCCAGGGAATCCAGGATGGGGGTGGAGGAAGTGAGAGTTGTGGGGACACAGCCATCACCAGGGGACACGTCTCGATACTGCTGAAACTGGGTGACAGGACACAGAGGGTCATCACACTGTTCTTTTCCTTTTCTGTGTCTGAAACTCCCTCCTCCAGAAGATGGTAAAGACTCCACCTCCACAGAGAGCCCTTTGTTATTAACTAAATCACAGAAGACACGTACAGACATCTGAAAGGCCACATGAACTATAAAGCTGCCAGTCACACTTGTGAGTCGCTCCGTGCGTGCTCTAGGTGTCTCAGCGGTTCCTCAGGATCATCCTGCCTGAAAGTCTCTCTATCACTCACAAATTTCACCTTTAAAACACAGAATTTTCTCATATTTTATCTCTTTCTCCAAATACAGTTATTTCACCATTTTTTTCAAATTCTAGCACTTCTGAACTGGGGAAGTCTTTCAACCGGAGGTTCCTTAGTACTGCGGTCAGCCAGCCACAGCTGTGATCAGGGTACATGCATCAGCATTGTGGACTTGGTGGCCTCGTTGGTGGCATGCACTAGACCACAGACCACGTGAGGAACACTTAAAGAAGACACCTGAGTTGTGGCTGTCATCTAAAAACCTTCTGGTGACCCTTTCTGGCAGAGCCAATGCCACTGGCCGGGAGGAACCTGAAGGAAGAGTGGGGTGTGAGCACTGACACCAGGACACAATTTGGGGAAAACAGGAATATTGATTTAGAAGAACCAAACTCTGAGTGTGAAGAACTGAACATCTTTCATTTATATCTTCTTTTTTTATGTAGGTATTAGAGTGATCCCTGATAAAAATCTATGTCCTCATACGTCCAAAAGAACACTTTTTCTAAGTACAAAGAAAATCTGAAACAATAGGCTAGAACTGTGTTAAAGTTTAAATGGCAGCGTATTTGTTTCGTGTGATCATCTTGCTTACTAATGGTGTCTCAGACTTGATGAAATACTGTGTATGGATTAAGGAGAGAGTCTTTCCTTGTGATGAATGCAAACAGTTTGTCCATCTACTAATGCGGTCTGAGGGAATTAGTTACAGTCATAAATAGGAGAGCTCCCTGAGGGCTCCCACAGACGCACACCCAGCTGAGACTGCGCTGGCGAATACCCCAGACCCGCGTCTCACTGATACTCAGGACGGGTCTCACAACTGTTTCTATTCTGATGAGCACTGTACAACGTGCACAGACTCTTCTCTGCAAAGAAAACAATAAAATACAGGTTGCTTGAAGAATTTTAAAGCATAAACTTAAACCGTACTTTTGTAAAGTAACAAAACACTGCCTAGAAGAGATCTTAAAAAAAAAGTGGTAAATGTAACAAGATTTAAAGTTAGACACAAACGAGAGACATACTGTGTGGAAATAGTCAACAGCGTTCTCAAAGTTGCCCATCAGACTGTGAATGTACCCGATGGCAGAGTAGGTGGACGCGTTCTGAGGGATGAGCACGAGGGCCTGGCGGTGGTAGTCCAGGGCCTCCGTGTACTTCCTGTGAGGGAGGCAGGAGGGAGGAGGACAAGAGGAGAGAACAATCAGTGGGTACCATGTCCGGAAAAGCATGCGCCTACAAGAACACACAAGAAAGAAACTCCTTCCTCTATCAGAGTAACGTCCAGACTGTGACAGCCTCCACCCCACCAGTGTGTCTAACCCCCTCCGTGTGTCCTCCTGCCTTCCCGCCGGGGTGGCACTCCTGCAGGGCTATCAGCTGCCTTCTGTGTGGGGCCTGGTGTGGAGCCTGGCGGGAGACTGAAAGCAGAGCCCCACTCTCGACCATCACCCGGCAGGGTCTTCTGGATGTGAAGACAAGTCCCCCACACCAGTGGTGGTTAAAAGCAACCAGACAGCTATGCTTTAAGGTCCACAGGACTTACTGGGAGCAGCATGTCCCAAAACTCTCCGGAATCCTTGCCCTGTAAAACCTTTTGTGAGAAAAAGGTTTTGTGCTCAAAAATGTTTGGGAAATGCTGCAGTTCATTAATAAATAGTAAAGACTCCAAGAAATCCTGAAAAACCTGCTAAATTCTGAGTAGCCTCAAGTTTCCCAAACTCATTTAACCAAAGAATCTATTTTTCAATTGTCATTGTTTGTCACATCACAAAACTGGTAACCAGAGGAAAACAGAGAGTGAGGGATGGATACGGTTTTAATTGGGGCCTGCTGTCTTAATTCTCCCAATTCTGAACATTAAAAATTTTTAATCTAAGAAAATAAAAGTTATTATAATTCTCAATGTATTTCTAAAGTAAAATTATACCAACAGAGATGATAAAAACAATTATTTTGGTCCTTGTTAAATCTGAGTAGCCAAGTACAAGAAAGCTGGAGGATCTTATAAAATGTGGAAAAGGCTACACAAAAGTAAGCAAAGTTTTAGTCACAAAGAATATTTCTAAAAATGCTTTACTTCACTTACTTAAGTTTTCTGCAGACATGCCCCAAGTTGTTCAACAAAGGTTCCCATTTGTCAACTGTCACCTAAAACAGAGCAACATCAGATGCAGGGTTTACACTGTGCTTTTCAGCCCAAGCGTCTGCATCGGGCTGACTCAAGCATCTTCATGAGCGAGGGGCTCCCTCCTGGTGCTCCCACAGCACCAGGCAAGAGTGTCCAGCGCCTCCAGCTTCCCTACCAGACGAGACATCCTGAGGACTCCAGTATCCCAACAGTACAACTTGTCAAGGAGCCCTCTGTGCTGAAGAAGTTCAAATTTACCTCCAGGCCAGAGCTTTCCATCTGCCTCCCAAATATCTCTACTCAGAAATCTCACAAGTACTTCAACCCCAATGAGCCACATGCTGAACTCTTACGCTGTCTCTCCTGCCATCCCAGCTCCCCAGTGTCACCCCTGCCCTCAGCACCCACGTCCTCCCTGACCGCTCCAGGGTCACCGAGGCCTGTTCATCAGCCTCTTCATCAGAACTGCACCCCCATTAACAAGACCTGTGGGCCTCGTGAGTCTGACCGGACTGCCCGTCCTAACCCTCTCACTGTCCTGCCACCTCAGGACAAGGCGCAAACTCTCACGTTGTCTTTAAGGTCCCTGAAGACCTGCACTCAGCCCTCCCACCCTGTTTCTTGACATTCTCTGTGAGCTCAAAATCCGCGCCACACTGACCCAGCTCCAACTTCACATGCACCATTCTCTACACCTGAAAACACCCCTTTCCTTATTTCTGCCGCCTGCCGTCCATCCGTCCTTTAGAACTGAGGTGTGTGTCCTCGTGGCCGCAAGGCCTCCTGGACCTGCCCTCAAGTCTGCGAGGCCTCCCTTACTCCATCCACCAGAGCGGGTCCGTGCACTGTCATCACTGCCAGTTTACTTGTGCACGCGCCCTGACAGACCTGAAGACAGTCAACACCGAACCATTCTCTGTTCCCTCCCAATGCACAGCTCAGAGCCTCAGACACAGCTGACGTGAGCAGTGAGTCAGGACCAGGTGAACAAACACACCTGGGCCGCACTCTCTGCCCTGGGCCTGGCTCTAGGAGGCGCTGCCCACGTCGGCAAAATAAATCTTAATGATTCCTGGGCACAACTGCTTTCCTGTGGCTACTCTGACATTTGCTGCAGTTTATAACTAAGTCACACAGTATCTCCCCCTCTGCATATAACCCTTTAATGGGCATTCTGAAAGGTTAATAGTCTTGTGCTTTCGTAATTAAACCATTACTTTAAATGTCTGTAAGAATCCAGTGTCTTCTGATCATCACTGCTTTAGGACAGTGCAGCCCAAACTTCTCTGTGCCTGAGAACCACCTGGGGACCTTGCTAACCCTGCAGACCCTGGCTCAGTAGGAGTGAGGGTCTGCACCTCTAACGAGCTCTAAGGTCCAGTCTGATGCGGCTGGTCCAGTCTTGAGTAGCAAGGTCCTAAGGGATTTGAAACCCTTTGAAAACTGGCAAGGTGGTAAGTGGCAACCTATACTCCAGAAACATGTATTGCCCAGCCCACCCGAGGCTGAGCTGTGGAAGAGCCTGTTTCACGTACCTCCACGTGCAGACACTCAGAAGTACAGTGTTTCTAAGCTCATCTGACAAATAAGAAGACAGCAAAGTAAACAAAGCTCTGTCTCCAGGGACAGGTAAACTGCCACCTGGCAGGGCCCCGGGGAGCTGTGTCTGCCTCAGGAAAGAGGAACTCGCAACGAAGGAAGATGCGGGCTGTGGGCAAGTGTGCCAGACAGGAACAGAACGAAACTGGGAAGTGATAATCAGACAGAATAAAACAACACAGGTGAGAATAAAAAGAACCAGGAACCAAAGAGTGGCAACAAGCAAGCCCACAACCCCAGAAGCTCACAGTATCTAAAGCTGTTGTCATTTTAATGTAACACCAGTGCTGACACAGCCACGCTGGCTGGAAAGTTTGTTAGCACAAATTCACACATGCTTCACACGACGGACCCTAGTTAAAGGCCTAAATACGCATCAAGTACCAGGTAAGGAAGCGCAATGAGAGGTCTGATTTAATGACATCTAACCCTTTTCCGCATCCCAGATTCCTGGAATCAAAGACGAGGTTCTTAAGTTCTCAAAAAGGACATGCTGGATGCCACACTGCCTACCAGCTTCCACTAATCATCACATATTTCCCATATCAAATATATTCTGTCTAATCCCACAGCCCAAAACTAGAGCCTCTTAAGAAGCAAACAGCCAACACCTGCCCTCTCAATTAGAAACAAACTCACTTTGCACCATGTGGAAAAACACTTTGCACCAGGACAGGTCAAACATTAACAAACACCTGCTATGATAAACACTAGGTTATTACATTCAAGGCAAGACACACTGTCTAACAGTATTTTTTTTTCATTTAATAGTAAACACAATTATGAGTGTGTGTGTGTGTATTTACAGGTATTACATAGAATACCTCATTGCCAATTGCTTTGATTTTTTCCAAAGCATCGAGAAACCATTTTTCCGCTGTTTTCCATCTGAAATAGAGGGGAAAAGGTTGCAGGTTATTCAAAATTAGCATGTACAAACATTTTAAGAAAAATGTATCTCTTTCCAGTAATATTGAGATACGAGGTAAACTTCTGAAAATAGTTTATTAAAATTCAAATTTAAGTGAGATAAATGACTCAACATCACAAGAGGCGATGATTTTAGGAGATACAGCATATTCTCAACATTCTAGGAAATTATCTTCTGCGAAGTCACTGTGAGCCCCACTCCAGCCAGTGCCAAACACCCGCTCCCGGGGAAAGACTGCAAACTCTGCTCACATCTTCACCACGTGCTCAGTGTATCTGTTCCGTACCTGCTTCTCTTTGGCAACACCTTACTTAGCGTATGGTGCTGACTCACAGCCCTGAGCCCACGCCAGCAGCACAACCACCCCACCCCCCACCACCAGGGCTCATTGGACATGTGTTCTGCCCAGCACCCGCCTCCATGCTTCGGACACTACCTGGCACCTCAGCACTCCATCTGGGAGCACTTTAAACAGTGAAATAGCCAACAAAAGGCACAAAAATGGGGGGGGGGGCACCAAATGGACTGCAGAAAGAACACTTGCTCACAGTATAGGGGTGGAAACAAGAAGGCAGAACAACTTGTTTGACCTCCACTGGGACACACCCTCGTTCGCATATGTGAAAACACTGTCAAGTACCGACTTCAGGGTGACAAATAAATTGACTGCATATTAAATTGTTACTATACATTATTAAAAAGGCTCCAAACTCTTTTATAAATACTAGATAATCCAGTTTTTAGAATACACACAAAAAACACTACAGTAGTACTAATTTACTGTTTTAAAACTTATATAGTTTAGTGCAAAGGACTATAGATAGTTCTTTTTCTAATTGACACTGAACTACTTATTCTATAAATATTCAAGACTACAGTAATGCTTCAGCTACCAACCAGGAAACTCAGAAACTGGGTCATTCTAATTGGTTTCATTTTCAGATTAACTGGTAACTGAAAAAGAAGTATTTCTGTTTCAAAATTGTGCGAAATCTTTCTCAAATGTGTGAACCAAACTCCTAGCCAGCAAAGAGATGACCAAGGATTCCGCAGGGCCTCCAGGCCAACCTGTGGGCTCCAGTGACTTGACAGAGTTGGCAACAACTGTCCCATCCTAGAACTAACAGCTGGTGACAGCCCACAGCAAAGGAGACCAAAACTCAGGCTTAGCATTTCTAAAGAATTCCAAGGTAACACTTGTTATTCTCTTTAACTGTCCACCTCCTTCCCTAAAATAAACATCTATGAAGAGTCACTCTGATCAGTTAAGCTCTAGTGATGAAGGTTTTGTTCTGTTTACAGAAGAGGAGCAGAAGGGCTTGGGCCTTTCAGTACTTACTCTCCATTCTGAAACGCAACCACGCCAACCTCATGCATAACAAATGGATCTTCTGGTGCGATGCTTAGAGCTTGGCCGAAGAATCTTTCAGCCAGTTTTGAGTTATTGGTCAATCCATATTCTAATCCAATATAAAGCATTGGCAAATGACACCTAAAAATATTGGAAAATTTCACATATTCAACACCAAAAGCTTTGTAACTTAGCAGATGTCAAATCCCACCTGCAAAAATAATTTTAAAACCTTCCCTTTTTTCTAACACTTCATTTACTTATATTTAATGAATGTTTAATGGGCTTTTAGACTAATCAGCTGCCACTTCTAGACTCTATCAGCAACCTGTTTACCCTTATTTTTCATTCTTCTGTAGTAAAAAACAAAAACAAAACCCTCTAAAGTAGAAGGGCTGGCCCCCAGCAGACTGTCTTCTTCCTTCTCCTTCCCTGACTCAGCGACGTTCACCCCTCACGACTGCGTTCAAGTTCCACTTCCCTTTGCGAAGCTGCTTCGGACCCTCCACCTAAACAGCTCTGCATTCCTTCAGTTGCTATGGGTGTGCGCTGAAGAGCTCAGAACCGCGTCGTGCGCACCCTATTTTCATGCCTCTGTAGCAGTCCAGGCCCAGAATAACTAACCTTAACTGAACTTTCATCTCCTCACCCTGTCAGACCAGGGAGCACAGGAAGATAACCTTTCTTTGAAGACGGATTTGACCCCGTCCACGCGATGTGCACTGGCTCTAATCTGCAATTACGACTGAAGTCAGACTGTCCTGTCTACAGAAGGGTCGTGAAGAGCCTCTACATGTGTTTACCTGGAGGAAGTACTTCCGAAATGCAGTTAGGAGCTCCAAAAGTCTATTCCTCCAACAACTGTCAGAATAAACTCCAGAACTTTGGAAGTTACCCAACAGCTTACAACAGTCTGAGGAGTATTTACTCTAGAAAAAACAGCTGAGTCTCAGAACGGCAAACCCTGTGACACTGAACTTGTCCGATTCTCACCTCCTTTTCCCCAGCTCCACACCAGCTGAGAAAACTAGCAGCCTGGCAGCCACTGGAGGGGACAAAATGCATCTGGGGCTCCTGAAACACTGACAGAGGACTGTCACAATGTGCCCCATCTGGTAGATCCTTGGAAAGGCCCATTCATGGCTTATCTCTATCTGATCTGACTCAGAGCTCACCCAGAAAAACATCTACCTACCAGGGCATTTGTTGAAAAGAACTGGTGGTAACTGTTTAACATGAACCTGAGGCAGCTGTACCAACTGAGGCAAACAAGAGGCTGACCAAAACCTTACAGGAAATCTGGGGAACAAATGTCCGTAAGGGGTTTGAAGAACCCCAACATATTCCTAGGGACCCAGAAGGCCACACACAGGGCCATACGCATGCACAGGAAAGGCTGGAGAAGGCCCCAGTCTCCCATCTCTGGATGACCCTGGGGCTCAGTGCAAGCAGTAAGTGTAGAGGGCTAGGCAGAAGTATCAGCCATGGGAACACTGCCGGCATGCCCTTGTACAGAGCAGGGTCCTTCAGAAGAGGGGGAGACTCATTTCAAGCTTGGAAAGAACCTGTCATGTGGCCTCATGTGATGAAGGACACAGACTTCACAGAACTTTTAAAAGTCCAGCAAAGTCATCAAATAAATAGCCACAACAAATAGCAAGAACAAACTCTGGGGTAGAGCAGGGTCAATCTGATTTCCAGAACTGCCACATTATATTGCTTGAAATGTCCAGTTACAATAAAAAATAAAGAGACACACAAAGAAACAGGCAAGTACGGCAACACACAGGGGGACAAAGGCAGGCCACAGAAACTACTCTGGAGGAAGACCACACACTGGGTTTACCAGAGAAACACTGTAAACTATTTTTAATACCCGAAGAACTAAAGGGAATTATGTCTACAAAACTCAAGTAAGAGAACAAGGTCTCACCAAACAGGACAACAACAGATACAAGTTATAACAAAGAACCAAACAGAAAATCTGGAGCTGAAAAGTAAAATAACTAAATAAAAAACTTACTAGGAGAGTTCATCGGTAGTTCGAACAGGCAGAAGAAATCCGTGAACATGAGTAAGATCAAATGATTACCCAGTCTGAGGAGCAGACAAAGGAATGAAAGGAAGGAACAGTCCCACAAGCTTTTGGGACACCATCAAGCACTTCAACACATGCACGATGGCCCCAGAGGGTGAAGGGGGAAAGGAAGGGGTGGGGAAAGAAAGAATACTGAAAGCAAACAACACTTGGGCCAAACACATCCCAAAGCTCAAAAACCTCCCAAGCAATCCCTACCTAGACAAACCACAGTCAAACCACTGAAAAAGACTAAATAAGTAAGTAAACAATAAACTAATAATCTTTAAAGCAGTAACAAAATGTAACTAATAACATACAAGAGATACCAGATAAGATTAACACCTGACTTCTAATCAAATACCTGCAGGCCAAGAAGGCAGATGGATGACACTCAAAGGAAGAAAAAGAATGACAATCAAGAATTTTATATTCAGCAAAGCTATCTCTTAAAAATGGAGGTGAAATTAAAACATTCTCAGAAACAGAAACTGAGAAATTCTATTTCAGACTCATTAAGAAACACTAAAGGAAGTTCTTATAGCTGAAAGGAAGTGACCCCAGGCAGTAATTCAAATCCACATTAAAAAACAAGCACCAGTAAAGGTGAATATGTAATTATCACACAGCAAAGTCTATAAATAAACAGCCTTCTGTGTGTGGAAGACGAAGCCTTCCACACACAGAAGCGTGATGCTCCCAACAACAGCGCTGGGGCAGGGAGGGCAGAGCTGTGCTGGAGTGAGGAAGCCACCCCGACAGCATCTTCATCCACAGGCACAAAAGAAGAAGGCTTGAGACGGTAAAAAGGGTTAATATAACAACAGTGAGAATATATACCTCCTCTCCTTTCCTCTCAAAGCCTCTTTGAAAACAATACCACACACGGAGATAACCCTAACAACGCATTACAGAGAACTCGCTGTTAGCAGACCAGCCCAACAAGAAACAGTGATGAGAGCCCCACGGGCCAAAATGAAAGAACACGAGACAGTAACTCAAATCCATGTAAAAGAGTAAAGAGTTCAAAGGAACAACACAGGTAAGCATAAGAAAGTATACATGTATTTCTGTTTGCAACTCTTCTGATCTATTGACATTAAGTTGGCGCCCTAAGGTAAGAAATAAATTTGAATTTTGTCCCTGGTTGCTTACACAGATTTCCTGAATAACGGGAGCCCCTCTGATCACACCCAGGTTTATCTCAGGCCACCAGGAAGATAAAGGAATGTGAGAGCTGGAACTTCTAGGCCTACGTACAGACATCCTGGAAGAGGAAGCTGGAGCCTGAGCTCCGTGAAAACTCTTGGACAATGAGACTCGGAGAGCCTCTGGGCTGGCGAGCACATGGAGGTGCTGGGAGGGTGGTGTGCCCCCACGCACACACCCTGCCCTGTGCATTCTCTTCCATTGGGCTGCTCCTGAGCTACATCACTTATAATAAGCAAAATGCCTTTCTGAGTTCTGTGAGTTCTTCTGGCATATTATCAAACCTTAGGAGGGGGTTGTGGGAACCTGAGTAGTAGTCGTCAGGCCGAAGTACAAGTGGCCCAGGATTTGCAACTGGCATCTAGAGTGGGGAGGGGCAGTCTTACAGACTGAGCCCTTAACCTACGAGGTCTGCACTACCTCTGGATGGTCAGTGTCAGAACTGAGTGGACCTGTAGGTCCCAGCTGGTGTCTAGAGAATCAGAGAACTGGTTGCTGGTATTGAAAAGCACCCTAGTTGGTATTAATCCAAACTAGATTGCTTTAAGGTGTTAATTATCACCCCCAAGATAACCACTTTAAAAAAAAAACCCTCAAAAAACGTACAACATTAAAAAAACAATTAAAATGGTACATTACAAAATATCTAACCAAAAAAATAGTGAGGAATAGAAGAAAAAGACGTATGACATAAAAACAGACCAAAATGCCAAACATAGATCTTACCTCATCTGTAACTGTATTACACATAAATGGATAAAATTCCATCAAAAGGCAAGAAACTGGCAGAATCAATAATAAAGCCATTATCCAACTATTTGTTGTCTACAAGAGACATACTTTAGATTCAAAAAACACAAACAAGTTGAAAGTAAAAGGATGGAAAAAGATATACCAAGCAATTAGTAACCAAAATAGAGGAGTGGCTATACTATCAGAGAAAATAGACTTAAGACAAAATTTATCACCAGAAGCAACAAAGGACATTTTATAACAATAAAAGGCCCAATCCATCAAGAATCTAACAACAAAGACCCAAAATACAGGTAGCAAAAACTGCCAGAACTGTAGGGAAAAACAGACAATTCAACCATAATAGCTGGAGACTTCAATACAGGGACCCCCGCTGTTCGAAGGTGTGCTTCATACCACCTCACTTTTGCAAGAGGTCTATCTGGCTGGCTAACCAAAGGAAATCTGAAGAGGATTTCTGCCTTTAAGACAAAGAAAACTGCTTCCTCACTGTCTGCAATTTCAGCTTACAAAAGGTTTCACAGGAACACTTTACTTGCAAAAAGTGGGGAAACCTGTACCCCACTTGCAATAATGGACAGGATATCGAGGCAGAAGATCAACAAAAAAACAGAAGACTCGGACGACACTACAACCCAATCAGGCTCCAGGGACAGTGACAGGACGCTGCATCCAGCACAAGCAGAAGTCTCGAGTGCACCTGGAACATCCTCTAGGGCAGACGACGTGAGGTCATAAAACAAGGCCCAATAAATTTAAAGACAGACATCACACAGAGCATGTTCTCCAACCACAACGGAGTTATGCTAGAAATCGTAACTGAAGATCTGGGCAATTCACAAATATGTGAAAATTAGACAACACACTCTTAAATAGCCAGTGGCTCAAAGAATCATAAAGAAAATTTAAAAACATGTATGCAATTCCAAACAATTACCCAAACACAGGGCACGTTAAGAAAATGCAAAGCTGTTCTGGTGTGAAAGTGAAACTGAGAGAGAAATAATGCTTATCCTCATGAGCCAGTTTGAAAGTTTAACTAGAAGAGCGCCAAACTGGAAAACATTAAAGGTATTAATTACGTCACTGATTATCACTGGTTTTGATTCTTAGCTACTAACTACCTAGTAACTAGTAATAAGTATTCTGGAATTGAACATCCAGGATAGCAAAATAAAATCAGCAGACCTGAATATGTGGTCATAAAAAACACAGTCAGTCACTTTTTTCTGCCAGTTCACCAGCCTGATAGACTAGGGGTGCGTGCAGACACTGGAGTCAAGCTTCAGCAAAGCACCGGCTAGGGCTCATACCCAGTGGGCTCCCGTCCGCACAGGAAGGACTGGGTATGAGCACCACTGAGGTGGAGCAGTACTGAGCTGAACAATCTGGAGGAGTAGTCTAGTGATATGCTAGTATTATGGACTTGGGACTGAATGCATGTGTCTTCCCCTAGAGCCACACGTTAAGTCCTAACTCCCAATGACTGTATTTGGAGAGAGGGCCTGTGAAGAAATAATAAAGGTTAAATGAGGGCAGAAGGGCAGGGCCCTAACACAAGAGGACTGGTGCCCTTATAAGAGGAAGAGACACCAGACCTAGTTCTCTGGCATGTGAGACACAGTGAGAAGGCAGCCATCTGCAAGCCCGGAAGAGAGCTCTCTCCAGGAACCAAATCCGCGAGCACCTTGACCTTAGACTTCCCAGACCCAAGAACTGTGAGAAAATTAACTTCTGTTGTTCAAACTACTGGTCTATGGTATTTTGCTATGGCAGACTGAGCAGCTAGGGAGCTGTAGCTTTACAATATTCTCATGGATGGCTAGGTAGATATCAAAGTCATACATATCATATTTAATATAACTAAAAAAGCTGGGGCCACAGGTAATACGGATGCAGAACTGGATGCCAAAATGGGTCTGACAGTCTGGAAAGATACATCAAACCTAGTAAGATGAACTCAATACAGAGAAGCACAGGATACCCCTCCTGACTCCTACGAGCAAAGAAATGAAGGTAATCAACTTTCACTGAGTACTTTCCACGTGTCAAACACTCACAAAGTCTTTAACTGGTATTATCTCAACTACCCCTCATGGTAAGCCTGGGAGTAAATCATGCTATTATTCCTATTTTTCCAGAGGCACATCCCTTGCCAAGACTGCCAGGCAGGCACCTTCCCATACCCGGCGCCTCTCCATGCGGAGATGGGCAGCGGTGAGCAGAGGCAGCCACACAAACAGCACTGCAGGGTGAAACCAATGGCGACTCTAAAAAGAATCAACAGGAGTAACCGCAACTCAATCCTCAAAGTAACGCGCTCTCAGGGTCAGGGTCAGGGTCAGGGTCAGGGTCAGGGTCAGGGCACACCCACTCAGCATCAACACATTTACTGCTGGTATCAATCCACAGTGCTGGCAGATTCCGTTCTGAATTTGGATTATGAATTAAGCCACATAAATGCATTTGGACGTAAGCAGGATGTAAGTAGTAATTTTGCTCATGAATACCTTCATTCTTGTATGAGCATGTGCAAAACAGCTTCCATCCTCCTGTTCCCTGAGCCAGTCGGCCAGCCCCCTTTGTACTGGTTAAGATAAACTGCCGGGCAAAATCACTACACCAGCTTCTTTCTCCTTCATTTCCAAGTTACTTTACAATCCTAAACTACTAACAAGACACCAGTGTTATGTTTCTGTTGAGCTCAGCAACCACATGGCAGAGACATTAGAATAAAATCTCGCTGCTGAATGGACTTGCTCTGCGCACCCTTTCATCAGCTGTGCGGCTGTGAAGTAGGCGGCCATTGCCTGGTCGTGCTCACTCTCAACCGCGAACGAATGCCCGTACGCTATCCACGCCGGCCCATAGGTCTTCTCGAGCGTCGTAGCTTTGCTAGAACAAGAGATTTCATTCAAGTATGTTATTTATTCTCAAATTAAGTTAGCTATATGTAAGTTGATGCCTTTAAGGACATCAGAATTAAGTAAATAAACGAGCTGTCAACATATTAAACGCTAATGTAACATTTATGTTAATTCACCTGAAATAAAATAATGTTTTTTAATAGTACAAGCAAAATTTCAAGTAACTTCAGGAAAGGTCCACAACTTCTCAGGTGCTGCGTGGAGCCCATGAGCACCGTGTGTAAAGTTTACAAGTCTCACCTGATCCATAATCCAGGAGCTTCACTTTGAAACCTAGTCTACAGTGGTAGCAGCAACCATTTAACGAAGGTCTGTTTTGTGCATTGTATGCACCACCTAACCCCAGTAACTTTCAGAATAAACTATTGTTCACATCTTAGAATTTGTATACTGAGGCTGGAAAGACTAAGTGGTACCCTGCGGATGGTCAGGTGACTCACCTTAGTTCACAGACCAGACTACACAGTCTTAAACAGTCTTCAATTAGGTGACTCACAAGAAGGAATAAAGAAAACACATCACAAAACCAGGAAAACATAAATAGTGAGATCCCCACTTTCAAGCATTTTATTTTCTAAGTTTTCTTTTACCCACATATTCCCTGTTTCATGCAGAGCCGATTACTGAGTAAGCACCCTTAATCAAAGCAACAGAGTTCAAAAGAACTATTATAACACAAATCATCCTACTCCTGGAAAGAGCACAAACACATCTTTCTAAAATGTTTCACACTCAACTAACCAGAGAGCTTCCGCACTTCCTCCATTACCTGTCGTCTTATCAACTTCCCTAACGATCCTGGGATACAAATATTACATCATTCCCATCTTTACAAAAGAAAGAGAGGGTCGGAGAAATGAATGCTCCCAAGGAATTACAGCTGTAAGTGGCAGAACTTGGATTAGAATTGAAGTCTGTACCTAAAGTTTACAAACTTCCCACAGGACCATTTTCTACTTGGTTCACATGGAGGAAATCACAGGTATTATTATATCTTAAATCCTCAGTAATCAATTCTTCACATACTAGACATTTTCTGGTACTTGAGTAATTGACCAACGTTGGTTAAGCAGCTTGCTTGGGTTGCATGGAGTTCCTTGAGCTAAAATCACAGCAGATCCTTACACAAACCCATTCACCAGGCCAAGAATTCTGTTTCATAGTCACATTTAGTGACGCTAAGTTTTCATGTAATTGCACAACTATCAACACGAGTCCTAACAGGAGGAGAACAGTATTTCTGTAACTGAAAACTTTCAAAATACTCTGCTGTTCCTCACTGCTTCGTGTTTATTCTCACTGATAAATAAGCATTTAAATACAGCATAAGCTCCTTAAGAACAAGGTCTACCCACTCATTGCTTTTATCTCCCCTGAGGACATCTTAAAAAGAGCAAAGCAGGAAGTGATAAAATTGAACAGAACCTGAGGAAACATTTATTCTTTCACACAGCTTTTAAACGTAATACTAATTACTGCATTAAAGCAGAAGACCAAGAAATTACCTCTTACAGGTTCACTAAGAGGGAGAAAGACAATAAATCCATACCTCAGATATCTTCTGGCATGTTCATTTTTATGACCAACCATGAGATAATAGCATCCCACTGCAAACCAAGACACCTAAAAAGTTTAAAATTTACCATGACCAAAGATGTCTGAACTGGGAATCTGATCAAATCAGACGTTCCATCACATATTCTAGTTCAAGTCAGAAACCTCTCTGAGACAGGCTGTGTGCTCAGTCCTAGATGAAAAGAGAACAGACTCTCTACAGCCCTTCCTCAGGCTGCCTTCAACCAGGCCCCTACAGCACCTGACATAGACGAGGCCCCCTGGGCACCCCGATTTCACAACCAGCCTGAGTCCTGGCCTCCCACCCGCACTGTGTATCTTCCCTGGCCCGATCCCTGTTCTACCACATTCCACCTTGTTAGCCAACTTCTTGGGCAGTAGTTTCACCTCTTGATAAATTATTTTCAGGCTGGTCTAGGGTGCAGATTCTTGTCTGAGACTCAGACCCTGACTCAGGACTTCTGTCTTCAAGGACAGAGTTCCTGATTCCATTTTCAATTTCTAGGTCTTAGTTCTGATCCACAGTTTGGAAGATACAATGATTCAATCAGTGGGCAATCCGTTAGTTGCCCTATAATATGCACAGGAGAAAGCTGCTAAGCAGTTACTAGCATTGCTGATGAGAGGTGTGAGCATGACTTTCACTTTCAGTATTTCATTTTTCTGTATGTTAAGCCTTTTAAAATAATAAATATATATAATTTCTATAATCAGAAAAAACAGATTTCTGTTTAAAGTTACAGACTAAGAAAATACTTCCGTCTGTTGGAAAAGGAACTGCTACTTCTAATTATCACAGGCGCTAGGAGACTCCACTCCCACACCTTCAGATAAAACATTATTGTCTGAACTTAAATGTAGCCTTTGTGTAACTACTAGTTAAAGAATTTTCTTAAAGTTCAGGTAAGAAAAAAAACCCAATAAGGAAAAAAAATGATTTATATTTACTTACAGGATTACCAGGATACAAATCCACCAATTTATGAGAAAGATAGAAAAGTTCTACAGTAGGGAAAAAGAAAAAAAAGAATAAAATTACTCATATCAAATGAATTTTAAGACATGAATTTTCCCCAGTTACAATTCTTCATAATCATATAAATTCTGTCCTCGCAGCAGTGATTTCATACTTTTCTTTCTTCCAAGACAGAAAATCCATTTACCTGAGGCAATACAGAAACTCCATGGGGTAGACACTACAACTGTTTTCATTTAACCCCCTCCCCCTCCCCCCATGCCAGAGCCTGAGTGGGCACAGAGTGCTTGCCGAGTGACTAGAAGACAGGATGAACAGCCATGGCAAAGGCCTGCACGTGCCTGAGAGGCTACCTCAGAGCACCTCACCTCTCTTAAAGCCACGCCCCTACTCTGGGCCCTTATGGACCATCTTACCACCCATACCCGACCTGGCTGACCAAACTTCCCAAGCCATCAGATCAGCAAGACGATCTCTGGAGTCACACCAAGTCCCAGCACATCAACGATGATGTTCCCTACGGCCCCACAGACCAGGGCAGCTGGAGAGCCTGCGCCCCAGAAAGCTTCCTGGGATGTGGTGCCACAGGTCCCCAGAACACACTCTGAGCAGCAGGGCTCCAAGTGGGGGGGCCTGGCTATTATCCTCCTGACCAGCTCACTATTCAATTTAAAAGACTTAAGGGCAAATACAGTTCAAACACTTCAAATGTTTCTGAAATACTAAGTTATGGAAACAAGAGGAAAAATTCTGCTCCCTGCCAGTTTCTAAAGTTACTGACTTTTGCTGTATCAACTTTCTTACGGATTTTACAAAAAAGAAAAAAGGCAAAACTGCTACCCATCACTCAAAAGCTCACACACCTTAAAGCACAAACTACACTTGAGAAAAGGAAGCAGGAAGCAGGGACAAAGAAATGGTGTGTTCTGTTGGCTACTTTGATAAGCATTTCATCCCCCAGCTGTCACCTGAGATTTCAATTACCCAGGATTCGTAAGACAGAATTTCAAGAGTTACAGAACACTTTCAGTCTTAATAATAATTTTTTTAATTAAAAAAAAAACCTTACCATTTGCTTTATTCAGCTCCACAAGTGTCCCTATGTGTACGGGTAAACAATTTGCATGGAAAGGATCTTTTTCCATTACTCTGAAAGTGAAAGCAACCACCATGACCCCAGAAACAGCACGTAACAGCACTCGTCACAGTCAGATTACATCTGAGCAGTCATTTCCATGTTATGTACAACAATGTGCGTTGTAGTACTTTTTTACTCTCCTGACTCTGCTATCTTTAGGCAAGTTCAGTTAAGGTGATGATTAGGCTATAAAAGAAATGGGGGTGGGGGGGCGGGAACCCTAATCTAAGAAGGAATAAAAACAAACATCATCATATACATTTACTTTAATAGAACTGTAACAAAAAAGTGGCCCAATTATTCAGAAGGATCAAAAATAATATGAATTATTAAATAGATCCTAACTATTTGTCAATTAAAATGTTTGTGAATTCAAGGATTTCAAGCAATCCCAAAGATCCGTTACAAATAGTATATGTAATTCAGCTAAAGGACAAGTGTGAACTGGAAAACTAGGGGAGGAGGCCTGGCTAGTAAGGCTGACACCCGGTACCTGCAGGATTTTATTAGTCTCCACTTTAACAAAGAACGGATTTCATAAAACTATGCACCAGAATTGTAATTTCAAACTTGCAAATTACCAACTGGGAGGGACATGTATACTCCCCAGTTAGTGGGATAAAGGGACAAATGTGCATAAACCTACAAATTGCTCTTTTAAGACAATACTCCCCTTGATATTCTGCAGCTAGAAAAAGCAGCTTAAAGGATCATCCATTAGTCTAAGATTGTTCAGAAAGCACGTCCCAAGCACTTCTTATGTAAAATGGGCTGAACTCTGTTCCCACACAAAAGCAAGTGGGTGTACTTACACAGAGGTAAGCTTGTAGCACATTTTAAAGTCACAGTTGTAATAATGTCTTTCAGCTAAAGACACGACCACATCCAGGTTCTCCTGTAAACCCTCTACAGACTCGGGGATGGCAGTTTCACTAGGCTTATTATACTGAAATAGAGAAAAAATGGAAACATAACTCAACGAGCAATACCAAATCAAAAGGCAGGCTCAGTCTGGCCCAACTGTTTCAAGAATTCACACGTGGACACGTGCGAACCTCTCAAAACTTTTTAATTTTTTAATTTCAAGTATCATCAGTATTCCTCTCAACAAGTCTAATTCTCTTCTCAATTTTATCACAGAATTCCATGGTAGGAAGTATTTTACAAAGTAGAAGTTCAGGGAGTTTAAGAAAAAAATTCTCATTTTCACACAACAGCCCTCCGTTACCTGGTAGTTCAATCTTTTACAAGTATAAGGAGTCCCTGGGAGAAAGACAGACATTTTTGGAAGCTTTTTTAGGAATCATATCATATACTTAAAATAATCTATTCTTGCAAATGTGCTAAATTAATAAAAATTAATTTAAAATTTTCAACTAGTAAAAGGATAGACTAAATTTAATGAAAAAAATAAAAAATTCATTTGACACAAAAATTAACTTTGTTTTTACTTACCTTTTTTAATTTGTTCTCAAATAGAAAACGTAGCAATTCCTGTTCTTCAGTACAGAGCTTGCTGAGAGGTAGTGATTCAAGAAGTTCTTTTTCTAAAAAATTTTGAGAAAAAAATGTCCTCACAATATTTAGGGGGAAGAATCAGCAATAGAAAATATTCTTTTATAGTTCTTGGTCTAAGTAAAGTGAACTCAAAAAAAAAAAAATAACACGATCAGAATGTTTTAGAGAAAACTAAGACCCTGGTAGTGAGACCCACCTTGAGGGCTGTCCATGAACCTTCCAGGCAATCCTAGTCATCACCAGACCTAAGAACCACCAGGTCGGCTTTGAACCCCATGTGGACAGTTCTCTGCTGTGCTGGCTTCCTATGCACTGCAGGATATCTGCAGGGTATCTGGCCTCTACATAACAGATGTCAGCAGCAACCTCCCACTCACCTCCCACCCCAAGCTGTGACCATCAAAACTCTCCCGAGATATTGCCAAATGTCTTCCAGGGGCAAAATCACCCTGGCTGAGAACCACTCTTTAGGCTAAAATGTGTTTGAATCCCATCAATGCAATATCTGCACCTTCTCTGTTTCTCTCGTATCCACCTCACATCACTGGCTACACACTAGGGCAACAATCCTCAGCCCTTGTTGCAGCTCAGAATCATTTGGGGGCTTTAAATCATCTGACACCAGGGCCCCACCACCAGATTCTGATTCAACTGGTCTGGAGTTGAGACCTGCACACTGATGTTTCTAAAACTCCTCAGGGTTTAAAGTTCAGCCAGGTTGGGAATCACTAAACGAGATAATGAATTCTTATACAACCTCAAATCACTCATCACGTCAGAGAGTCCCTGAAGACTCTGACTGCAAGAGGCACTGAACAGTATTGCATTTTGCAATGTGCTTCATATTTGAAGACATTAAGGAGGTTAATAGGTTTATTTAAACCCGTACATAGCCTGCTCTTGATTCGACAGATTTCAAAGAAAAAAACAATCCAAAAAATATTAATTGTGCTAAACATAAAGACACCTGGGTTTCCAAACCTTCTTGAGCTGTCAGCATGTGGTGTGAAGTGAGAAGGTCAAACGCTTCAAAGCAGTAGACGTCGAGCTTCAAAGCCTCTTTGTAGCTGTAGGTGGCGAGAGTTCGGTTATCGAGAGCATCATAGATTTTCCCTCGTAAAAGACAAATAGAACTCTTTATCTGTTGGAAAATGATGAGTTACATATCAACACTATTAAACTTAATTTTTTATCAAACATTACACATTATCTAAAGGCCAAGACATTTTTTAACATCTAGAAAGATCTGCTCCATTCCAAAGTCAGACATAATTAATAGAAACGTGAAAGCAGAGTAAAAGTTCTCTAATCTATTTTTCCTGGGCTCGGCTCACTTCAACAAACCTTTACCGCTACCCTGTTCATTACTAGTTCTGTCCCAAATAGGGAATGATTCAGAGACGGCAGACAGAGCGTACATACATTAAATCAAATGTTAGGGTAGTTTGATATGTAGATCTCAATGACAGAATCTTAGTAAACATTAGAAAACTGACAGCCACGCAGCACAGTGGTTAAGAGCACAGCTTTCTGGAACTGCACAGACCTGAGTTCAAATCCCAGCTCTGGTACTTACACTTGACCTTAGACAAGTGATATAACCTCTTGTTCCTCAGTTTCCTTTCCTCATCTTGGAGGGTTCTCCAAGGGTTACAGGTAATACTATCTGTAGCCAGCACATGGTAAGCTGCTCACATGGTAGCCACCTTACTACTACCATTAACAAGAAGATGTGGAAATTTGATTTATGTTCCAGGCTCTGAACCTCAAAAAAAAATAACTGAGCTTAAAGATGGCCCAGAGATGCAGCTGTAATTGGTAATGGGATGAATGAGATTTATCATGAAAGCAGAATTTAGAAAATATTAGAGGATATTATGAGAGAATCTTAGACCTATACAGTATCTTATCAGTTATTAAAAAAGTAATTTCATAAAATACTGTATTAGAAATAAATCAAGCATTTCTTAGCAATTAATGGATAAGAGGTTCAAAAATAATAATCCTTAATTCCCTCATAAATGCATTTCCTCACAAAAAAATGAATGTGCTACTTAAAAAGGAAAAACCAAAGCACGCACAGTATTCCTAGCTTTACGAGGTGAACAGAAGGGTAGCCAAGTCTTCCTCATGGACAAGTTATAAAGAACAACTTGGGGGGTGGAGGGTGGGAAGGGATAGCCTGGGGTTTCAAAATTGTAGAATAGATAAACAAGACTACACTGTATAGCACAGGGAAACATACACAAAATGTTATGATAACTCACAGAGAAAAAAATGTGACAATGAGTGTGTATATGTCCATGAATGACTGAAACATTGTGCTGAACACTGGAATTTGACACATTGTAAAATGACTATAAATCAATAAAAAATGTTAAAAAAAAAAAAAAAAAAGAACAGCTGGGGAAATGGGGGGACTGGTGAGCAAGAGCTCAATGGTACAGGGTTTCTTTCTGAAGTGAAAAAAAGCTCTCAAATTGACTGTGTGAGGTTTGCAGACCTCTGTGAATATACTGCAAAGGAACGAGCTGCACAGTATGTGAGCTGTATCTCAAGAAAGCTGTTTAAAAATTAAAAGGCTAACAGTCCAGATCAGTAATGACTGTGGATGTTACTTATTATGTCACATTATATACTCTCTGCCAACAAGGTACATGCAATTCATACAAATATGAAGTACACAAAGTAAAATATACAAAATAACATCAAGCCATTCCCTAGAAAGAAACAATCTAAGGCAATCAAAGTTTCCTGGTACAAAACACTTAAAATACAGAAAGAAGGGGAAACATTATTCCACCCATGGGAGTAGTTTAAAGCATCAAATGTGAGAAGAAAGATCTCAAGTCTGCCTATTTCAGATTCAACCATCTGAGGACACAGTTACAATTTCTAAACGATGGCTCAGAAATGTCTCAGAATCTTTTTGGTTTGGGCAAATTAAATAAATTGGCAATCAAACTGTTTTAACACAGTTATACTCAAACAAAAGAAGACTTATGTTTGCCACGTCACGTGGGCAATTCTCACTGATGTCGCTGAAGCACGCCTATCAGACTCACTTACTGAGGACTGAGACACCTCCCAGTCACTGGAGGGGTCTCTCAAGCCACCACTTTCATCCTTCAAGCATTTCTCGAATAACCTTTTGTTGATCGGTTCCTCCATATCAAGAATATCGAGAGCCTGCTGATGCTCCTTTGCAGCAAACTGTGTAGAAAACAGAAGAAGCATTCGTCACCCGTGACTTCTGACACTAGAGACACACACAAACACTGTAGATTCTAAAAGGGTCTAAATTATACCCACTGATTACTTAAATTTAAAATGTCTCAAGTAAAACTTTCTTCATGCATGTCAACTTTTAGCAAATGGAGAATCAATATTTATAGCAAATAATACTAAAAAAAGGACATTTCCTCAGGAAATACTTTATTACTCTGCAAGCTCCGTTACTGGAACTCACACTCGGGAAGGACACACAACACCCACGTCACGAACCCTCACCAAACAGAAGCGGGACAGAGCGCATACTCACGTGGCACCTAGCTGCAAGGTAGCGACATGCTTCGTACAGCTAGGAAAGAAATGAGTCTATTAACAACGAGATCAAGGTAACATGCACCTTCCCTCCAAAGACAACTATAAGCATGAAGTCAAGGAAGCTTTTCTCATAATTTCTCCTTTACTCTTGCAGAGGAAAAAAAAGAAAAAACAGACTCTTTAACTCATGATCATGAACATACTGTTTACCAGGCACCAAGGATTCAAAAGGGAGTAGGGATCTGCCCTCAAGGAGTCTGCAGCAAGGGAGACATAAACCATGAAAGAAAGGGCATGGAAACTATGAGGCAGCTGAAGAAGAAAACATCTGTAGGGGAGAGGGTCAGCGTTCTAGGCACGGAGCCCAAGTAGCTGTCACACAGCTTCGGAACTGCAAGCAGCCAGCACGGCTGGGTACATATGACACGTACTGATGGTGGTGGCGGGTCAGACAGAGACTGTAGAGAGATCATGAAGGACCCTGGGTGTCTATGAAGCATCTAACTTTATTCTGTAGGTGATGGGAAATCACTGAGTGATACTGTGAGCGACATAATCATACCTGTGTTTTAGGAAGACCACCCTGTGCAAGTTTAAAAGGTAAACCAGAGACAGGAAAGGTGGGGTGTGGGAAACATGTCCTTTTGAGAAAGGAGAGAGGCTTCAACAACAAAACAGACAAATTACAGGCCTGAAATATATAAGTGATGACATGGAAAGGAATATCCACACTTCAGAACTATTTAGAAAACAGAACTTTCAAACCTTGGTGACTAAGTGGGATGGTGGGAAGAGGGAAAAACAAGGTGACAGATTAGGAATAAGAAATTTTCTCTTTTCATTTAATAAGAAAAATTGAATCCTTTAAAATATTTTTACATGAAAAGAACATATACCTAAAATACTAACCTCATGACATTTTTAAAAGCTCTGAGGTTCATACAATCACTTACTTTGTCCAATTTTCGTGACCGAAGTGCATGAGCGGCTCTGTGATACTGGGCTGTCAGGTAAAGACACTGAGCCAGCCAGTAAATGTCCTGGGGCTCCTCTGGAGGGAAAGTCACACAAATGGTCAGAAGTTCAAGGTAAAGGAGACAGGTTTTTAATAGAGAAATCAGAAAAATTAGAATTTGTTACTTACCATGAGAGAGTGAAGCTACCTTATCCGCCCAAAATAAAGCACTTTGATACTGTTGCTGCATCCAAAAAGAAAAAAGGTAGTAATTGCCCTGTTATTTCAATAATTTTACACAGATATCTTAATATTATTAGAATGCTACATAATAAGTCAACATCTCAACATAATAGCTTTTTACATGTAGTAGGGGGTCTATCAATCATACCTCTATCTCATTCGCGGCTAGGTGAGTTTTAGTTCAGTGGTACAATAAAAATATTATTTTAAGAGCTCTGATATATACAGTTCTAAAAGGTAAATTTTAAACAAAACTTACACATTGCAAAAATGTATGGACAGGTTCGTGAAATAGTAGACCATTTAAACTACCATTTTGCAACATCTAGCCCTAGCCACCAGCTAGCAACCTCAGTCCTCCTGGATGCCAACCCAGAGCTCTGCTGCCAGTCAACCTGGGAAGAGGCTGCACGGATGTTCACACATCTGCTCAAAAGCGCCCACAGGGTGGAAACAGGCCTGTCTCACTGCTCACTACATCCCCGAGCCAGAGAAAAAGTGCTCAGGAAGCATTTATTCAAGTCATCTGACTCGTGGCAAACCAACATACAGCCCTTCAGTGTGCAAACAATTGGCAACATTTCACATCCAATTCTGAACAGTTCACACAGAACACCCTTTTCCCTCCCCTTCTTGGTTTCTAATTTATCAGGAGAGCATACATTTTGCAAAAACGAAGTGACATCGTAGATTAAACTGATGCTGCTGATTCTGGGCACAATTCTTTCCCTTAAACACTGTTTGCTGTTCATTCAAGGGTAGTGCAGGGAACGAAGGTAGTTAATGTGAACTTTTAAAAGTACTGATTTTGAGACTACAAGTTTGTTTTTATCTTTGTTCCTCTAAATTCGGCCAAATAAGAATTACAACTAAACTTTTCGAAAATTTTCTATTAGCTACCTAAACTCAAAGGCCACTCCGCAACTTTCCTCCTGAAATAACCCTTCAACTTCCACTTCGCACGAAGGATGTACGGAGCATCTCAGTGCCCCGGCTCTGGGCGGGCTCCGGAGCGGGGCTTGAACACGTGTAAGGCTCGCCGTGTGCCGAGACGGCCTCGAGCTCGCTGCTCCTCAGCCTCCCTTCTGCAGAGGGCTGGGGGCTAAACCCCTCCCTTCGGGGGCTTTACACCAGAACGAAAGCCCAGGTCCGAGGGCCGCGCGCCGCCAAGACCCCGCGGGCAACCGCCCCTAAGGACCAGGCTCGGGAGGCGCTGCCCCAGGAGCCCCGGCTCGCGCTCCACGGGTTGTGCCGCCCACCTGGTCCAGGTACTGCCGGACGCGCTTCCGCAGCCGCTCCAGGTTCATCGCTGCGTGGCCTGGGTCCGGCGCGCGCCCCTCTTCGTGCTGCCGCCGGGCGGACTCCGCCCCCGCGCCGCCGCAGCCGCCGCCCCGCGCCCAGGCCTCAACCCAGCCCGGCCGCGCGCACCGCCCAGAAACTTCCGCTCCCGGCCTGGCCCCGCCCCGGAAGTCACCCGCAAATGCGTCCCCTCTGGCGCTGGAAACGGGGGTCGCGCCGTTGGTTCCGAGGCCCTCTCTTGCCCCTTGGGTTGCTAGAGTTCGTGGGGAGCTGTGGACGTCTTTCCTCTGAGACTCAAGCCCCCGCGGACGCGCAGCCAATGACGTGTCCGTGCGCCATTGGCTGATTAACGCGTTCCAAGTGGGGACTTGACCGCCGCGGGGCTGGGTTCGAGTTCAGCCCCACTTACCTCGTGTCCTTGGATCCAGGTGTGACTCCTGTGTCTCGGGTAAAATGGCCAGAACTACCTGTGCGGCTGGTCGGCGGTTAAGTGAGCTCACGCCGGGGCCTGGCACGTGGTGTAGATGCTCTTCGCGTCCTCGCCGTGGCCAAGTGTCCCTTTCAGTGTCTTCAGGCAAAACCCAGAGGCTCATCCCTCAGACGCAGGTAAAAGACACTGCGATCAAGAACAAGAACTGAAGAAGTGGATCTGTTAAGACTTTGGATCCATACGATGGAATGTTATTCAGCAGCAGAGATGAATGAAGTGTTGACATGTGTGAACCTTATGTTCAGTGGAAGAAGCCAGTCCCAAAGGGCCTCGTGTTGTATAACTCCACTGACAGAGATTCTCTCGTGGACCAAAATCTGCTCAGACTCCCCTGAACCTTTTTTCAGCTAGGCCTGTCTTACTTCCATGTATCTCTCTGTGTTGTCCAGTTTTTGCAAGAATTCCAGTAAGTTAGCTTAGCCACAGTCCCACACCCTGTATACTCCTCATCCCCTGTAATCTTCCTGGCGGTATCTGATCACCTTGGTCTGCCTTCGGCAAGAATCCTGTTAGGTCAGTTAGAATCCCCCTCACCCCTGGTGTTTCCTCTTAGCAGTTTTCACTCACGGACCCCCATCCCACTCCTTGGCTGTAGTTCCCACTCGCCCATCCTGCATTCTGAGTGGAACCCAATTTCTCCCTCACTGCAAATTTCTGTCAAATTGGCCCCTATACCTGTATTGATAGCTCCCTACTTTTGAATAAAATCTTCCTTGAAGTGCAAATGTCATTTGAATATTTGGGGTGGGGGGTAATTAGGCTTATTTATTTTTTTATTATTAGTTTTTTTTTTTTAATGAAAGTACTGGGGATTGAACCCAGGACCTCGTGCATGTTAAGTGTTCACTCTACCCTCCCCACTTGGATATTTTTTTCTTTAACGCCATTTATGTGAAATATCCAGAATAGGCAAATCAACAGCGATAGATAGTTGATTGGTGGTTGTCAGTAGCTGGTGTGAGGGGTGGGGTTGGGCAGATGAGAAGTGACAACTAAAAGGTACAAGATTTCCTTTAGGATGGTGACAGTGATCTAAGATGGATTGTGATTCCTGCATAGTTCTGTGAAAACCCAAAAGACACTGAACTCTACACTCTAAATTTTACAGTGTGTGAAAGATATCTCAATAAAGCTGTTAAAAAAAAAAAAACCTTCTTTGACAAGTTGAATGCAAAAAGAAACCTAATTTGACAAATATGTTTTACTTGACCCTGTGACAATATGGAGCTACAATAGGTAAAAACGAAAAAGTTACATGCACTACGTCAGAGAGCTAACTCAGAGAACAATCTCTACATGTAAAATTTTCAGTCTAGTAGAAGGAAGCAGCTGTGGAAATATGTAACTGCAATTAACAAGTGCAAAGATGCAAGAATCAGGAAGGAGTAGAGGGACTAATCAGTCAGTACTACCCAAGTGAAAAATCAAGTGACCTGTAAGCAGTGGAAATGGAGGTGACGTGAACTGAACCTTTCTTCCCCAATATTAAGTTAAATTTTTAAAATGAAGGCAATGCATTCTCATTACCAAAAAAAATTTTTAAGTAGACAAACAGCAAATGAAGTCAAAAGACAAGCTAGGGAGAAATTTGAAACCTACCATAAGATGCAAACCTCCTTTAGATGTAATAAACATACATATGAGTAAACTAAAATAAAGAGACCAATGGCTGAAGAGGGAAAAATGGGGAAATGATATGAAAATACAGTTCATAGGAGAAGAAATGCAAATTGATTCTTAACATCTGAAAGAAAGCTCAACTTCACTCATAATAAGAAAAATTAAAACAGTGGGATATTACTCTTCGTAAATCAGCAAAGATCAAAAATGTTGGTGATACTTTGTTGGCAAAAGTGTGGGGAAACAGGCCTCTTCATAGGTTGTTTTTGTGAGTGATACTGACATTTTCTCTATGGTGAACAAGTTGGCGTGTCTCCCAAAACAAAGTGTACATACTCTGCCCTAACACTTCCAATTCTGGGAAACATAGAGATGCATTTTGCATATGTGCAGAATGACCTGTCTCATTAAGGATAGTCATTACAACACTGTCTGTTTCATAGGAAGACCTATGAAAAAACAGAACCACCCTGCAAGGCCACATCAGGAGAGGCAACAAGTGTGCTGTCTGGTGGGAAAGAGGGCACTGGAGTTAGACTGCCTTGGTTCAGATCCTGGGCAGAGGGATCAACCTCTCTGCGTGTCATTTTCCTCATCTGTAAAATAGCTTGTACTTCATAGGATTGAGGCATGTGAGGACTTAATGAGATAATTCACAGACAGTGCTTAGAGTAATGCTGAACATATTCTTGTAATTAACATGTATATATCGGCATATATTGCATTGCATTAAATCACACTACTTTATTACTAGTGGCAGCAGCTGTGGCAGCAGTCTTGCTAATAAGCTGAGACACACAACGAGCAGCATGGAGATCTGAGTCCCTCTCGAGGTTAGACAGTCTGCTCCATTCTGTTTGAGGTCTCTGCAACAAGACCGCTGTTGCTTGCCTCCAGTCCCACTCAGCACTATGGAATGGCTAAAAAGCAGTGACCAGGCTGCCAAACCAAGCTTCTGGACCCTCAGATAGGCCTGCAGTGTCTCTGTGGTGGTGAGGCCGGCCAGATGATTTGCCGTAACCAATTTCATGCACAGTCTTCTTTTATTTTTTATTTTTTAGCTTCTTTGTGTACAGTCTTTACTAACTCATATGTCCTAAAGTCATACATTTGAGATGACTAATTAGTAAAATCACAATATAACCTGAAATTTCTTTCCATCAAACCCACTTTTAAAAAGACAAAATAAAACACTGAATGTAGTTGTATTATAAGCCCTCAGTAACTGATTCATACTGACATTTCCCAGATGTGTTTGAAGTTCATACATCTTTTATTTCACACCATGAGGCCAGGCTCTCCAAATGTCTTCAGGCATTAAACGCTTTGCTGCACAAGGATTTAATAAAGTAAACACATGCCCTTGAAAGCACAATTTATCACTTGTTTCCAGTTTGTTCTTTCCTGCTCTTGATTGCAGCTCCAGAATCCTCTCCACTGCACACAAATCAAGACAATTGCAGTGACATTTGACTGTCTGAGGAACCTAAACCTTGGAAACATTTAATTTAGAAGCCCCAGGAATCTTTAAGTAATAACCAATATCCATACACGATTTCTCCTTTTTCAAAGTACCTTCCCCTGTGGCACGTCACTCGCCTCCCCTCGCAGGGTGTGGCGACATCACTTCATTGCAGGATGGGCTCTGAGTCCCAGGGGTCTCCTGAGACAGGGATTTACTGAGGGGCTGGATCGTTCAGAGTCCTTTGCTCTCTCAGGGGCGTGCAGTATCCTTGGCTACAGTACAATTTTATTGTTGGGCCCAGAACAGACGAGTTAAGTTCATTTCTTTATCAAATGTCGTTGCTGGAAATACTTATAAGCCATGTTAGTTTATTTTAATGAGTCCATAAGCATGGTGGGGAAATAGGTTGATGGAAGGTTTAACCTCAGGAGCTCACTCTAAGACCAGGGATGACAATGTAGCAGAAGGTGACAGTAGGTACAGAAGGAAAAAGTACAAGAATGAACTAGGTGGCTGCTGTAGACTGAATATTTGTGTCCTCCCAAATTCATATGTTGAAACCTAACCAAGAATTAGGAATTACTAACACCCACTCCCCACCTACCCTCAGGGGTATGGCCTGTTTGCCAGCAGCTCCGGGCCAGCCTCAGCCTGGCCAGGTGACAAACTCGTCAGCTGTCCAGAACTGTCCCCACCTCCTCCTCCTCCCTTCCCCTCCCACTGCCCTCCTCATCCCTCCCCAGCACCTCCTCTTTCTTCTGTGGCCACAGTGCTAGTGAGAAGGTGGCATGGCCTCCCCTCACTTTGGATGCTGGGTAACCAGGTGGCCAGCCCTGTGCCCTCAGGGTCCCGGGTACCAAGGCCCAGTCAGCGACTGCAGGCCAGGTTGACTACCTTGGGCTCCTGCCACAGAAGGACAGTGCTCTTTTCTCCCTGGAATAACTTACACTGGGTTTGGATTTGCCCTCCCTGTCTTCCATGTTGACTCTCTAACTGCTGCCTTCATCTTCAGGGTTCTACAGGGTCATGAGGTAAAACAGTAGCCAGTGTCCACGGGGCTCATTGGACTTGTCATGTGCAGGAATGGTCACACTATTTTAGGTAGCAGCATTTAGAAAGATGTACAAGAAAGGTGAGTAGGTGTATGTGTTGGGCACAACACTCCCTCCACCTCCCTCACACCTGTACCTGTGACCTAAATGCACCAGTCAGACTGCACAGCTCGGGTGTCTGAGGAGTGATAGAGGCCAACAGCCAGCAAATGGCATGGGATAGCGGGCAGGGCACTTTCCTTATGCCCTCAAATTGCCTGTTGTCCTGCAGGAGTAATTTCCACTGCCTTCAAACAAAGACAATGAAGAATCATGCACAGAAATGGAGAACAGAACTCTGATATCCTCAATCAAGTCATGAATCATATTAGACAATAATACAATTCCATCCAAGGGGTTCTAAACCCCTAACCCATGATTCTTCTGGTGTGTTAACTTGTATGAAGTCAACCAAATACTGGGCAACAGCTGCACATTGATATTTTTATGCCAAACTAAGTTTTGTGAAATTGCATATGTATAAATCTGTGTTGCTGTTTCTTTTAATGATTCCTTTCTTAAACTAGTCAGGAAAACAAGGCACAGATTTTCAGTATGGCCAGAATATTAAACATCTTTAGTAGTTTCTCAAGAATTTTTGGTGCGGGGGCGGGGGGGGGGCTTCTTCCTCAGAATTACTCAAAATTGAAGAGAGAACAACCATCTTTCTAGCTGGATTGAGGAGCAATGTGACAAGGTTACCACAGGAGGGGAATCTAAGGATTGGCAGACTCTTGCTGCAAGGACATATATAATTATTAAGAAGCCCATGATTTGTAGACATCCTGTTGCTGTCTTACGATGACAATTATACAGATTTTGAATTAACTTCTACCCAAACACCAGATCTCGATTACTCAGCCTTCTCTGTGTCTTGCTGTGCCTGCTGCCACAGTTGCTAGGGCTGTACCTGCACCTGCTTAGGAACCGGAGGTTGTGTCCATTCCAGCTTTCATGTGCTATCAGTGCCTCCAGCAGAGCCAGGGGTGAGGGAGTGGGAGGGGGGTGGCAAAGTGGACAATGGAAGGATGCTTTGGCTCAGTGAAGGCAGTCACTGGGATGCTGAGAGAAAGCCCAGCTCATTCAGGAAACACAGAAACATAGTCAGGCTGGGATGCAGGGCAAGAGGCCGGAAGATGAAAGATGGAAAGTTTCATGTGAGAACATATTCATGTGTGAAAAGCACAGTCAAGTCTGGTAAGTTACAGTGTTTAGAGCTGATGTCCAGTGTTGTAAGTATCTTATTAACACACATCTCTTCTACTCCAAGATACATTATTGCTGTTTAAACTGTAGTGCTAAGGACAGGTTTTAAAGACAGCAGCAGCATATCGCTGAAAGGAGGTGTGAGACATGTAAACTGGAGACACACTCGCACATGCCCACACCCACCCACGTGTAAATGGTCTTGTTAGCAGCCGGAGCCTCCTCCCCACCTCGCCCCGGGACTGTGTATTATGTTGGACAAACATAGCTACGTAGAGTAGGATGGAAGAGCCATGGGGTCCTATTTCGGAAAAGAGGATGGTTGCTGAGCTGCTGACAAGGGCAGTAAGTCCAGCTTGACGATCAGATTTGGTTGTGCTGAGAGTGAGTTGCAGAATGGAGCTGCTGGGGGAGGTAGAAGGGACATCTCAGCTACATGGGGAAAGAAAGAGGGAAAGGACGAGAGGCAGCCGGAGCTCAGAGTAGAGTCAGGAGAAGGAGACACATTTAAGAAGGACTTTGAGAGAGAAGCAACAACAATCTTTACATCAATGACGGTGGCCAGGGACTGCAGGTGGCTTTTGTGACCAAGGCAATCCTTGCCGTGCACACACACAGCAAACGTGCCTTGTGCCAGCACACACATTCCCAGGTGGAAAGGGGCTCCAGGAGAGAGAGACACGACTTCCTGTTGTGGACTCCACTGTCTGACCCGTCTCCTGACAGCATCACTGGTAACCGGTGATTCGTGTGGAACATTATCTGGCATGCGTTTTATGTAAGGACCTGAAGGGGGTCAGAGCATGCCATCCCAAAATACACCGCTTTGGCTCCTTGATTATTTGAGAAACAGCAGATGCAAGCGGGGTTCTCTGCCCTCCCATTTCTACCTAAAAGCAGGGCATAAGTCTCCATTGAGGAAGAAGCCCCCCCTGCACCAAGAGGAGAGCACTCTGTCACCAGGGATGGGGAGCCATCAGAGACGGATCTTTACAAACACACCTGCTGAAACAGCCCGTGTCTCCCACTAATTCCCTCACACGTCCCCATCGTGGCCCCACAATCTGCAGCCCCAGCCCAAGTCCCTGGACTGTCACAGCCCCACGAATTACGGTTCTTTGTTTGAAAAGATACATAAGCTCTTGGCTCTAATGATCTCTTCAGATTTTCGTTTTCCTTTGAAGACTCCTACAGACACTTAAAATAAGTTTGCATGCTTCCCTCCTGTTTACCTGGTCGATACGGAGGCCAGCCGCGGGTTCTAGCTGTGTGAAAGGAAGCTTTTTCCTCCCTACAGATCTTACTCCTACTGCTTCTAAACACAATTCTGTTAAAATTATTGGGGAATCTAATATTTACCCAAATTGTATTTCATAATTTGGAGAGTCGGATTATAAAAACTCCTAAAGCCGTGCTGGAGAATTGCTGACTTGCGCCAAAGAAGCCCGTGGGGGTTGGGTACCTTCTCCTTGGTTGGGTCTCAGCATTCTGAATTACTGAGTACATACTGGTTGAGAACAAGTGAGTGTTTTACTACAACTTACCTTTGATGAAGATATTGGGGAAAGGGGCTAATTAGGGGGCCGGGGCTGTGGGCTCCTCGGCACCCCCATCAAGCAGGCAGAAGGCGAGCAGAACCGACTGGTCCTCTGGTCGCGCGGGCCCCGGGCCGGGGCTGCGGCTCCAGGGGCCACCACCAGAGGGCGCGCCGCCGCCCCGCGGCTCCGGTCCCGGTCCGCGGGGGCCGGGCCGGACCCGGCTGGTCGCTGGGGCGTCGGAAGGCTGCCCGGAGGCCCGGGGCGCAGGACCTGGGAGCCAGGGGCCTTCCCGCTGCGGCCACTGTTTTGAGGGTCAGTTTGCTGGGTGGCTTCCCGCGCTCCTGACGGTTCCGGGCCGTTCCTGGTTTCCCTGGAGCCGCGAGCCCGGCGGCGCCTGGGGCCTGCTGCGCAGCGTCCGGAAGGGCACTGGCGCCGCCCAGCGACCGCCGGGCTGACAGAGACCCGGCCGGCGGCCGCACAGGCGTGGCGGCCAAGCCCCCGCAGCCGCCCGGGGCGCCCTCACGGCGGGGCCCGGTCGGGGCTGGGTCCCCCAAGGCCGGCCCCCGTTGGGGTTGGGCCCTCGCCCCGGCTCCCCACCACCGCACCCCGGAGCCGCTTTCTTGCCGCAGCCCCCAGGAGGGGCGTTTCGGAGCTCGGCCCTGGGAGGGAGGGAGGGCCCGACAGCGCTCTGCTTCCAGAACCTCCCCTCACACCCCGGCCGGGCCCCGCCAGCGTGGGGGCGGGGCGGGCCCCCCCCCCCCCAGGGACCCTGTCTGCTTCTTTACTGAACTTCTACGTCTCTTTAGCAAATACAGGTAGTTGAATACTTGTTTCAAAACTCAACAGACGACAAGTTTCTTTTCTAGAAATATGACATGTCTTGACAACTTTATCATGTGTAACAAATCTTTCTTCCCTTGTGTTCTTTTCCGATTTTGGAGTTGACGCCGTGAGACTCAAACGTCAAAGCTAGACTGCTTGTGTCATCGTGTTGGGACAAGAATGCGGAGACCAGGCTGCTGGCGCTCAGCTCTGGGAGTGATGTGGGCACTGGGGTGGGTCAAGGCGGGACAAACGCCGATGTCCGTCAGAAGTGCTGCCTCGGCCCTAAATCGTCAGGGTTGCACAGGAGGAGCAGATGTGAGGGCTTGTAAACCCAGTGTACCATAGCTGCTCAGAGGGCGTTTTCTGCCAAATTTGGCAGTGATCGCAAGACTCTCAGCAGTGTCGTGCCCTGTTTGAGGCTTCCCGACAGGGAAGGGACGTGGACAACCTACAGGGGTTCCAAAGACCGCCATTCAGTGCACCGAGGGCCAAGCACACAGCCAGGCTCTAGCACAGCCTCGCTCCGCGGCCGAGGTTTCAGAGAGGTGGAGTAATCTCACAGTCCTCAGAGAAGTCAGAGTTCACACCCAGGTCTGCCTGACTCCAGGTCCCTGATTTTAAACACCATCAACTGAAGAGCCTGTCTACAAGGAGCAGGAAAGAACCTGGGATGATTCCATTTGGACCCAGAAAACCGAAAGGGGACACTGTCGACCTTCAAGGATGTGTTAAAGGCTTTGTGCACAGAGAGTGAAACGAGCTTCTTGTTCTCTTTTATTTTAGTAGAGACTTCAACCTAAATCTGCCATATGATCTTACCTGGGCTTTACTGAGAGAGTCAGCAGAGTCTGGGACCCTCTCAGCAGTGCTTAACTGCTCCAACCAAGAACTGCTAGTTCTTTTTACATCTTTAGTCATGTATTGTGGAGTCAGGTTATAATTTCATCACATTGAGGAGTTTTAGTCTGATTTATTTAGATATTTGTTAAAGTAACAATCACAGATTTTTAAGGCAATTACACAAATACACCTGGGAGTAATAAGCAAATCCACAACAGCACAAAACACGGTAACAGAGTAAGTATTAGTAGCTAGAGAAAGAAATCTAATTCAAAAGGTTTTAACTCCCAGAATTACTCTGCATAATCTATTTCCAGCTATCAGCCCGAGAAGCACATAAAATAGTTTTGCTGCATCATCTGGTCAAATACCTTGTGTGAACACTCAGTTTTGGAGTGCTGACTCACGGGCACGTACAGCTGTCCTTGTGCGATAGTGGTGGGGTCAGCGTCTCTGAGGACTAGTGTGGCTCTGGCACCGGGGAACCATGGTGGCCGCGTGTTTTCCCATCACCACTTCTCACGCTGTCTTCTTTTCCCACTTTGGGTCCTGAGTCCTACCCACAGCTTCACTTTTTGGGTCCAAGATGTGGTCTTGCTAAATTTCAGTTTCAGTTCCTGCTGGATCAAAAATACATGTTGGAAATAAACACTTTCCTTAAGCAAGAATAGTAAGATACCAGTTTACTAGAATGCCTGGGAAATGGAGTCTCTAAATTCATTGACAATTCTACCTTATTTAGAATTCGTCATATAATTATTGAGCTTTATTGAGACATAATTTTATAACATAAAATTCACCCTTTTGAAGGGTATATTTCAGTGGTTTTGCAATATTCAGTTTGTACAATTATCACCAAATCCAATTTTAGAAGACTTTCATCAATGCCCCACCAAAAACACCACACTCAGCTATTGCTCCCCAATTCTCCTCCCCCCAGGCCCTGGCAAACACTAATCTACTTCGCATCTCTAGGGCTGGACTGTTCTGGACACTTCTTCAAATGGAATCATATGTTGCATGGCCTTTGGTACCTGGCCTCTTTCACTATTCATCATGTCTTCCATGTTTGTGCACAACGCAGCGCCTATCAGAACTTGGTTCCTTTTATGGCTGTGTGATATTCTTCTATGTGCTTACATCACATTTTGTTCATCTGTTCATCAGTTGATGGAACATCCTTGTGCAAGTTTTGTGTGGACATGTGTTTTTAATTCTCTTCGGTGTGGACCTAGCAGTGGGATTGTTAAGTCATATGCTAATTTCTGTTTAACTCTTTGAGGAGCAGCCAGGCTGTTTTCCAAACTGGCTGCAGGACTTCACATCCCCGAGCAGAGCGTCCATCTCCACGTCCCCCTTAATGCTTGTTATCTTCTGTCTTTTGATTCTAGGTAACTGGCAGGTGTGCAGGGAGGTCTCATCGAGGTCTTGGCTTGCATATCCTAATAACATTGAGCATCTTCTCATGGGCTTTTTGGCCACTTGTACTTCTTTGGAGAAATGTCTACTTAATTAATCAGAAATCTTTTGCTGTTTCAACTTTGTTGTTGAAAATCTTTCTAAAATAGGTCAAAGTACTTTTACACTAAATCGGTGCTTCTGCGATTGCAGTCTGAACCAGTGGGCTTGTTGGTGTTGCATGGTCTGGGCCTTCAGGACACAAGCCAAATCCCAGAGTTTTTGTTTTTGCTTTTTCTCTTCTGTCCTCATCCCTCCCTGAAGGATGTGCTGGAAACTGCCTGTAGATAGAGTCTGGTTGTCCAGGTGTCTCAGGGAAAGAGGTGGAACAGGACTTCTTCCTTTGCTGCAGAATCGTCAAGACTTGGAAGAGAAGGGAACTGAGGCTACCGACACCTCCTCCCTGGATGGTAACCACGTCCCTGAGCTTCCGCAGTGTTTGTATCAGGGGGCCACAAAGCACAAATCAGTGTTTCATCTAAAATGCTAGGAGTTGAATTCTTACAGTTTTATTTGTTTGCACAATATAGTTAAGATATAATCAGACAAACAACCCATCAAAGGGTGGCCAATATGATCACAAAGATCCTCAAACTTGTATATAGCTGAAGGGGTAAGTGGAAATGCCACCCCAATAAACACAGTGATGGAGTCCTATGGCTTCAAATCAGCCACATTAAAGTTTTTTTCTGGTGTCCTAAATGGCTAAAACCTTTGTAGAGAACCTATTGGATTATCTTTCACCTTAAAGTCTACGCCTGACGGATTACAACCCCTGTTGGAGCTGAAGGTTTGACATGCAGTAGGCTCTTAGCCAACACACCCAGGTGGTGCAAGACTAGCTCAGTAATTAAACTCTTGACTCTGGTTACTGTGTGACAGTGTCACCCTGTCCCTTGTGCAGTGCCCTCCGGTGAGAGCCGTAACAGCTTCTTCTGCTCTGTTGTTGTCCCCCGTGCGCACACACCACACACTGAGACTGTGGAATCATTGGGGTGGGTACTTGTCTTCAGGTACTACTTGCCCACCAGGAAGGGCTTTAGGTAAGCAGAATTTATGGTTGTATACGTGTTAAAGGCTCTGTCTTTACTTTTATTTGTTTTTTTAACCATTTGACTCTCTTCACCCATTTTCCCACCACCCACCCCTGCCTCCAACCACCAGTCTGTTCTCTGTATCTGTGAGCTTGTTTTTCTTTTTTTAAAGATTTGACAGAGGAGTGAGATCAGACAGTATTTGTTTTTCTCTGTCTGACTCTTCCACTTAGCAGAATGCCCCAGAGGTCCAGCCATGTTGTGATAAACAGCAAGATTTCATTCTTTTTATGACTGAACATCTGTTTCACAATTTCTTTATCCGTTTGTCCATTGATGGGCACTTGGGTTGCTTCCATATCTTGGCTATTGTAAACAGTGCTGCTATGAACATGGGGGTACAGATGACTTTCGAGTTAGTAGAGATTTTTTGCCTAGTGTTTTTATTCTGTGTGGCAGATGAATATGTTAAAGAAGGAAAGAAAGAAATAATATTTCATTGCTTGCCAAGTAAATAGTAGGCACTTTTATAGTAATTTTTGCAAACGTTTAACCTGACATGAGTTCTGGGAACGGGTTCATCTCTCCCTACAAATGAGCAATGGAGGTTCACAGGGACCGAGAGAGCCTGGGGTGACCCTCGGGTCCACGGGGTCCCATCACAGCCTCTGCACTGATGATGTCAACAGTGCCCTGTTGCTGCGTGTGTTTGCTCTGTTTCTGTCCCTTCTCGCGTGTGCAGGTTACTGGGCTTGGGGCACGAGGTTAGAGCAGCATAGTGAGCTGAGGCCCAGCAGCTCTGGGACGGCCGCTGGGTTTTATGGCTGGTCTTGTAGAAACCCATCCCACTTTGAAGAAAAGTTACCAAATCAGTTAAGTCATTTCTCACTTTGGATTTAGGGGTAAATGAGTATGATTTGAGAAGGGTAAGGAGGATGAAGATTTGAAAACTTCCTTCAAAATATTTGCAAGTTGTTAATATTTAAACTGGCGGTGGGGGTGGGGGGAGCTTGAAGAGTTGCCTAGGAGAGCTGGGGTGCCGCCCTTCCGCACCTTGAGAAATGTGCACGGTTCCCTTAGCAGACGCTGCTCTGGAAGAGAAGGAATCAGTGCTCTTTCTTTCCCAAGTCAGTGAGCTTCAGATGTTCTGGAATTTTAAAGGTGAGTCACATGTATCCTGTCTGTGCTGGGCCAGCAAAGGCCCCAGACCCCCTGACTGGACAGTGGTTGGGTGGGAGGCATCTGGTCTTCAGGAAGCTGCTCGGGAGTGGCTTACTGGGGCTTTCCTTGGACCATCTTCCAACTTCCTGGCCCTATAAAACTGAGTTCCTTCCCCCCTAAACCTATAGTTTTCAAACAGCTTGGTTTTGTCCTGCTACCCCCATTCCCGACTGGATGCTGAGTTTCTTACATTCCCAAGGCTGGAAGGCAGGGGTCTGTCAGGGAAAAACACAAGCAGACAATTCAGAGCAGGTCCTGCTGGTTCAAAGCGGTCACCCCAAGGGCAGGAAAGGGATTTTCGACTGAGGGATTCCATGGCTGGGTGTCGGTCCCTCTGCCCTGTGCCTCACAGAAGCGGAGGCCCTGGGAACTGCAGATAGGGCCTGGAGTCCACTCGTGAGAGAGCTGTGCTTGGATTTTGGCTCTGACCCTCAGATCAGCATTCTGTCTTGGGATCCAAAGGTAGTGAGCTGGCCATACGCTTTCCATGTCTGTCTTCTTGCAAAGGAGAGGGCAGAGCAGTGACAGCCTCCCCGGGAGGCCCAGCGCTGGGACGTCTGCCTGCCCAGCTGCCTGGGTCTGGTCTTCGTCAGAACCGTGAGGGCCTCTCTGCCCCCCTCCTCCCCCAGCCTCCACTTAAACACTTAGCAAAGCTGGTGACACTTCAAATGAAGTCTGAGGGCTGCAGGCTGCGGGAAACCCTATTTCTAGGAGCTTCTGTTTTCTCTCTCTTTGTTTTCCTTTATCTTAACATCTCCCTTTACTGTTGGGCTTTATCTGTTTCCTGTTTTGTAAAAGGGGAATTTCAAGAGAGTCAAAGTAAATAAATGAAGGATGGATTTGAAGCACAGTTTCCAAGGATTTTCTTCATTTGTTAAAGAAAACAATATAAATGTGAAAAAAGTAAGGAAACAAAAACAAACAAAAAGCTAGAAATAAGAGCAAACAAGGTACTTATGTCAATAAATATAAATGGATAAAACAGGGGGAAAAGTCTCTCAGGCTAGATTATAAAGCAAAATTACAGTGTTCTGCTTAAGGACACAAACCTAAAATAAAAAGACACAGAAATATTAAAAATAAAATGATGCCAAAAAACAAATTAAATCGATATAAACCAAAGGAGGGCAGCAGAGGTAGCAATAGGAACAAGCACGTGGAAGAGGGTCCAGGCCCCAGAGAACCAGGTGAGGAGACACAGGGTGATGGCTCTCAGGGTGAGCCCCACTCCCTGACGGGCAGGGACTTGGAGAGGCCCTAGTGGTGTGAGCCGCTGGGAACCTCTGGAAGGCAGTTTGTGTGAAGTATGAGGAATAGGAAAAGTTTTTTATATTGCAAACTGATTTTTTAAGTAATAAATTTGGAGACTTTTAACTCTAACTTACACAAGGTACAAAAACTCCCTGTTTATTAAATTCTATATTAATTAAAGAGTTAAAGCTAATTAATACAACTATAAAAGAATTAAGGGAAAATATAGGAGCATATTTCTCCCATCTTAGCTTGAGACGGCAAGTACGGCACAAGGATCAGATGCTGTAAAGGGAAATACGGGCAGACCTGACTTCCTGCAAGTGGACTCGGTGAAGTGATAAGTAATACTGTGGGGAAATGCTGTGCCGCTGACAATAGGAACAGGGTAAATACTGGAACTAAAGGAGACACAGCAGTAGGAAACTGCTCGACCCTGTGGACAGTCAGTCCTCAGAAGAAACCAGACGGGACGAGGTGAGGGCAGGGCCGAGTGCGGGCGGAGCTGCACGTCGTGGACGCTGAGGAGGCTGCTGCAGAATTCAGATGTGCGTACCTGTTGACAGTTTGAGGTCTAGGAATATAAGTTACAGAAATAACACGTGTAAAGATGAAGATGGGCTGGGATGCTCGTGGTAGTTTCATCTTGAATCATGAAGGACTGGAAACAGCTCAACATTGTATCATTGGAAGACTGATTAAATAAATTAGGGCACATCTGTACAAAAAAATACTTTGTAACTGCTGAAAAAGAATGGAGACCATCTTTATGTACTGACACGAAACTATTTCCATGATATATTATTGCATGAAATAAGCAACTTACAGAAAACCATGTAGGGTGTGACCCCGTTTTTGTTTAAGCAAGCAAATATGCATAAAGCATATAAGTCCATGTTCACAAACAAGCTGTTAGCAGTGACTGCTTCCAGGGAGTCCAGTCTAAGAGAGGCCCCGCCTTTTACTTACACACTCTGTACTGTTTGATATTTTATTTCTTACAATAAATAAATGTTAGTTTCATAATTAAAAATAAAGATTTGTAACAGAATGTTTAAGTTTCAATATAAATTGCAACCCAGATTTTCTGAGTGCCTCAGCACAGATACTGTGTTGTTTTGTTTTGTTTTTAACAAACTGAAGGTTTGGGGCAATCCTGTGCAGGACGAGTCCAACAGCATATGCTCACTTCGTGTCTCTGTGTCACATTTTGGCAATTCTCTCAGTATTTCGAAATTTTTCATTATTATTATGTTTGTTAGGGTGATCTGTGATGTTAGTACTATGGCTCAAGTGGTAGCTTTTTTTTTTTTTAGCAATAAACTGTTTTTTAATTAAGATATGTTCAGTATTTTTAGACATAAATGCTACTGCACACTTAATAGACGACAGTACAGTGTAAACAGAACTTTAATATGTCATGGGAAACCAAAAAATGTGCTACCTGCTTTCCTGTGATGTTCACTTTATTGAGGTGTCTGGAATGGAGCCCGAGACATCTCCAAGGTGTGCCTGTGATTAGTAACTGCTCGTTAGCTTTGCATCTTTGCAAAGATACTTGTTCTCTCCAGGCCTCAAGATTCTGTAAAAAATGTCCAAAGCACACAGGCAGGGAGGCTGGGGCTTCTCACACCCATACCAGCCGATGGGGAAAGGCGCTGCTGGCAGAGTGAAGGCCAGATGGCCTCAGAGGGTCGTGCACCTCGGGGAGGGGCCTGGGATGGGACTGGGGGCCTGGGTCATGCTGAGGGTGGGGGAGGCTTGGGGCCAGGAATGTGTATCTAAAGGTTGATATCTATGCATTTTCCCTCTGATGGACTAGATTTCCAGGGAAAGCAATTCCCTGAAATGTTCCACAACACGATGGCTGTATGTGCACACAGGGGAGTGAGTGAAGATTTTATAACTCTTTAATCTGATTCACTGAAACATTCATAAACAGGATTATTAATGACAAAATTAAAGTATCATTTTCCTTCATTCAGAATTATGATTTTGCCAGCAACAAGGACAAAATGAAGAGGGCGAGTTTAGAGTTTAAATTATTTGGCAAACTCTTTCAAATTATTAATTCTATTTGCCTTTCTGGATGCAGTGTGACAGTTATTTCAGGACTGTCACTTCATTTCCTAACGAGGCTTTGTGCAAACTGTCCTGCTACGTTACTATTTTTCATCAACTCTTTCTCCTACAACCTATAATCAATCAGCTGAGTAGATTTTTCTCTCTCTCACTTCCTCTCTCTCTCTGTATGTATATGTATATATTTGGTGAGGAAATAGTGGATGAATTCATCAGCTGAGTCAATGTTCTGTGTCTTCTATTATTAGGATGTGGCCACTTGGCTTATGCTTGCTGACAATGAAATAAAGTGCCGTAAAACAGCGGAGAATCAGTGAGTTGATGTGTTTGCCGAATCTGATGAAGGGAGTGGAAATTTCCAACAGCTATGGCTTTAACAAGAAGAAGGAACCACGGGTACCTCTTCCCTCGGTGTTTCTGCTGGCTCTCGGGATCCCAGCCGTCTTTGAGTGGGACAGGATGGCTCCGAGTCTGTGATCCTTTCCAAAATGATCTTGTCTTCTCTCTGCACTCTGTGATGCTTCTGATCTCTCTTCCCCCTGTCTAGACTCCAAAAAACAGCATATTTCTTGAAACATGGAGAGACTTAAAGCCTGTGACAGCGTCTCTGTCTGCTTTCAAGAGAATGAGCTGGGTGCCAACGGGCAGGAAGGGCTCCTGGGGCGGAGTGGCCCCTCTTGTTCCCTTGTCCCGCAAGTGTCTGGAAGCCCCTCCTTCTCTAGGTGCCTGGGTTGGAAGGGGCTGGGCTTCAGAGATGAACAAGCACAGCCCTGAACTCAGGGACCTGATGGCCTGGGCAGGGGTGGTGAAAGGTGGAGGAGAAACTGCAGGGTGCTGTGGCAGACGAACTGAGGCACAGCGGCAGGGGCGCCCAGGCCTTCCTGGGGGAAGGGGGAAGGGACGTCGATCATGAGAAGTGATGCTGGGATGCAGACTTGAAAGAAGAGCGGGTGTCACCAGGTAGGAAGGAGAGGAAGGACACTTCAGTGACCTGGCCTGCCTGGAGAGGTGCAGCGGGAGGCTGCCAGAGGCTGGACCTTGGGTGTTGCTCAAGGAGTTCTGACTTATCTTGAAGGCAGTGGGGAGACACCAAGTGGTTTAAACCACACTCACATGCATTTTAGAACAATTGATCGCTGGGGAAGGGGCAGAGAACGAATCAGAGAGGACAAGACTAGAGGGGCATCGATCGTGAGCCCACCACAGTGGTCCAGGAGAGGCGGCCTCCTCCGGACGGCCCTGGTTGGCCGTGGGCGAGCATGGCATGGGAGTGAAGAGAGGACACAAGTTCCGGGGAGCATGGGAGTGTCGCTGACATGGGGAGTAACAGTGGAACACCATCCCATCCCAGTCAGAACAACCATAGAGCCCTGTTCTGAATGCTTTACACACACTGCTTCACGAACACCACACTGCCATCGACTGTCTCATATGCCACCAGCAACACCATGCCATGCACTGAGAGGAATTCCCACCCAGCCATCGGTGGGTGTGGGGGCAGTGAGCACCTGCGAGATATGAGTGTCTCACTTCATCCTTAGAGGCAGCACTACCAGTAGCCTGACTGAAGTTAAAGAGCGAATTGGTGAGGAGATGGGACTCAAGCACACGGTCTGACTGGGCCTGGGTTGTGGTGCAGCACTGGGTGGAATCACCTGTCGGCTGGTGCAGGCTAGAGACACGGGTGAGGGAAGGAGGGCAGCTTGCGGTGAAGGCAGGGTCAGAAAGGGGCACCTGCACTGAAGGGAGGGTGGGAGACCAGAGGGCAGAACAGGGCAGAGAAAATGATGAGGCAGAAAGGCAGTGTGACAGGTGGGGAGAGGACACTGACATTCAGTGCTTCAGAAAGGCCCCAAATTGACCTTTTTGTAGGTCAAAAACAACAAAAAATCAACAATTTTATTCAGCACATGAAGAGTAGGGCTGAAAAGAGTCTGCAGGAAAGTCAGGGCATAATGTCCATTTCAGCATCATTTATAATAGTGAAAATTCTCAGTTAATCTGGGGGCTTAATAAGAAGGAACTGGTTGAGTAAATGATGCCACCATACTAGGACGTGTGACCAACCCAGTAAACAATGTTCAGGAAAACATTCCAGTGAGGTGTAAAAATTCTTCTGATTTAATGCTGGGTGAAAACAGTCAGGATGTAGTATTGTATATGAGGTACAATTTTAATTATACTTAATACATTTCTATGTGTACAAAAATATAACTGTAAGAATGCAGACAAATATACAAAAATTATCTTTGAGTTGTGGAATTATAGGTAACTAAAATTTTCCCTTTATGTTCTCTGCTATGAATGTGTATTACTTTCTAATCAGGAAAAAATGTGAACATTATTTTTAAAGCTTTAAAAGGAAACAATTCAATAAATTTGGTAAGTGGGAAGTCATCGGTGAGCACATTTGTCTGGTTATTCAAGACCTATTTCCTGAACACCCACTGTGTGCCTGGCACCGTGCTGGGCATTGGGTCCACAGAGCAGACAGACTCACAGACTCCTTCGGTCGTGAGGCTTGTGGCTTGTGGGAGGATGAGAGCAGACAGGCAAGTGCACAGACGACCACGAATGACAGGCTGTTGTGTGTGCCATAGGGGATGGTCATGGAGTCAGACCACAGGCAGGGGTCATCCTTTAGAGTGGCTGTCAAACGCCCTCATGTGAGCTGAGACTGAAGGCTGAACAGAAGACAGTGGACCTAGGAGGACATTCCAGGTTCCGAGCTGAGACCTCGAGGGAGGGAGTGCGGCACCTGGAGATGAGCTCCTGACTGACAGCTGCTCTGTGAGTTGATGCGGAGCTGTTTGCTCACCACCTGGCCTTGCCTGGGGAGACCACCCACTTGGCTGGTCGTGTAAGTTGGGCATCATCCGAATAAGCGCTGCTGGAGGCATGACAGGTCAGCCTCACGAGTGCAGGGCGGGGGGGGGGGGGTGTCCGAGCCGGGGCCTGTGCGGATGAGTGTGGCCTGTCATGTAAAGCAAGTATTTCTGGATTATCCCTTATTTGTGGGTAAACTTTACCTTTCCCTCCTGTTTGCATGAGTAACTGGCAGCTGGCTTCATTTCTCTTTCTTCTTTGAATTTTCACTTAACCAAATTCTACCTCTAAGGTTGTTAAAAGCTTCTTCTTCCATTGAAAACTCAAATGGATCCTATTTAAATTTCTTGAGGGATGAGGTTGCCAGTGGGTTGTGGACCTGCTTGTTCGCTCTGAATCTGGCAGGGACACAGGTCCGTGGACTCTGGTAGCCCAGAGGAAGGGGCCCTTCTCTGGGCCCCTCTGTAGAAAACTGCACACACACAAGGTACTTGATGAAGACTGTTCCAGGAGCAGTCCCTGCTGAAACCAAATCGCAGCCTCGTTGGAAGCCTTAGTACAGAACGTTTCTGAGGTTATCTAGTCCAGGGAACCAAGACGTTGAGTTTTAGGAATTCTCTACTTATTCTGGCTATTAGCCCCTTATCAGATACGTGATTGCAAATATTTTCTCCCAGCCTGTGAGCTGCCTTTTTACTCTGTGGGCAGTGTCTTTTAAGGGACAAGTTTTCCATTTTCATGAAGCCTAATTTGCTTAGTTTTTCTTTTGTTACTGTGCCCTTGGTGTTGTATCTGAGAATCATCGCCAAGCCTATGATATGAAGCCCTTTCCCTGTGTTTTCTTCTAAGAGCTTTATTGTTTTAGGCCATGCATGTTGGTCTTTGATCCGTTTTGAGTTAATCTTCATTTATGGTGTTAGGGAAGGGCCCAACTTCATTCTTTTGTGTGTGGAGATCCAATTTCCCCAGTATTATTTGTTTACAAGGCTGTCTTTTCCCTGATGAATTGTCTTGGCATTCTTGTCAAAAGCATTTGACCATATATGCGAGGGTTATCTGGGTCTCTCAATTCTATTCCATTGGTCTGTACATCTTTCTTTATGCCAGCACCACATTGTTTTTGATTACTAGAGCTTTGTAGTAAAATTTGAAATCAAGAAATGTGAGTCCTCCACCTTTGTTCTTCTTTTTCAAGATTTGGGGTCCCCTGAAATTCCATATAATTTTAGCATGGGTTTTCTATTTCTGCAAAAAATGTTACTGGGACTTTGATAGGCATTATATTGAATCTGCAGATCACTTTGGCATTTTATCAATATTAAGTCTTCCAATTTGTGAACGTGGCATGTGTTTCCATTTATTTATGTCTTCTTTAATTTCTTGCAACAATGTTTTGTAGTTTTTATTGTGTAAGTCTTTCACCTCTTTGGTTAAGTAAATTCCTAAGTTATTTTTTCTTTTTTGAAGCTATTGTAAATGGAATTATTTTTGTAATTTCCCTTCCAGATTGTTCACTGTTCATGTATAAAAATGAAACTGATTTTTGTGTATTGACTTTGTGTTTTGCTACTTCGCTAAATGCATTTTTAGTTCTAACAGTTTTTTGGGGGTGATGTGGAGTCATTAGGGCTTTATACATATAAGATCATATCATCTGTGAACAGAGATCTTTTTACCTCTTCCTTTCCAATTTAAATGCCTTTTATTTCTCTTGACTAGTTGCTCTGGATAGAACTTTCATACTATGTTGTATAGAAGTGCTGAAAACAAGCCTCCCTGCCTTGTTCCTGACCTTAGAGAAAAAGCTTTCCGTCTGTCAGCATTGAGTGTGACGCTTGCTGAGGGTTTTACATACAAGGATTTTATTATGTTGGAGTAGTTTTCTTCTATCCCTAGTTTGTTGAATGTTTTTGTTATGAAAGGGTATTGAATTTTGTCAAATGCTTTTTCTGCCTCAATTGAGATAGTCATTTTTTTCATCATTCTGTTAATGTGTGTATTACACTGATTGATTTGTGTATGTTGAACCATCCTTACATTCCAGAAGTAAATCCCAGTTGATCATGGTGTATATGCCGCTAATTTGGTTTACTAGTATTTTGTTGAGAATTGTTGTATCAATGTTTGTAATGGATATCATAATGTAATTTTCTTTTCTTGTGGTGCCTTTGCCTGGCTTTGGGATTGGGGTAATGCTGGCCTCATAGAATGTATTAGGAAGTGTTCCCTCCTCTTCAATTTTTTGGGAAAAGTTTGGCAAGGATTGGTGGTAGTTCCTCTTTAAACGTTTGGTAGAATTCACCAGTGAGCCACTGGGTCCAGGGCTTTTCTTCGTTGGGAGATTTTTGATTACTGATCCAATTTCCTTACTAATTATAGATCTATTCAGATTTTCTACTTGTTCATGAGTTAGTCTTGGTAGGTTTTATGTTTCTGTGAATTTGTTCATTTCATCTAGGTTATTCAATTGGTTGGCATACGATTGCTCGCAGCATTCTCTTATAACCCTTTTATTTCTGTAGAGTTGGTGGTAATGCCCTCACCTTCATTTCTGACTTTAGTAATTTGAGTCTTCTCTTTTTCTCTTAGCTCATCCATTTAAAGGATGATTATTTTTTTGTTGATATTTTTGAAGAACCAACTTTTGGTTTCATTGATTTTTCCCTACTGCTTTTCTGTTCTTTCAAATATCTCTGCTTTAATCCTTATCATTTCCTTCCATCTGCTGGCTTTGGGTTTAGTTTGTTCTTTTTTTTTTTTTTTTTTTTTTTAGTTCCTTAAATTGTAAAGTTAAGTAGATGATTTGAGATTTTTTTCTTATTTTTTAAAGTGTTTAAGTTATAAATTCCTTTCCCCAGCACCACTTCACTGCATCTAATAAGTTTTAGTATGTTGTGTTTTCATTTTCATTTGTCTCTAAGTATTTTCTAATTTCTCTTGTGATTTTTTTCTTTTATCCATTGGTTGCTTGACAGTGTATTGATTAATTTCCACAATTTTGTGAATTTTCCAGTTTTCCTTCTGTTAATGACTTCTAACTTTATCCCACTGTGGTCAGAGAAGATCCTTCGTGTGGTATCTGTCTTTTAAGAGCTCATGAGACTTAATCTGTGTCCCATCCTGGAAGATGTCCCATGTGCGCTTAGGAAGAGTGCTTGTGCTGCTGTTGGGCAGTGCCCTGTGTGTATCTGGTGGAGCTAGTTGCCGTGCTGTGTTAAGTCCTCTGTTTCCTTACTTATCCTTTGACTGATTGTGCTATCCGACTTTGTGACTTGAGTATTGACATCTCCAACTATTACTGAAGAACTATTTCTAGCTTCAATTCTGTCAGTTTTGCTTCGTGTATTTTGATAATCTGTCACTGGGCTGGACTCTGATCTCACACCATATACAAGAATTAACTCCAAAGGGATCAAAGACCTAAATGTAAGAGCTAAAACTATAAAACTCCTAGAAGATCACATAAAGCCATGAAAAATAAAATCAGGAATGAAAGCTCAATTGTTGGGCAAATAGTTTCTCTCATAGTGTTGACTTTTGCTCTGAGTAGCTAGCTAGGTCTGTCCATGCTGTTGGAACAAACTTGTCTGCAGTGTTCTAGGGACAGATGAGCCTCTCTGAAGAAGGGCTGCTTCTCTCCAGCACCGGGCATTAACGTGACCAGTGTACTTTATTAAAGAAAGGAGTAGACAGAGACGTGAAATGGCTCCAAATTGGTGCGTTCTTGACAAAACTATCCACTCTCATCCTTGCGGGTCCCCTGATAATCTAATCACAAGGTGACACCCCCTTTCTACCAGCACATTGCAACAGGCCCTGAGATGAAGATTGCTCGGTGGCCCTGTGTCAGTGCTCTGGGTGTGAGGGCCACTGTGAGGCTGAGCCACCCTGACTTTGGACACAGAGCTCCCACCTATTGTGCGCAGTGTGCTGCCCAGAGCCAAGCACAGGTAGGAAGGAGACGAGGGGTCTCTGATTTGCTGCAGAGCCCAGCAGGATGACAATGAGATGGTCTGTGTTTTGGGAAGCAGGCAGAGAAATTCCCTAGCTGGGGACCAGCCGCTTGGCTCACAGGCCAGCCTTTGGCCCCTCCCATCCCATTTGCCCTCCCGAGGTCCAGCTCCCCCGTCTCCCGTGTCACAGGCAGGGCTTCCCTGGCGCCTCTGACTGGTGGGCACCTCCCCGTCTCTCTGCCCTCCTTCCTCCCTCATCTCCTGTGTGACAAATCAGGCAGGCACTGAGGGGGCTATTTGAGTGTGTGAATGATTGGGATTTGCAGTTTCAGAGAGAATTCCAGGCAGCAGGCAGGAGCGTCTCCCTGTGGGAGCCCCTCCTAGACTGAGTTTCATGGGGTCCAGCTGTACTCCTGGCCCCTTCATTACAGCTTTAAGGTAAGCAGTATCAACAGCGCTTTTATATGCAGGTTAAATGTCTGTCTTTAAAGCAGAAAATGACTCCAGATCAAAGGTAAAGTGTCCCAGGAAGGAGGAGGTTGACCCACAGCTCCAGGCTTCAAGGACAAGGGTCTGGACAGTGGGTGCCAGGCTGTTTCTGATGCCCAGGCCGCTGCCCGGCCTGACCCTCCCGACCAGGAGGCGGGGTGCCCTGAGTGGCACCTTGACAACCCAGCACAGCAGGAGTGTGGCCTCTGCCTTGGTGTTTCCAGCTGGGCCCACCACACCCCTGGTAGGACACACTTCCTGGTGAGGCGGGAAGCCCCATAAAAAAGACCGGCAGGACCCCCCAAGCAGGGCCACTATTCTCCTGACAGCACCATCCGGTTCCCCAGCCCAGAGGCTCTATCTCACTCTTTGCCTCTGAAAGGGCTTACTTACCCCTAAAATTCTATTGGTTCCCTGAGATCACTTCTGATTGGTTATTTCCTTCACCCCTGATTGGTTATTACTCTCACTCCTGATTGGTCTATTTCTACAAAGCTTGTGCCTGGTGGGTCAACTTCTGTTATACTTTATTTGTATATGATGTTACAAAGTGTAAAACTGGCAGCCTGTAAAGGCCTGTGTAAACCTACAGACAGGGTCCAGAGCTTGGAGTATTAACTCCTCTGGGCCCGCTGGCGTAATAAACCTGAGTTCTCCTTCTCTTCGGGTGCTGTTTGGTCTCTCGCAGCTATAACACCGCGCAGTAACGCTGAGCTACAACGCCGAGCTGTAACACCATTTTCCGCACTGGTGCTTGAGGATCAGCTTGTATTTAAGTGTATTATGAAATGTGGAAACCACTCAGCTTCTTGGAGACAGGTGTGGGCTAAAGGTTTAAAAGGATCCAGCACTTCTGAAAAAAAAAGCCACCTTCAGTGCAATTACTCATCATGGTCACTAAGTTAAATGACAGTGATGGGGCCAGGGAGAGAACCTGGGGGATTCATAGGGTGTAGGGGACAGAGGTTATTTACCTTAGAGAAGGGTGCTCTCAGAAGTCATACCTCTCTCTAGGCATTTAGAGGGTGATTTTAAAGACTGTGACAGCCCGCCCTTCTCCACCTCCAGGGAGAACCCCACTCTGGGTGAAAACACAGGCAATTAGGCGGTGAGGGCACTCGAGGCGGGGCGTGGCCCTCTGTGGTCACAAGCAGGAGCAGCCACTGCCCATGCAGGACGCAGGAGTAGGCAACCTTCCCTGCTTTTTCCAGATATTGGCCCGGGGGTCTGTGGCAGAACAAAACCTTTGCTGCTTTTGGAAACGGAAACTTTGAGAATGGCCAGGCACAGGCGCTGGGCCAGGCGGCTTCGCCAGGAAGCTGAGCTCCGCTCCTTTCCGGCTCCATCAGCCTCAGTTTCCCCATCTGCAAACCAGGAATGCAGGAGCTCCTCCCTCAGCGGGCCTCCCAGGGTTAAAGAACCGAAGCTTCAACAGGCCTGGAAGAGGCTGTTGCTGTTGGGTCCCTGCTTTGCTATAGGGAGGGCAGCTGATTCCAGGCAGACCAGGAGGAGCCCTGGTTCACGAGCCCCAGAGGAGGAGGCGCTCGTAGCCTGGGCGCTCTCTCCTGAGGGCTGGGGGGCAGCGCTTCTGCTCAGCCCTGGCCCAGCCCCCGCGGCCGCCCAGGTGTGGTGCGCCTGAGGGTGGTGGGGCTCCACTTACCTCCTGCGTGTGCAGGCGCTCCTGCTGCTGGCCTGCCCCCTGGTCCTCATGATGCAGGACACCTTCTCCAGCAGCAGACGGTTGTCCCTGTCGATGACGGACAGCCGCCCCTCCTCCAGCTGCAGCAAACACACGGGAGCCTCACTGCATGGGTTTACTTAGGCGCTTCCTCCCACCCTCCTGCCCTGGGCTTAGGTTGCCCCCTGGAGCACCAGCCTCCTGTGGGCAGGCACGGGCTCCTCCGTCTGGGGATGGGGCCGGATTTCACATGCTCGACGTGGAAGTGACAGTGAGGATGCCGTGGTTCTTTGTGAAATTAGTCATCCTCTGAAACAGACCTGTGCCCATGCCACTAGGAGGAAATCACTTCGGAGTTTAAGAGAGATACTTTATACTGTGCAGAGGAAGAGGAGATTGAGGCCAAAGGAAACGAAAGTCCTCTTGTTTTAGGTTTTCAAATTGATTGATCTGCTTCACTTCTGCCCATTCAGGCTGCCAGCTTGCAGGCACATGAAAGGCTCACAGCATTTTGCTTTGGGAAACATTAGTATCAGTATAACCGTGTGGTGCTAACCCTTGCCAGATGGTGTAAACGTCAAGAAATAAATACTCTGAGGCAGCCATGAAACATCTGGTTGCAAGGAGTGATGGTAATTAATTACTCGAGATCCACACTGAATAAATGCAGCTGTGTCCCCCGACCCACTTTCCTGGAGACCTGCCAGGCCAACAGGGAGACTGAGAAGGATTTCTGGTTCTATTACCACCAACTCCGTTCTGGGCAAGACAAGGTTACTTGGTTACTTATAGGCATTTTATTTTTGATATGTGACTTGTTTATTCCTTCTTGGGCCTGCCGTTTTCATTTTCCTGGGTTTTAAGCTGACACTTTGATATTATGTTAGCTAGGACGGTAGCTGGGAAGTAAAACAAAATTACCTTGAGCTTCTTGAGTTTCAGGTGCAGGTGGCCGAGAGTCAGCGGGGCCCGGGTGTCCACGAGCGGCTGGGCTTCCTGGACCTGCACAGAGCGGGCAGTGTGACCCCAGGCACATTCTGACCAGGTAATTAACGTGAGCTTCAGTGGGCACTGGGGACCCATATAGATCATTATTCATGCACCAAAGATTTCACGTTGGCCTATGAAAGAAGGTGCTAAAGAAGGCTCAGGACTTGATTTAGAATCTGAGTAACCCCTGGAGGGGACCAGGCAGCCCTCAGAAATGAGCCCACACTATTGTTTTCAAGTGAGAATCAAGTGGGTATGGAGTGAGACTTCATTCAGTGTAACTGCCAGATGACATTCCTGTGCCGCCCTCTGTTGCCAGAGGGCTTGGAGACAGTGGATTATGTCCCCGAATCCACCTAAGTCTCCTGTCTGAGCTCCAGCAACATTTCAGGATGAGCACCTTAGCCATTGATTCAGTGCAAAATGATCCATGCAGAGTTTCCTATCAGAAAATATACAAGCAGGGAAGAATTTATATTTTAAAATGTGATAGATTAAATGCATAAACCATTTGCAGTAAAAAGGGACCTGGTATTCTCGACACCTGAGCTGGCAGCTGCTGCCCTGACAGTGGGGATGCTGGGGAGCCCCACCAGCTCGCTCTGTCTAAAGGGACCACTGGGCATCGGGCAGCCTGGGGCCCAGACCCACAGAGCCACATGGGGACGGAGCAGGGTGCAAAGCCAGGTGATGGGGAGAAGGTCAATAGCCAGTACTTGTGCCCTGGAGCCAAGGGAACCCCGAGGAGCAGAGGCAGGGGCGATGTGACCTCATACCCCATTGAGAGACCCTCACTCAGTCACTGTGTGCGGAGGAAGAAGGGCCTGGTAAGGCTGGCCGGTCTCAGGCCCCAGGCGAGGATGGGGGATGGAGGTGGGTCAGCAATGGTGCAAGTGGGCAGCAGGCAGGGGCAGCAGAGTCGGGCCTGCTGGGGGCCTGTGTCTGACGGGCGGGGCCAGGGGTGGAGACGGCCAGCTTCCGGCAGGTCTGGGGTAAGGTGAATGCCCTTTAGGCACATTTAATCTGAGGTGACTCTTGGGGGCTTCCTAGAGGCAAGTTAGTTCAGGTTGCACGTGAAAACCTGAGGCCCCTTATGAACACTGAAATAACACTACCTATTACAGCCTCTGCTTCTGAGCACCCTGCCTCACATGATGCTCTCTCCTCTGTTGTCATGTGGATGCGGGGCAGGGGACTCCTCCTTGCAGTGAAATGCTGGTCGGTAAGTGGAGATGGAGTGGAGACATGGAAAAATTGCCATTTTATAACCATCCTATTACAGATTGGTTTGGGCAAACTTGTAACAGATGTTCGACATTGGAGGGAAAGTGTGACTGAGGAGGGGCCGGAGGGAGTTGCTGGCAGAGATGGTGAGAAGCAATGCTGTCCACCTGAAAGGACCCCTGAGAGCAGGGACCTCGCAGCTGTTGCCTGTCTCATGAGGCAGGGGTGCGAGCCCCTCCCCCTGGAGACAGCAAGATCCTTCTCAGAGACTCTGGGCTGAGGGCACAGTGGGCAGGCCCTGGGAAGTCACAGGTTCTCCAGGTGAGTGATCTCTGTGGAGACTGAACTGCCCCTGGAGGTGGTGGGGGAGGGGGAGGTGATTGGTGTCCTTCTGGAACACGCAGGCTGCCACCACAGCACAGAGATGCATAGGGACACACGTCCCCTAACTCTTTGCATTATGTGCGGCCTAGGCTTCCCTGAAGCCTGTGTACCGTCAGCACCTCTCCTGCCTCCATCTGGACCCAAAAGGGTGGAGGGGTGGCAGGAAGTGGAGCTTGTCTCAAGTTTCCAGTTCGGAGTCTCCCGCTGACACGAACATGGGCAGGATTACATTTGGATGGTGTTTGGACTTTACACGCTTGGGGTCTGCTCGTTACAGCATCTCATGTTACCCCAATTAATAAGAATCAATGCCTTTAACATACCAAGGGAAGGTTATTGCCAATCTAGAATTTTATACCAAACTTTCTATCAAGGGTGATGATAGAATAAAGGCATTTTAAACACAGAGACCAAAAGAAACAAATGGAAAAACTCCAAGCAAACACAAACCTCCCCTGCACCTGTTCTTGGGAAGCTACTGCAGGATGTGCTTCATTGCACCAAGGGTGTAAACCAGACACAGGACTCAGATGGTTGCTGGACGGCCCACCCTGCTCTGTGATTCCATGACCCCAAGGCATGACTGTGCTTCATATTTCACGATACAAGGGAGACGGTTTGGTGGGTTGCTGCAGGGTTTAAATTGGGTATAATTTATTTCAGAGGGCTTGGAGGAAGAGCTGAGTATTGCATCACTGGGGAAAATGCAGGAGGAGGAGAATTTGTCTTGAAACAACATCGGAGCCAAACCTTCCTATCCTCGAAGGCCTTGTGTGGCAGCCACACCCCCATGTTCTAACCCTAAGAGAGTCAGAAGTCACAGACCTGGGGCTGGGGAGCCATGGGGTCTCTGCGTTCTCACTGACGCTGGTGCCTCGCAGATGGGCGGGGTGGCGGCTGTTCTGTCCTGTCCTGTTTTACATTGGACACCTTCTCTGTTTCTGTGGTGATGCTGCTCCCTGGGTAGCCGTCCCGGGAGGTCAGACCCTGCGCCACCTCTGACCCCCTCTGACCCTGTCTCCACTCCTTACCGCACTTTCCTGAGGGCGTTCAGAGGAGTGCAGGGCCCTGAGATGATCCCATAGATACTGAGGACCTGCTGTGGAGGACCAGCAGATGCCAGCATCCTGTCCTATTTGTCTCAGAGTCTAGAAGCAGAACCGTCACTGGAGCACTCAAGGTCACATTGGGCCTGAGTCCTTCCCATCCCTGCTTCTACATCCTGACCATCATAAAGGTACCTACCATCAATACAGCCAGTGTGTTGTTATGTTTTTAAATTTGTGAAAAATGTATCTAACTGTAATGACCATTCTGCTTCTTTTTTCACTCAAAATTATTTTTTAAACTGTAGTATAAAACTTCAAACAGAAATAACAATAGAGAAGAGAATAATGAACCCCCTGATGTCTCACTTCGCTTCCGCAAAACCGACTAGCTCGTGGCCCATGTGGTTTCATCGCTTCCCCTGCCCACGGCCCCACCCCAGGCTGAGATTACAGCAAAGCTAATCCAAGCAAATCCTTTTCGTCCTTAAGTATTTTAACTTCTGTCTCTGAAAGATAGGAAATCTTTGTAAAAGTATATAATTTCAATACCACAATCACACCAAACGATGACACTAGTTCTCTGATTAAATATTCGGGTCCTGTCTCCTTCTCTGATTACTCTCTCTCGTCTGCTTGTTTGACTTAGGGTCCCAGTGAAGACGTGCCAACACCGCACGTGGCTGGCAGGTTTCTTCCATCTCTTCTAGTGTACAGTTTCTCCCTCTGTTCACCCCTGCAGTGTGTTATGAGGAAACCAGCTAACTTGTCCTGCAGACACTCTCCATCTGGGTCCTGCTGATTGCACACCTGGCACATCCTTAAACCGGCAGTTAGAAATTCCAGTTCAACTTTTCCCTTGGCGAGACCACACCAAAGGTGGTGCTGGGATGTTTTGTCTGTAGGTATACGTTTCTGCTTGTCTCTCTCAGGTGACGTGAGCAGCTGGGCCTGGTCCTTGATGGGTTCTTGATTAGGCATTGAAAAACAGAGACAATCTCTTCCACCATTCGTTCCATGTTTATTAATACTTCCACAATGGCAAGCTTCAGCTGAGAAGCACGCACACTCGGTTCTCTTCATCTACCAATTTTAAAGATTGTTCTTAGCATCTTCCGAGGCTGTTTCTGTTACCATCGTTAGGAAGTCAAGGGCATGGTCGATGTACTTCAGTCCACTGCACTGACTTCCTGACTGATGTTCAGCGAGGCCCCGCTGGGCCAGCAGGGGCTCCTCCAGCTGGCGTTTGACACAGCGCCAATAGTCTGCCAGCCTCTTTCCTTCTGGAGTGAGCATAAGGATCTGCAGGGTTTTCTTGCGTATGTCCTGTCTCAACTTGGAATCAGCCCTTTCTACAACCGAGGTGGTTCTGTTAGTGGGAAGTGGCATTTGGAGACCGCAGTCTGGTCGCTAGGAGTTGTGACTACACCTGAGTTTGTGTCTAGGCCTTGGCAGGGGCCAGAGCTCATCTGCTTCCTCCAGTTCCAGTTCAGGACCTCATTCCCTCCAGTGAGGCTCACTGATCTCACTTCTGCCGAAATTCCCAGCTCTGAAGGACACCAAAGCCAACCGCTCGTTTGCTTTATCCACCCTCAGCACACAACAGTCTGTGAGAAGAACACTGCCCCTGCCACCACTAACATGATTACTGAAATCAAGTTATTTATTACTTTTTGCCTTTGTTTTATCATTAGGGAATCTCACCATGAGTATACACATTACTGAGTTTTGAGGACGTCTGAATAGTTCCTCTCGATACACGTACGAAGCCAACTGCATCTACACTTAGGTTCATTTTATTTTCAATATTCTGAAGTGTTTTTTAGATTTAATTTCGTTTTGTAATATGTGAAATATCTTCGTGGCTCCAGAGTCGCATCTGGCAAACACTTCTTTCTCTAGGAGGCCTGGGCTCTGTGTTTGGCACCCTTGCTCTATCCCCCGTTGACACGTCTTCTGACTTTGCAGCTGCTCCTTTCATATCTGAAAACATAGGGAGGCATGTGTTCTGTATGTATGTGCAAATATATTTATGTATGTGTATGTGTATATAAACATTTTCATCCCTTTTTTGGGTAAATAGAGCATATTTTACATATGCTTTTTCCATTTCATAATATATTCTAGAGATATACATTTCAATATATATCCTAGAAATAAATTTATATAGTATGTATAGCCATTTCTTGCTCTTTTTATAGCTGCATGGTACTTAGTTGTGTGAAAGCACCCTCATTTATTCACCCAGCTTGTTTTTGAGGAAGAGTTGGGCTTGTTCCAATTTTGCTAGTGCGAATAATGCCACAATTAGAATCTTTTTCAATTTCTTCTCACGTCTCTGCCCCGGTGACTTCGGCACGTACACTCAGCTGTGGGGCTGCTGGGTTAAGAGATGGATGCATAGGTGATTAATTAGGTGGCGCCAACCCCCACAAGGACGGGCCCTCTTGCCTGCCCACCAGCTCTGTGCGACAGTGCCTCTCCCTGCCAACAACTTGGAGTTTTTTACCAATCTGATAGTTGAGAAGTGGCATTAGAAGGAAGTCTAGTTTGCATTCCTCAAGCATAGGGAGGTTAACCATTTTTTATAGGTTAAGAGCTGTTGGCAATTCTTTTTCTGTAAACTTCTGTTTATACCCCTTGCCTATTTTCATATGGGGTTTGCATTTTTCTTATTTTTAGAAGTTCTTTATGTATAAAGATATTAACCCTTTGTAATTTAAGTTGCAATTATTCTCCCCAATTTGTATGTGTTTTTCCATTGATTCTTTTGGGTTCTCCAGATATTTAGTCATTTCATCTACAATTAGAGAAACACTGATATCAATTTCTTTCCATTTCATACCTAGTGGATGTGTCTTGCCTACCTGCATTGGCTAATGCCTCCAACATAATTTAAAAGACTGTAAGGGACAGCACGCGTCCTTGTCTTATTTCTTACTTTAAGGGAAAACCTGATTAGGAATGAAATATTTATATTTTATTACGTAAGGAAATTCAATAGCATTTCTATTTTTTTAAGTTAATTCTGCTTTTATTTTTAGCATGAATGGGTGTGAGGTTCCAGGGCAGAGGCCCTGCTGAGAGGCCAGGCTGGGCTCGGCCCTCCAACAAGTTTTCCGTCTCCCCTCTGTTGCATCGGGGTCCTTACAGCCCCGGGGATTCTCAGCCAAGCAGTGAGAAGTTTCTCTAAAGAGCTGCCCTTGCCTTTATATGGAAAAGGAACTGGGGAGATACCAGGGGTGGTAAATCTTTCCCACCAGCCACTGTTCACCAAGCACACACTACATGTTCGGGGTACTGAGACTCTCCCAGTAACGAGATAGGGCCACCACCCCCCCGACCAGGGGAAACAAACAAGGTGGAATAGTGAACACGTTACGTCATCCATGCGGCTCATGAGGCAGCAGACGAGGAAACAGAGAGGGGTGTGCGCCGAGACTCCTCGCTCTTAGGGAGGGCGCGAGGGGCAGACTTCCAGGAAGACCAGAGGTCACAGGAAGTGAGCTGAGCCCGGGGACCACCTACCAAGAGGCTCAGAGGGGGTCTCATGGGGATGCAGGCACAGAGCCCAGGTGAGGGGCACAGGGCAGCCTGGCCGTAAATGTGGTATCCGTGCACCCAGGTGGAGAAGTAGGAACCTGGGGGTGTCTCCAGGGAAGTCACTCCAGAGTGTCACAGAGCAGCCCTGTTTCCAGAACGTCCGCTTCTTCAGAGTGTTTCCCAGCCTTGACGGCCCCTGAGCACCGCACACTCGGATGGTAGATGGGCAGATGACCGCCAGGCCACTTCGGGACCACAAGGCAGCTTTGCAAACGAGACCCACGTTGGCATCGACTAACTGGGACTGACAGCATACCTCCCGATGGAGCTAGAAGTCACCCGGTCCCCTGAGGACGCTGTTTGACAGGGAGAGCGTCCTTGGATCTTTTTGCCTGAAGATATTTTCAGGTCACTTAGAAAAAAATAAATACTTCATAGCAAGTGCCACATTTGAGAAAGGGACACTTGGACACCGCAGTCTATTTAATGGAGACTTTGTTTATGGCAACACTATGACCAGCCTTTAAGGAAACATCATTTCAGCCATTCCACCTCCAGAGAGAAAACTAGCCCTTGGCTCCCAGGGAAAGCCGGGCCTGGCCGCCTACCTTCCTCCTGTGGTCCTGGTAGGCCTTCTCCCACGTGCGCTGCTGGCGCTCCCCAGTGCGGGGGGGCGTCAGGTGGCAGGCTTGGCGAGACATGTCTGGCAGCAGAGCCCACTATCCCTTCTGAGAGGCACCCGGCCTCAGGGCGGCCCTGGAGACCCAGTGTTTGCTGGTCATGTGACGGTCGTCACGGTGCCCAAGCTCAGGGACGAGGAGGAGGAGGGGGGGGGCCTGTGCTCGGCAGAGAGGGTTGCGCGGCCTCCCTCCGGGGTGTTTTCTCAGTGACCACCCCACACTCGTGAATGAGGTAAGGAATCTCTCCGCTCTCTCCTCCTCCCCCTTCCCCCTCCTTCTCCACATCTCCCCACCCCCCTCCTCCCTCCCTCAGCCTCTTTCTCTTCTGTCTTGGAGTTTGGTAATAATTTGGACACTCCAGATATTTTTATTTGTGGCTTCAGTGGCAGAGTCTCATCGGGTTTTCTTGATGGACTGGAAAATCAGCTACAGAAAGCTCCAGCTGCTCTAGGCCTTTCCACTCTCCCTGGCTTTTACCTGGTTGGGGTGGTTTCTGTGGGACAAATGAAGTGATGGTGGGTTAACCACTGAGTCGCCGTCACTGTCAAAGTCATGTGCACAGTGCTGGAGATGACATGAGCAGAGGGACTGGTGAATGACAAGACAGCAGTATCATTTTCATTGCAGAGCCCACGTCTTCATTACATCACAGTGTCCACTACAGGAAACCTTGGTGCAGAACTAGTGTCTGGGAACTCACGGCTCAGCTGTGTGTAAGAAGTGGGCATCTTAGGAAGCGCCACGTTCCCCATGTCAGCATGATTCTGTGGCTGTCAGTCTGAAAGAGAATCAGCCGAGCTTAAGCTGCATCAGACTTGGGAAAAATAAGATGTGGATAAACTACAGCAGGACTCTCTCTGCCCTGCTGTGGGCGGCGGAGCCACAGCGTGCTTCTAGGGATCTTCAGAAGTGTGGCGGAAGACTCTGCAGGTTGATAAACTTGCTGATGTGCTGACAGTTAAAAAGCTATTGAGTTTTTCAAAGAACTAATTTAGTTTAGCTCAGAATTTCTCATGGGTATTAACTTCAGAAAACTATACGCAACAAGGTCCCACTGTGCAGCACAGGGAACTGTGTTCAATTTCTTGTAATAACGCACAAAGGAGAAAGAATCTGAAAAGAAAATATATATGTGTATGTACATGTGTAACTGGCTCTCTTTGCTGTACCCCTGAAACTAACATTGTAAATCAACACTTCAGTAAAAATTTTTTAAAAGAAAACTATGTGCGTACAGTAGAAGATAGACGTAAAAATTACTACATAAAATACAGTAGCCCTTCGAGGTAACAGGCTTCATTAAGACTTCTGGGCCTATGAAACCTACACACCATATTCAGAGGATTCTGTTAAAACAATTCACTTTCTTTACCCAGTTACGGTCATTGATCAAGCCCGATGTCCAGCAGATGCTCCGTGAAGATGGGTCACTAGTGATGGAAAATGGCCTGATGTTTGTGAGTGACTCCCCAGCTGTGGGGCTGGTCTACATGACTCGTGTCTTCCTTTTCCTGTAGCCAGTTGGCCACTCGCTGAGAGGTTTCTGACGATGCTCTGTGTCCTGCAGGGGGCTGGGGGCAGCTGGGAGGCAGCTCGTACAGTTTGCTGGCACTCGTGTGGACAGACCATGGACAAGGGGCAAAGTAGGAACTGGGCTGTATAAATGCACACACCCCTGGGCTGTGTACTGACCCTCCACCCCGGCTGACTCTCACTGCCCAGCCACTCAGTCAGTGTTTGCTGTCTGAGTGGACTTGATGGTGGGCCTGGAATAATCAGACTTGCCCCCAAAAACAGAAAGGTCCCATCAGCTGGGTGGTCTGCCTCCCAAGCACCCACCTACCCACTCACCCAGGTTCAAACCAAGTTTCAGTTCCTAACATGTTCTCAACCAGATCCAACCAGAAAAGTCAGTTAGCCAGTAGCTCCTTGGAATTGGTCCTGAGGAAATAATACGCAAGGCTGACAAGGGTTTCTACACATCAAAGAATTACCATTAAAGTGGATGACTGGAAGGTCGGAGTTTAATCATTAGTAAGAGACAATGTTAGCTTCCTCTGGTGTCTTTTTCTGTCCAAGACCCAATCCATGATACCACTTTGCATTTTGTGAACTTTTGGGTAGAGAGTTTTTTAATATTGGGCTGGGTTTGAATGTTTAGTATCACACAGTTTCTTTTTATGCTCTGCAGAAAATAAACACCAAAGCCTGTTCTTGATTGGATTACTCATGTGATACCTGTGTGTTCAGATCAGCCTTAATCAGTGTGTTGGCCCAATATTGACCTAGGAATTGAGTTTATTAGTAATGCCCTGAACTGTTACCGAGGGACGCCATGACTACGCACAGTCGTTGCACAGGACTTGTATGGTACATGCCATATTGGGCATTCGTGACTTGAAACATTCACAATCCCAGTCACGCATCCTGTGGCTCTCGCTTTGGCATTTCTGTCCCTCTGCCCTCCCACTGGAGCAGTGAGATACACGCAGCACAGGCTCCCTCTCCTTTCTCAGGACAGAGTAGTTTAAAAACCATCTCAATACCTCAAACTCATTCACTCTTGGAGGGAAATGAGCTCACAGATATTTGTTCTCAGAAATAATTGTGTGACCCAGCGGCCTCTGATGAGCACGGGTCACTGGAGAAGCTGCGTACCTCCGTGCAGTGACAGGCGTGGGCTGCTTTCCCAACGCCGAGAACACCTGAAATCCTGGGCATTGTCACTTACGCGTCTGGGAGTGGACACAGGGATCGGGAGTCTGGAGGACATGGCCAAAGAAACCAGGGTCCTGGGCCAGCACACAGGGCTCTTCCTGGGGACACTCGTGGTCCTGAAAAGTGGGGATCTCTGCGAGAGAGAGACACGTGGGGAGCCTAGCGGGAGACAAGGGCTGCACCATCAGGAGAGGTGTGAATCAGAAACAATCTCTGGGAGCAATGGCAGGTTACTGTAGAACAGAGGAGGATGCGGGAGCTCCTGCAGCTCCGCTCAGCCAGCCTGGCTGCCAGTTACCCGCAAACCGTGAGACTGGCTGTGTGGCCCTGGGCTGGCGGCGTCCCAGGATGCAGAGGAAAGGTGATGGCTCTCCTCCAAGGCCTCAGATTCTCCCAGTGTCTCCAGGGCACGAGCTTCCTGCAAAGTGAATGACAGCAGTAGAACCACCAGAAACCCCAGAACAGACTCCCAGGGACTCTCCTTCCCACTGAAGTCATGGGACACATTAAGGACAATGAGGCTTACTATGTTTTAAGGGGGAAAAAGATGAAATTGGAAACATCTGCAGGGTACAGGAAACCACAAAAGTTTTCAGTACAGGAGGAACATTTACAAAATTTGCAAACTTTGACCACACGCTGAGCTGTAAAGAAGTCTCCACAAGTTTTGAAGGACCGTGACCGTACAGACAGTGCTGGCGAGGGCACTGAGCTAAGGATGAACAAAGACACCCAAGAGCCCCACGTGTCTGGGGTGAGGGGATGAGGCTCTGAGGTCAGCAGCAAGACAGAGCTGCTCCTGTGACCTTCAGGTGCGCTTTTAGGGTACATTGGACGTCTTTGTCGGTTTGTTCTGAACACAAGGAATTTTAGTTGCCGGTAATTAGTGATGGTGGAGTTATCTGTAGCCTCAGTTACTCAGTCACTTCTCAAGAATGTTAGTCCTGAAAAGATTCACTTAGGCCTATTAATCCTCCTCTGGAGATGTTCTTAGGGAATTAATCCAGAAGAAAGGAGAGCTGTATACACAAATGATGACCTTCAGTGTTGCTGACTTCACAGCTAGTGGAGGGGCACACCTGCGGCGTCCTCTGCAGGTGAAGGTCACCTGTGCGTATTGGCTTGCTGGGAGGTAGTGCAGCTGAATGACGCCTGGGAAGATTACAAACCCAGGAAAGCAAATGTAAAATTGTTCCCGTCACAGTCTGTAGGATCAGGAGTGAGCACAGAGCCTAGAAGACGTCCTGGAAAAGCTAATTTATTATAGGTGAGAATGAAGCGATTTTTAATTTTCAAAATGGATGTATCACATTTGTGTGGTTACTTTAAAAAATCCACTTGATGTGCAAAGTGGCCCTGATCACACCACCCAGAGCCCACGCCTCCCCTCTGAGGCGTCTTCTCTCAACCACTGAGCATTGAGAATTCAGTGACACATCACCCACTGCTCGAGACAGGGTCGCTGGCAAACACACATGCACCCCTCGGCCTCTTTATCTAAACAGCTCGCCCCGGATCCCACGTCCTCTGGTCACGTGGCCCCACACTGCATCCGCAGCCTGGGCCGCCCAGGCTCCGCAGGGGAGACCCCGGCCAGAGAGAGCAGTGCACACTGTGGGGTCTCAGGCCCTGCACGCACAGTCTAGGAACCCAAAAGGAGCCGCTTCTCCTTTGCCTTCAAGCCCAGTGGAGCAAGAGCGGATCTGAGTCTTTACTGGGAAACCAGTAAATGCGGTCGGGCCACAGGGGCTCCCAGCGTGCAGAGAAGACCTCCACGCTGGGGCGCAGTGGGACCAGAGCAGCAGTGGGGAAGCCCCTCCTGCCCGGGTCTCTACCCTGACTTACTATTTTTTTATCTGGCTAGAGGAGGCAGTGAGACCGCCAGTGCTTTTGTGCTATTTTAGGGTAGAAGGGTGGCCTTTGGCAAAGCCCTGCCATCTGCAGGGTTGGAAGCAGGTGCTGGCTGGGTCGGGGGTCAGCAGAGCAGCCAGTCCCTGGAGGAGGACCAACAGGCATGCCTGCCAGGAAGGCCCCGGGCTGCCTTCGATGGCACTACTGTGGCTGCAGACACTGTCTCAGGGCCCTTGAAGCTGTGGTCCCTCAGGGGCACGAACTGCAGGATGTGTGCTTGGAGTCCTGGGGCAGGGTCTGGGAGACCCTCCAGATGCCTGTGAGCTCGTTAGGAACCTGGGAAGGGATAGGCCCCAGGCTCTCAGCCCCTGGGTCCTTGCTACCACTTCAATGTGGATGCTACTGCAAAATAAAGAAAGCGTTTTCTCCCTCAGGAAAACAAGGAAGCAGTTCATGAGTATTTTTGGCAACACATCCTTCCCTTCAAGAAAAAGAAGAAAATGCAACTGGAAAACAAATTGCACCCCCTCCTCCAATTGAGAAAACACATGAAACGTGAGAAGGGTCCACTCCACCTGCACTGAATGGAGGGTCTGGCCTTCAGGTGGGAGGGTGGGTCTGGCCGGGACTCAGTCCCCCGTAGGTGTGGCCTGTGGGCCTGGCACGTGGTCAAGCAGCCAGGAGGAGGCTGCTCTGTCCAGCGTGGCAGCGGTGGAGCCCTCTCACTGGCAGAGTTGCCCCAGGGCTCAGAAAGTCAGGCTTCCAGAAGAATCACATTCATTTAGGGTGACTTGAATTCAGAGAAAATACTTGAAATTGTCTGAAATTTACTTTTTCATCATCTTTACATTTTGATTCTAATTCTGCCAGTTGCAGTCATGGTGGAGAGACGGGTGTCCTTCTGCACCTGGCAGCCCCGGAAGCCCTGGAGCAGCTGCAGCAGGACCCCGCCCCCACCCTCCCCTTCCTGAGGCCGAGCCTCTGCAGCTCCTTTCACGGCTCCTGACAGGAGAGGTGGGCATCACTTGGAGCAGCAGTTTCCCGGGTAGGAGCCGGGTCTGGAGGAGAGGACCCTGCGTGGCAGAACCTGGTGGGTGCAGTCCAGACGGTTGCCCAACCCCTCCCCGAAGACACTGTGAACCTGGTCAGTCTTGCTGGTCCCACTAAGCCCCTCCCCACCACGGCCATCTGGAGCTCCCCTCTGCCGGCGGGAAGGCACACTTTCATCCGTGGAAGCGGTTGGTCATGTGGATGGTGGCCGACAAGCACGGGCAGCCCGTTGGTCCCAGTCCGGACTCACATTTTTGGTTAGGGAGCTGTCCGTGTCTCTGGGAGGCAGGCAGGAGGGAGCACAACCCCCAGCCTGGGCTTGTTAGGACACAGGCTTCCTAACCTCTGTTCTCACACCTTCCCCAGTGCGCTGGAGCGACTTCTGCTTTCTGTTCCCTCCCAACTACATTCTTGTTATAAATGGTCCTGCAGATACCCTTCGGGGTGGGGGTGTCTGCCCAGTCCCCTAGACCTGCCCCTAGCTGGTCTCACACCCAGGCCACACCCCTGCCTTGGCCTGGGCCCCAGTCGATTGGATCAGCAAAGATCTCTTTAGAGACTGGAACTGGTATCTGGATTCAGCTAGTCTGTCTCAGCATACAGCATGGCTGGCACTGAGATGCCCATGAAGCCTTGGCTAATGAGGGACCTGTCATCCATCCCACGAGCACAGAAGCAGGGAGAGACAACCTTCAGGGAAAGAAGATTGTGAGAACTGAACAGAGGGACAGAGAAGTGGCACCAGGAGGCTCCCCAGGCACCAGCTTAGACCTACAGGAGCCCAGCTTCCTCTGGGTTCAAAACAGATGCCAGAGTCTCCCGATAAATTCCTCTTTTGTTCTGAGCCATCCAGAGGGGACAGAGGCCAACTTGGGGAATCTAAGACCATAAGTAATTCCCACTTCTAACTAGTTTTATGCAATGGTGGTATTTGTCCTCCCGGGAAAGTACAGAGAGGTGACCCACCCTCTTCCATAGAAAAATCTGCAGATTTTTGGCCTAGTTGACTGGCCTTCCTTGTCTTACTTCACCCCCAGAAACCCTGAGAACCACCTGCTAGGTCTTCAGGTTCCTGCTGCCACTTGAAGGGCTTTTGAAGTGCGTTGAACTTGCTGGAACAAGTCCTCTGTTAAGCCTGATAACTGGCCGGTCAGCACTGAGGTAAAGCCTGGAAGCGGTGGTGATTTCCTCAGATAGAAACCCAATTATACTGGCTACAGTTATCGGTGATTTGATTTAAATAATTATGTTTATTTTTAAAAGAGGACCCCAGTCTCCCCTCTTTTACACTCTGCCCTGCTACTCATCCTTTCATCAATAGTTAATCCATGTGTCTTTTTAAAAAATTATTTGCTTATTTAATGTATTTTTAAAATTTACTTGGAGGGGGGAGTAATTAGGTTTATTCATTTGTCTATTTTACTGGAGGTGCTGGGGTTGAACCCAGGACCTCACGCACGCTAGCCACACACTCCACCACTGAGCTACGCCCTCCCCCTTTAGTCCATGTGTTCTTAAAGCTTGTTTCTTCGAGGACAAAACTGAGTTTAAATGTCAGAAAATGGTCATCTTATCCTTGGGCCGGAGGCACCTGAGCCGCTTAATTTCTGAAAATGGAAGTGCTTGCTGTCAAATGGCACCGAGGCAGGAAGCAGTGACAACAGCTGGTTCAGCCTTCATGGTGGCCGGGCTGGGGAGGGGACAGAGCTGGGCCCAGGGTCTGACTCTTGGTCCGGGAACGTCCCCCTCTGCCGGCACCCCGGTGTCTGTGGTGCCTGGGTGAAGCACCCGAGGTGTTTCACGGGCGGCGGCTCGCCTTCTTCCACAGACATCACAGTAGACGTCTTGGTGTCAAAGGCATGACAGAAGGTCTGAAGGTCTTCAGTCGGAGACCAGCTGCTGCTTTCCTTGGGGTGATGAGGTCAGTGAAGCTTCTGCTCCTCAGCAGGGCTAACGGTGGTCTGGGGAGGTGGGGAGGGGCCTGCCGCTGGGGCTGTGGCGTCCTGCCCTCCTGCCCTGGTCCACCAGCTGCTACAAGCTGTTTCCCCTGCTCCAAGAGCTCCCAGGACCCTTTTAATCTGGTTCCTGAAGACTTCCCAAATCCTACCTGCTCACCACCACACCCATCCCAGCCCTGGCCGTGCCTTCCTTCTTCCCGACCTGTTCCTGTACCACTGGCCCCCCTGCAGGGAAAACGCAGATTTCCCCTGAAGCTAAAGGGCTGAGGTCCAGAGGCCCCACCTGCCCAAGGCCCTGGGAAGACACTAGTCATTTCTCTTTGAAGTTTTACCCTCTTTTCTTTTTGATCAGTGATCCCCACCCCCCCCCATGCCAAATCACGTCAGTTTCAGGGTCTGCCTCGGTCTGTATCTTTTTCTTCTTTGCACAATGCTTCCTGTTCACATGTTCTCTCTGCCGGATGTCTCCTGAGGGTGGTCGTTGAGCCACCAGAGTGGGGGACGCCAAAGGCGGAACCCCAGCGCCTCCTGTGTTCAACCAGGGCAACTCCTCCTGGGCGTGTTTAATATGTTGTGCTCTCGCTTGAAGAAGTGTCCTGGAACTCTAAGAAACTGTGAAAACCCTGGTAGGCCATGGCTGGTGGCTTGAACGTTAAGGTCAAAAGCTAATACGTGTGACGTGATATTTTGGCCGTGAGCATGGGGTAACAGTTTGCTGTGACACTAATTTGAAAAGATATCAGTGACTTGGACAGTGAGTCAGCACAACTCTTCCCAAGTCAGCGCAGCCTCTGGGGTGAAACATGCAGGTAAGTAGAGTGCGTGGTCCGTAAGGTGCTGCTTTTCCTTCTTTGTGTGTGAGTGTAGGGACCTGGCATGTTGATGAAGCCATGAGACTTTTACTCAGACCACAGAGCATTCGGACAGAGATGAGCTGGACCTGGGAAGACAGGCGACAGGAGCGTCTGGGAGAGAGCTGGACCGTGTCAGCAGTTGGCAGGTCTCCCGAGAGCTGTGCACAGACAGGGATTCAACATGGAGCTGCACTGGGGCCCTTCCACAGACACTATACGTACATTAGTTTTCCCTCCCGAGAATGACCATGGCCTAGAGAACCTTTCCGTCAGAAAAGGGGATATTCAGTAGTGACAAAGAGGTGTCCAAAGACCATGTCCAAGTGTTTCAGCACAAACTGAAAACTAGTTACCAGACAACAGGACAACAGAAAGATGGTTGAGGGTCACAACAAATCAGCAGGTGAACCAGCAGCAGTGGTGACTGTAGAAAGGAGCGGCAGAGCGCCATTCACGGGAGACGGCCAAAGCCAGTCTCCCTCTCAGCGTGACGCAGGCTTGTTTCCATGTCTGGGGGAGCTGTGGGGCGGCTGGTGCCCCCAGGCACCTGGGTCTCCTCCCCCCTCAAGCCTCAGCAGACTGCAGGAGATGCGCGCAGGGAGGGTGGACCTGTCACCGCAGAGAAAGGGAGGTCGAGGTGCGGGCAGGCTCTGAAGGTAGGAAGGGATGGAAGGTGTGCAAGGGCTGGGGAGGCAACAGTGGAAGCTGATGTCATCATGTAGGAGGGACCCTGCCGAGGTCCTGAGGTGTGGGTGTCACTGGGTTCTGCCTGCCCCTCTGCTTCCCTGGCCTCCCTCTCCCCTCCCCACCCGGCAGACACCGAGGGCTCTTCTTCAAAGACCTTGAATCAACAGCCTGGGTTGGGCCACAGCTCCTAGCACGTGTCTGGGGCCCCAGAGTAAAAGCTTCCTCATTCTGGTTTGGGTTGGGGCATGTTGCGGGGGAAGGAGTGGGTAATTGCCAGCTCACTGCCCGCCAGTTCCTCACCGTCCATCTAAAGAGAGCACAGCCAGCAGAGCCCAGCTGTGGACACGAGCTCCCAGCTTACATTCCCACTCAGAGACGCCGGGGGAACCCACAGCAGAATGAGCCTGACTTCCCTCTAAGAGGACCCCAGTATCCCCAGACTTCCAGAAGAACGTCAGGGGAGTACAATGAAGGTCCACAAAGACAGGGACCTCGGGGCAAACGGCTAAGTAAAAACAAGAGAAAGTCAAACTGAAAGTCCAATTGTCGTCCTCAGAAACATTCTAGAAAACACTGCATGCTCGTAACAGGCAGAGTAGGAAAGAAATTAAAATCTGATTCCTGAACCTAAAATCCCAGGGAAGAGATGACGCTAGAGCCAGTGTGTCTTCCAGGACGCAGCTCAATGTGGACAGGTGGGGACGTACCTGAGGAGAGGTCACCAGGCTCAGGAGTAAGACGTCTCACCACTAGGACTTCAGAGAGAAAGAGAGAAGGGTGAGTAACACTAGGACGTAACAGGAGAACTTCCCATGCAGAAAGAAGACGTGACTCAGGAGACTGACCCCTCTGAGGGCTGAGGAAGTCCGGACGAGGCCAGAGGGAACTTCAGGACATCAGATGAGGAACCAAGACGGCCTCAGACCCGTCAGCAAGGGTTCAGAGGACACTGGGGCAATAGAGACTTCAGGGGTGAAACGGCAGAGTGGAGACCATACTCACCCCTCTTCTGGGAACCAAGACCAACAAAGAAAAGGAGAAGGAGAAACACACTCCACCTCCAGCAAAGCTAGGAGACCACGTGGACAGGAGAGCTGGCGTGGGGGACATCCCGAGAGGCTGCAGGTCACAAAGCTTCAGACTGTGTCACACCCAGGGGGAGAGCAGAGTGTGGGTCCCTGGCCTCACCTGGCATGAAAAAGAATGGTTGGAGCCACCAAATAGGACCTCGCACTGTGCAGGTCCTCATGACGCCTGGGGCCGAGGTGGTCCCCCACGTACAGCCCTGCCTCCTGGCAGACCCTGGCCCCCGACAGAACCCTCCCCCCCAAGGCAGACCCTGGCCCCTGATGGAGCCTCCCATAAACAGCTGGTCCTGGGAGGACTCGCCACACTGGAGGTGAGGTATAAACAAAGGCAACCAGTGCCGAGTCTCAACAAAGACAGAGTGAGAATAAAACATATAAAATGAAGGGAAAGGAGCAAGTAAAACACAGCAGAAGGAGCAGAAAAAAGAGCCACGAAGGAAGTGAAAACTGAGCAGACTCACCTCCTGGAACAAAACCGTCACCTTCCATGTGAGAAACAGCACATCCAAAGTGCATAGTGAAAGGGGCCCCTCAAATCCAGCGTCTCCACCGCGTGAGGCAGTGCTAACTCCAAGAGCAGGGTTTGCACAGTCTCACACATTTTGTAAGCTTATGGCATTTAATTTTTAATAAAGCTTCTGTTTAACTACCAGCGGGCAAAACTCCTGAAAGCATAGTGTGATCCCACAAGCCGGTGCCTCCTGGATCCCCGGGGCCCAGTCGCTGCTGAAGGTCCTGAAATCAATCTCAAAATTACAAATGAAGCTAGAACAGCCAGCACTGTTTTAGAACACGCTGGGTCTAGCCAGGGCTGGTGTTTGTGTAAGGGACTTGGGTCATGACCTAAAGTGCAGTTATTTTGTGGGTCCTTCAACAAGAAGTTTGAACCCCTCTGGGACCCCTTTCTGGGTGACAACGGTTTGCGAATGGCTGTCAGGGGCCGCACGGCTGTTGACACAGCCAAACACTCCAAGAGGAGACAGAGGTCAGTTACCTGCTTCCTGAGGGAAATGCAGAGGAAGGAGGCCTGAGAGGTGGAAAGCTTCTGCAAAAGGGGACCCCCAGGAAGAGAGGGTGCAGCAGGGCTGGTCTTTCCCTGGGCTCCGGAGCACCCGGGGCAGGTCTGCCCTCAGGTGTGCAAGGCGGTAGCGGGAGACACTCTCATGATAACAAGGACGGTCCTCGCAGGATGAGGTGGGGTGACGCCCTTCCTGGGGCATCTCAGGTTCTCCACAGGAGAGGATGTGGGCCACCTGGGGCTGTGGCAAGAACCATAGGAGGGATCTGTGAGCCAGCATCTACCACCATCTTGTCCTTTAAAAAAATTATTTTGAGGTGACTGTAGATCACATGCAATTACAAGGAGTAAGACTGTGCAGCTCCCCATTTCTCCCAGCACTGAGGTGGTGCAGGACTGTAGAGATCACAAAACTGCAGAGACCCAGCCCCTTCCCCACCCCGATCGCACCAGTGTCACATGCACTCGTACGCGAGCATGTCTGGACCTGTGCAGTCCTGTCACACATGCAGACACGTGTGGCCACCACCACCATCAGGACACAGGACACTTCCACCCCTAGGGCCCCTCCTGCTGCCTTGTTACAGCCACTGCCTCCCCATCCTTGACCTCTGACAACCACTGTCCATTCTTTGTCTCTACAATTTGCCGTTTTAAGAGTGTCATGCAAATAGAACCCTGCGGTGGGTGTGACACACTCTCCTCCCACCTCGGGTCCGCAGCGCACCTGCATCGGAACTTTTTCCTGCTGAGTAGCTTGTTTGCCCTCTGCCTGTGGAAGGATGGGTGGAGTGCTGCTTCTAGTTTGGGGCTTTCGGTAAACACGTGGTTTCATGTGTGTAACGCCTTTTTCTTTTTCTTATTCTTTTTTTAAATTGAAGTATAGTCAGTTTACAATGTTGTGTTCATTTCTGGCGTACAACATCATGCTTCAGTCACACATGTACGTATGTATAGTCCTTTTCATATTCTTTTCCATTTAGATTATTATGAGATACTGAGTATAGTTCCCTGTGCTCTACAGTATAAACTTGTTGTTTATCTATTTTATATATAGTAGTTAGTATCTGCAAATCTCAAACTCCCCATTTATCCCTTCCCATCCCTCTTCCCCCCTGATAACCAAAGTTTGTTTTCTGTGTCTATGAGTATGTGTCTGTTTTGTAAATAAGTTCCTTTGTGTTTTATTTTTTCAGATTCCACATATGAGCGATCTCATATGGTATTTTTCTTTCTCTTTCTGGCTTACTTCACTTAGAATGCTGATCTCCAGGTCCATCCATGTTGATGCAAATGGCATTATTCTATTCTTTTTATGGCCAAATTAGTATTCCATTGTATAAATACACCACAATTTCTTTATCTCGTCCTCTGTAGGCTCACATTTAGGTTGTGGAACATCTTTTGAAGGAGATTTTCTCCCTCTAGAGGGGAGAAGGGGCCTGGAGTGGACATGGGCCTACTGTCACCTCGGATGACCAGAAGCCCCTTCTGCACTGCTGCAAGCTCACCCCACAGGGGAGGATAGACTCGCAGAGCGCTTGGGAGGGGTGGAGGCCTGGAGGGAGCGGCAGGGACTGTACCCTGAGATCCCAGGGCCAGAGTGGTGCCTGGCTTCACTGACTCCCCCAGCCCTGGTGCTGGTGTTGCTGGAGAGCCGGCATCTACCGGGTGCTGCGGGTGAGAGGAAAGGGCCCCACCCTTGCCCTGGGGAGTCAAGAAACCACCGGGAACTGACTGTTCTTAATTTGCCTAATGAGCCTGATTGCTGAACACAACACACCAATTCTGGGCCCCACAACACCCAGTGGGCAGGCACTGCTGTTTTCCTGTTTCGCAGACAGAGAAATCTAGACTTAATCTGGGGAGAAGAGTTATGTTCACACCAAACCATCTGGAAGGAATAGAAAGTAATAAGCCATGTGTCAGAGGCCAGACAGGTAATAAAAGCCAGTCATTTTCACACTCACAGTTAATCAGTGTGTGTGCAGGCCACAGACACTGTGCTGCTCCTGAGCCCGACCTGGTCTCTCTGCCGCCCTGGGGTCACCGGGCCTCCCTGCAGCACAGTCTGGCAGGTTTCCTCCTCTGCCAGCTGCCACCACCCGCTCCCTTCGGTGCCACCCACCTGCTAGGAGTCAGAGCAACGCGATCGTCGTGAAGGGGCGAGGTGGTGCTGGCCTGGCCAGGTGTCCCAAGGTGGCTCCTCGACTCCCAGGCCCAGCACAACCTCAGGCTTTCAGGTTCTCTTCAGTGCTGCCACTGTGTCTAGACCTTCAAGACCGAGTCCACTTCCAGGGCTTTCTCCTTGTCCATTCCAAGGTGAACTGTGGGTGGAGGAGCTGCGGAGGTCCTCAGCGTGGCATCCTAGGAGGTGCACCAGCCCCAAGGGTCCCATCTTCCCACGGTGGATGCAGGCCAGGTGCTCAGTAAAGGTCGTGCTAAGAAAATGAATTCCCAAACAGAGTAAATACTCAAACAAACCCTAGTGCCACTGTGTAAGACCATCTGTAAATACTAAGAAAATCTTGAAGGAAATACAATATAGTGGTGGGCACTCTGGTATCATTTTTGCCCCTTTCAAGTTTCTTCACTATTACGTTGCTTCTCTCGAACTACTGTTTCACAAAAGCAGCAGCTCCTACTGGCCCTTGATAAAATCTGTTTGGCTTGGTTTGAACGATTTGAAGAGCAGTTTGGGACAGTCGCTGCATTCATCACTGGGTCTCCAGAGCCCAGCTCCCTGCACAGGAAGCATCTGTGGTCAAAGGCCAAGTTTCCTGAGTCCTGGGTTTTCTCCTCTGGAGCCTGTGTTGTGGTTCTGCTGTGAGGGTGCACTGACAGCAAATCCCCATCCCAAATGATGAATCAGGTGCCCCTCCTGTTGACTCCTCTGGGATGCTTTGATGGAGATTTTAGAAGAAAAGCACATGTCATCTGGCCACGGCTAAGAAGACTGGATCTGGAGCCCAGTTAATTGCTGGTTTCAGAAGTGTCTTCAAAAAGCTCCTTGATACTTGGCTAATCATGGTCACAAACAACAAGTTAAACTTTATCATGACAAAAACATAGACATTTTGGGTGAACATGCTTCACAATAAGCAATCGAGGCATCACAAATCTACCTAACAGTACATCCACCATATGTCTGAGGTTATATTCAACTATTAACTCAAACTGACAGATGTATTGATATCAACAAACAGCAGACAAACCGTTAAGGGTTTCTACCAGCGAACGGAGGCCAGGCTTGGGCTGGGGCAGCGACCCCTGAAGCTCACTGGCTTGAGCTGGGACCTCCTTTCTCCAGCAGCACAGAACAGCCGGGCTTCGAGCATCCAGCAAACCTCAGCGCAGATGCCCCTCTCTTCCGCTTTTCTCCTCGATGTGACCCAAACAATGAACACCGGAGAGAGATTATTCAAGGGTGTCACTACTCCTTTCTCTGGATTCTCCTACCAGGTCACGAGAGCTATGTCACCTGGCTCCTACAGGGTCACTTATTTACCTGAGTGTCCAGCCGGTCTGGCGCAGCGCTGTCTCAGGATTAGGTCTCACTCTGACCTGTAGATGTTGTTGGCTCTCTAGCTGCAGGTGCCAAGGAGACCTCCTTATTGTCACACTTTGCTTTAAATGGTGATCTTTTCTTTGCCTTGCCCTCAGCAAGAGCCACCTGATTCCATAGTCCAGATAATTCGTGCTTTTCCCAACTGCTCCAGTGTCTGACACACGGCCCCTCACTCTGTTTCCTGCCCTCTACCTACCAGTTCTGCTCCAGCTCAGCACTGCTCAGCCGGGAGGGGCTGCTGCGCCACCATTTGGCAGCCAGCTCTCAAACCCCACCCCAGAGGCAGCTCCCCGATCACCTGGCCCCTCCTGTCTTATGCAGGATCTCTCTGGAAACAGATTCTGGAGCTGCAATCTGTGTGTGGGAGTTTATTGCATGTACTCTCAGAAGGAAAATCAGTGCACAGGTGAGGGGACGGGTTGGGCAGAGAAGCAGCCTGACAACAGTGCAGCTGCTACTGGGGCTCCAGCCAGTGCTCCAAGAAGCTCAGGAGCTGGGGCTGCTGTTCAGTTGTCCTGATGCAAGCACAGCCTTGGGCGTAAGGAGGGTTGGCTCTGGAGGACAATTGGCACTCCCTTCAGGAGTCTCTGAGGTTGGCAGTCAGAGGCAGCCACACTGGGGGTGGGCCATGGGGAAACTGCTTTCCTAACCTCCGTGTTGAACCACTGGCAAACGCCTAGTATGAAGATCTTGAAAAGAGAAACTCAAGCAGGTGATTGTGGACCTGAAAGGAGGCTCAAGCAGTCAGGGTAAAGAATGGTCATCCAGCTTTTTCAGCGTGCACTTAAGCACTCTTTTAGGAAGTGAGGGAAAGCAGGGACCAAAAAAGGCCTCGCTGTTTAAGAAGCGTGTGTTCTGGTCTATGCAGGTGTGGTGTCGTGCGCTGTGAAGACAGAGGAGAGGGAAGTGGACAGGAAGTCAGGAGACACAGAAAATGAGGTGAGGAGGGTGGCCTGGGGGTCGCAAGGGCAGACAGGAGTGCACTTGGCTTGTGCGAGGTTGCGAAGCCAGAGTGGCCCGAGGCCAGGGGACAGCAGAGGGCAGGAGGGGGGTGGCAGGGATGGGGAGCTGTGGAGCCTAATCAGGGTCTCACCGGCCCCGCTCTCCTCCAGACCCCAGGTCACCCCTGCAGTTGGTCAGCTGCAGACCTAGTCTGAGGGGGCTGAGTTGGGCCAGGGAATTCTTTTCTTTTGATGCCTTTAGATTTGAATTTCTTAAAATCATGTGCATGCCTCTCTTGTCCCGCACCCCCGCCCTGGTGTTGGGCTCCCGCCTGGTCCCTTCATCACCCCTCATCCCGTTCACTCCCCGCCACCTCCCCCTCACCCCAGCCTGGTCTTTCCCCAGCTACCCCCACCTGGTCCCCTCCTGGCGCCCTCCACGCGGTCACAAGCCTCGCCCAGGACCCCCAGCCCGCCTCGCCGGATCATCCCAGCGGGCGAGCCATCCTGGCGGGGTCCCTTTATCCCACGTCTGAGACAGACCTTGCCCCTCTGCGGGCCTCGGCCAATGGGAATCTGGGGTTGGGATGCGGGCAGAGCCTTCTCGCTCCCCGTCCTCGCCCTCAGCCAATGCGCAGTTGGGGTCGCGCTATGGGCGGACCCACCACGTCCCCGCCCCTCTGCGGGCCTCGGGCAGCGGGAGCAGGGCAGGGGCGTGGGCGGAGCCTCCCCGCCCCCCCCGCCAGCGCTTTGACCAATGGGCGGGCGCGTGGGCGGGGCCGGGGCGGAGGCGCCGCGGACGGGCGGGCGCGGAGCTGGGCGCCGAGCGCCGGGACTGCGCCGCCGCTCGGGCTCCGGCTGCTCCGCGGGGCTCGGCGCGCGAATTCCCGGCCGACCCAGCATGGCGGTGGAGGAAGAGGGGCTCCGTGTCTTCCAGAGCGTGAAGATCAAAATCGGTGAGCTCCCGGGAGCCGGTTAGGGCAGCGGGGTCTTATCCGGGGCTCGTGGCTGGCGACCCCAGGTCCCAGACCCCTTTGCTGGGGGCTCCGGCCCAGGGGCCTTCTGGCGATACGCGCTCTCGGGCCGCGGCCCCCTGCCCACCTCCCGTGGACGGCCAAACGCGGCCCCCTCCCCACCTCCCGGGGACGACCAACCGCGGCCCCCTCCCCACCTCTTGGGAGATGCCCGGCTACGGCCCCCTCCTTACCTCCAGGGAGATGCCCGGCCAGGGCCCCCTCCCCACCTACCCTCAGGACGGGCTGGGTCGGGCCGGGCCGGCGACTCTGGGGGACGCAGCTTCCAGCATTGCCTCTGCGCCACTAGTGGCCGCAGGCCCGCGGAGGTGGGGTCGCCTGCACCAAGGGGAGGTGCGGTGTAGGACGCGGGTCCCGTCCCCGCTGGGAGTGCGTATCTGCGTGTGCACGACCACGTGCCGGGACTCTCCCGACGTGTGCATTTCGGGTGCCCAAAACACCAACCTCGGGATTCTGCACCTTGAATTAGCGTGGCACCCAGAAACTTCCTTTCCTGGGACCGTTTAAGCTCTTTGACATGTTCCCAGGTGCGAGGGGCCAAAACTGGACGCTGACTGGTGCCTGTGTGTGCACACGACTGTGTATGTGGATGTGTGTGCATATCTGTGTTCTTGTGTTTGTGTGTATATGTCTGCAGGGGAGTACGTGGAGCGCTCTGGCCCAGGGCTCCCTCAGGGCCAGAGCCACCCCTCCCCCTTCCATTGAGAACTGGCTGCAGGAGTTTTGGCCACCAGGGCCTGCCATTCAGGTCATGTCCCCAGAGCAGTTTGCCTTTCTCACTGGACCCAAGAGCTGGGGGAGGGAAGTGCAGACTCTGGAGTGGGCTGGAAGGCTATATCTAGACTTCCTGGGTTTATCTGAAGAGACTTGCTTCTTCCCAGTTCTGTTTTGTCTTGGGAGGGTGATGTGCAAGTTTTTCCCCCCAAAACAGATGAGTGCCTGGAGTGACTGTCACACATTGATGCCATAAATGTGCTGGTGGGAGAGGGCTCCTGAGGACCCCGAGTGCTGTCTGCTTATCTCCCTGTCCCCCCTGGGTGCCTCACACTCGCATCTGTCCCCGTGTGGAGAGGGGCGGCCAGAAACAGAGCCAGGCACCCAGTGACTGCTGAAGTGTCAGTTGTCGATGACATCTGATGCTGCTTGAGGAATTCCAGCCACCCCAAATCAGCATGTTGTTTCCTGTCTGCTTTATTTTGGTTTGTGGATCATCGCTGAGACGCTGTTGATATTTGGCCCAGAAGCACTGCAGATAGGATGTGGCAGCAGCGGCCGGAGGAGCCTGCCTGGAGAGGGTTCTCTTGTTTACTTGCTTGACATCTGCTGTCACTTTCATACTGAGAGGTTCAGCATTGCACCCCACCTGGAGTGGTGGCAGGGAAAGTGCCTCTCAATGTCAGGGCCCACTGACCACGGGGGGAATGTCACCCAGAGGATCTGAGGTGCTTCCTCAGTCATGGGGCAGGAAGGGGTGGGGACAGCCAGGCTCCTGGGTGCAGCTGGCAGGAATGGGTCTGCGGCCCTTGGGATTCGGGCTCTCCACGGCCAGCCTCAAACTCAATTCAGGGAGGGTTCTGGACTGTGCACTGACGGGTCAGGTGTGGAAGGAAGGGGTTTGAAGATGCTGCTTGGTTAGACGTTCTCTCTTTTGTGCTTCACTTTAAACAAGTGAGAGGAACACCCAGCTCAGCTGAGGATTAGTGCAGTGACCGAACATCTGCTGTGTCTTACCCCATGTGGAAACTGGGTATTATTAGAACCTCAGAGCACCCCCCGCCCCCGCCGTTTGGGGGCTGTAGCGGTGAGGACGGGCAGAAAAGCCTGTGCACCAATGGTCCAAGTCCCTGGACGTGGTTCCAGCTCTGAGAAGCCCGTTTTCCCTGCTCTCTGAGGGTCTTCACTGGCAGTGCTGGGCTGCAGGAGGGAGACATTTGCATGCAACCTCTGCATCCAGGGCGCACAGGCAGCAAGGGCTTACCCACAGCACAGGCTGGGCATCGTCCTGTGTCTGAGCAAAGAAACGGTCAAGGCTGTGATGCTGACTTAGAGCCTGGGCTGGAGACCCAGATGTGAATTGTAGGGGCTGGCTTGGGGCTTAGTCTTGTTCTATGGTTAGTACAAAGAGATGATGGGGGTCCCCGGCATGGTGGGGGTGCCTTGAGCTCTCCATTTCTTTCCTTAGTCCTCTGCTATGGCCAGTGTCAGCCCTGACTTGCCTGAGTGCCCTGGCCTTGAAGGCATGGCGAAGAGGAGGAGGGGCAGATGTGCAGGAATCACAGGCGCCCTCGCTCCCCTTGCCCCAGAGACCCCGGCCTGGCCGCCCATTCATCTCTGAGCCTCGTCTCCAGGCTTGCTGGCTGCGTGCCCTGTCGCTGCTGCTGGGCTGCTGGCCGGGTGACCCAGGGCCAGCGTCCTCCCCTTTCATGGCCTCATTTTTCCATTTGCAAAATGCCGGCAGTTATTGTCTGCGGCATCCGGTGGGAGCTGGGAGCTCACGAGACAGTGCTGTTCAGGCTTACTTAGCGCCCGCCCCCTCACTTTCAGAAAAAGACAAAGAGAAAAATTCCCCCTAAAGTGAGAACAGTCAGCGATGCCGCTGTGTTTGTTGCTGAGGGAAAACGCAGAGCATTCTGGGGGGTCGTTCTCGGGGTGCTGGAGAGTTTTTCAGGAGTGGGGGCCTTGGCCTCAGTCCTTAAATGGTTTAGGACATAAGATGGTGCTTGTTTGCTGAGAGCTAACGGGAGAATGGGGAGAATCTCTTCCTTTTCCCTCTTTCCCTTTCTTTTCCCTGCCACCTTTTGCAAATGAGATAATACAGAAGAAAGTGCCAAATGAAATAAGATTTTCTTATTGCAACTGTTCTGAGTCCTTGTCCTGAAGAGCCTGTGTCTTCCCGCACTTAAATTGTGCCGTTATGTTGGACGGCTCTGCACACCCGAGAATCCTCGCCGAGGTCTATCTTTGGTAACAGCGGTGTCTCACGCCCTGTAAGACTGAGCATGCTTCCTCTGGGCTGATTGAGGAAGTGTGCTCCTCCGACTTTCCATGAGTCAGGGCTTCAGCCCTGGGGGCGCAGCCACTTGAGGGTTTGTCGTGGCGACGGTGAAGACCCCGTGGTGGGGGCGCTGCTGCTCGGGGTCGTTTTGGGCCTGGCGCTGCTGTGGGCCCTGTGACGTGGCTTGGCTTCCCAGTGGTGTTCCTTTCTCCACGGCCCTTACGACTTGTTTTTGAAAGTGTCATCTGGGTAAACGTGTTAAGAGCAATACGCAAGGGTGTTTTTCTCAAGCTAGAAAAGAAAAAAGAAAATCCTGGCTTTGCCCTCAAGGTGAGAAAAGCCCCCTCCCTGGTCTGCGTGTGGGTCTCATAGTTGGGTTTGAGGGCAGGGTGGGCCTGCTCGGTGCCGCCGTGTGAGGCGAGCTTGCTGGTTCCCTGATGCCGACCTGCCTCCCTGGGCCCAGTGCAGCGGCCCCCAGGCTCCACGAGGCTCGGCACACGCTCCTGTGTGCCTCCTCTGTGAGATTAGAGCTCGCCCCCCGAGACGGTGATGCCCATTTTGATCCAGCCCGTGCGTACGTTCAGGCAGATGAGCCGCTGCAGCCTGCTGGTGCCCAGGCGGGACCCCGTGCCCGCCCTGCACCTCACTACAGGTGTCACCCCCCAGGGCAGGAGGTCCCTGGGGCAGGTGGAGCTGGTGGTGGCCAGGGGTTGCTAGTCTACACTCCTTTGGCTGATCAGCCTGGTGAAGAGGCCCCAGACCACTGGGGTGGGAGCTCAGGGTTCTGGGTCCACGCTGCTGCAAGTGTGGTTTTTACCCCAGTTTTCTGCGTGGGAAGCATTTGCCTGCCCATCGCAGGGTCTGTGAGGCTCAGGTGATGTGGTGGTCCCACCTAATAAGTTGAAATAGTTGTTGGTAACAGGGCTTCTTAGGGTTCATGGAGGCCACGCTCTGTGAACAGGAGGGTGACAGCAGTGACAGGGGCGTGTCTGCGTGTGCATGTGCGTGTGTGTCCACGTGTCCACATGCGTGTGCACATGTGTGTGTGAGATGGTGTGAGGGGGGCCGTGCTGGCCACACATGGATCTTGGCTTCGGGGGTTTTGTGTTCTCCTGGGCTCTCTGATGCTAAAATTACCCTGGATATTCTGTTAACGGAACTCAGCTCACGGTGCTATTTTTAACCCCAAGGCCTGCTGTGCAGCAGGCTCGGGCCCAGGCTGACTCCAGCCAGTCACTCCAGGTGTCACCTGGGAGGGGGTGTGCTGACCTTGGGGGCAGATCTTACACTCTGGTGCGCCTGTGTCACGTCGTTTCGGCTGAATTCTCACAAGTGCACAGCACTGATGTTGGGGAAGCGAGGGTCCTGGTGTGGCAGTGTCCGCCCGTAAGGGAGCTGGACACTCCCCCGCGTTGTGCAGGGCCTCCTCACCACTTCGGACTGTCCGTCCTCCTTTCTCCGTGAGCTTGGACAGGAGGCGGTCACTAGTGTGGGTGGGGGGACCTGGCTGCTGGCTGCTGTGGGTGGGCGGCAGGGAGCATCTGCGACAGGGCCGTCACTGACCATGGGTCCTGAGGCAGAAGCTGGAGAGGACAGGACTCGCGAAGATGTGGTCTTGAGCAGGACACAGACGTCCAGAGCCAATTCTCTGAGCAGGGCCACCTGCAAGCCCCACGGCCCTGGGCTTGTCAGGAAAAGGCATCAGGTAGGTGAGCAGAGCCGGGCCTTGTAGCCGGGTCATTTTGCTGGAAACAGCATTTGGCAAAAGATGTTTGGATTTTCATGTGTAAACACTCACCCCTCCTGAAGGCGTCTGGGGGTCAGAGCATCAGCGCCTCATGCTTCAGCCCCAGTGCACGGGCTTAGGAGGGAGGTGGACGTGTCTGCTGACAGTGGTAGCAGCTAACACTGGGGCCTGAGGTGTGCGGGTCACACTTGAAAGTGAGGGCGCTGGGAGTGGGTCCAGGCCTGTCCAGGCCGCGGACACGGGTGAGCCTCTGGGAGGACGAGCCCCTGGGAGGATGAGCCCCTGGGAGGACGAGCCCCTGGGAGCCCACTCCACAGAGGAGGTTGGGACCTAAGACTGAGTCCAGCCACTTTCCTCGCCAACTCTTCAACTCCAGACAGACGTCCTAAGCCCACTCTGCCTCTGTTTCTTCATTTGTCAAAGAGGAGAGTAAGACTGTTTTTGTGCAGCTCAGGGGACTCGAGTGAGCAAAGGCACATGGAGGTGTTACCACAGGTACAGTTTGAAGCTACTTGCTCTGTTAATCTTGTAACAAATGAGACCCAGCTGAGCAAGTCAGGAGAGCCTCGTGTGGCCTCTGCGGGGGTCCCAGTGTCAGACGGAGTAGGGGTCTGTGTCTGGCTGTCCTGATGTACAGGAATGTTCAAAGAGCAAAAATTGGAAACAAAGTAAATGCCACTTGAAGGGTGATTATGCTATGGAGCTTCCAGAGCCTGGAGTACAGTGCTGCTTTCGGAGAGAGCTGGAGCCTAGCCAGGCCAGGAAGTTCGTGGGGCCGACTGGAGAGAAAGCAGAGAGGCTGTCAGACCCCTGGGAGGGTGGGGGGCACAGACACATCTGCTGATGGGAAGGGAAGACTACACCTGCCGCTTGGACCCCGAGCTAGGGTGTGGAAAAGCTGTCAGAAGAGGGAAGGAAGCAGGTTAAAAATAAGTCTGCTTGAAAAAGCAGGACCGTCAGCACGGTGCGTGCGTGTGGAGTTACAGAGGTAGACAGGTACATGGAGAGGTGACGGTCACAAACTCTTAAGAAATGGAAAGAGCAACATTCTGCAGAAGCTGCCAAGGCCCAGAAAGATGAAACAGCTTTCCTTTCCCAAATTGCACAAGGCTCACCCTGTGCAGGAAAAGCGTGGGGTCCGGACTGAGTGAGTGAGTGATGGGCTGGGCACTGGGGCTGCTCAGGGCTAGGCCTGGAGCCAGCTCAGACCGCAGGCAGGTTGGGCTGTAGTGGTGTTCAGGAAGCTCTGACACAGATGAGAGTCGCACCATCCACACCGGTGACGTGCTTCTCCAAGTGTGAGGCAGCTTCCAAAATTAAGTTAACACGCGCGGACACTGGTATGCACGCACATCCTGTGAACATCCTTAGAAGAAAGCAGATGAGTGTCTCCGGATTCTGGCATGGCAGCTCCGAGGGCCGGAACCCAGGGGTGGCTCCGTACCGGGTGGGGCTCGCCCCCCTCGGCACCAGTGTCTGGGGAGCCACTGGTGTGAGTGTGTACTTTATCTTAGCTGGAACCAGTGGGTCAGTAAGGTGACTGTGAGATCACAGAAGAACCCCAGTTCTGTGAGTGTCTGTTTCCTTTGGCGTGCTTCTGCAGGGTGGGATCCCGGCCGGGCTCACTCTGTCCCGAAATCTGGCGGTGTTACTTTCAGTTTCGAGTGAGCTGGAAGTGGGCAGCAGGGATGTCAGCTTCCCAGTGACAGCCCCATTGGCGAGCGCTGCCTGTGGACCCCTGAGACCCACTGGGGGCCGGGAGGAGGCTGGACTGCACTCAGGGTTAGGGCAGTGCGCCCTGCCCTTCTCTCCACAGTCAGTCCAGGAGTGACCCGCAGCCCTGTTTTCCCCTCTTCACACCGCTTCTGTCCTGTATCTGAGTAGTGTCCCAAGTGTAAACAAGGATTCTACGTGGCCCCTTGGCCAGCGGGATAGAACCCCAAGATAAGCAGCGTCACCGTCTCTCTTGGACTCGGAGAGACTCAGAGCCTGGAGGCTCAGTCGCCCACTGCTTCCCTGGAAGGGCCGACCCCGTCCCTGCCCTGGAAACGGCCCTGTGCTCTGCGTGGCAGCGGCCGGTGCCCGCGGGTGTGTGCTGGTCTCCAGGTTCCCCGGCCGCCCTCTGGGGCTGACAGGATCCAGGACGGGCCGGGCTCCTGGGCCTCAGGGGTGTGCCCGAGGGCGGCACTGATGACTCGTGTCTTTCTTGGAGCTTCGTTTTGAACTCCATTGCGGGCCTGTCAGGGTGTTCTGTGTGTGGGGTGAGGCCTGTTCCCTGTCCCTGGTAAGGGGCCACACAGAGCAGCCCCTGGGGCCTATCTGGCTGAGCCCACCGCTGGTTGAGGACAGCTGCACGCACCTGGGATCTTCTCCAGCTCTGATTTGTGTTTTTTCTTCTGAGAAAAAAGATTTCATTTTCCTTTTTAGTTCTCATGGGAGGTACTGGAATGGCCAGTTTGTCTGATTTTCTGGACACTGCTTTCACGCTGCTGGTAGGTCTTTGCTTAGCGAACCGTGGACACCTGGGGGAGAAGTGGACACCCTGCAGGACGCGATCGTGTCAGAGTGCAGTGTGCAGGCAGAGTTAATACCTGGCCTCTCCTCTGAGGCTCAGAGGAGCCAGCTCACTTCTCCAAAGTCACACAGCAAGAGAATCTGTGACTGCCTCCATCACCCTGTGATTGCCACGGCCCTGGCACTTTCATGGTCAGTGGGGAACAGCCTTCTTGGGCGTGTTACCAAATCACTTCCTCAGTAGATGGCTGACTTCCCACCAGGCCTTCTCCTTCTAGAGAATCTTTAATGAGCAGTTTATGGGATTCAGCAGAGCAAAACCTTCACACAAGCCTGTGATCCTGAGAGGCCAGAGCAGCTCGGAGCTCAGAGCCCGCTGACACACCTCCCAGCCGGGGGTCCTGAGCTGCCGGAGCACCCAGGCAGCTTCACCCAAGCATGAGCTTCAGATGGGGGCTGGGGGCCATGTGGACAGCCTGCAGGCCCTGTTGGTGGTGAGGGACCAGTGTTTCCTCCTAATGCCTGCTCTCCAGCTTCTGACCATCTCCTCCTCCTGCTGGGGTGGAACCCCTCTCACCTCCAGGTCCAGATGTGGCCTTATGCGTGGAAAGCCCCCTGGGCTGGGCAGGCAACAGATAGGAGGGGTGGAGTGGGCAGTTCACCTCGGACATTTGGGAAGGAGGTGGCTCAGCCCCAGGTCCCCAAGCCTCTGGGCATCTGCTGATTTTGGCCTGGCTAAATGGGGGCTTTCCAGGGCTGGAATCAGACTGTGATGCAGAGCTGTTAGCAGAGATCCAGGAACCTGATGTGGTTCCAGAAATCCCGTCAGTGTGTGGACCCCAGGGGACCTGGCCAGGCTGGCTTCTTGTGTCGAGGTCTGCAGTGGGGTGCCGGGACGGGGCTGGTTTCCCACGGCCGTGGGGTGAGGGCCAGGGTGGGGAATTCCAGACTGTTCGGGGCTGCAGCTGGAAGGCTCAGCCTTCTCAGGTGGCCCTGCTGGCCTGTCCTGGGCGGTGGCCATCATATAGCCGGGTATTTTATCTTCTTTGTAGGGGTGAGGCGGAAAACCACCTATGTGATGTTCACAGGGAGAGCACACCCCTCCTGGTGCGCGGAGCATGCAGAAGTGGGGGGTGGTTTCCTGGGGCTGTCCCCAGGAGGAGGCTTTAGTTGAGGGAGGGCGTCATTTGTCTTTACCTTCTTACGAGGCCTCCTCTTGTCATCACACGCTGTGCGCGCACACGGGCATGCACACAAACACACACAGTACACGCAAGGCTCCACCCACATAGACATGCAGAAGTGCACACAGCATGCACACAAGGCTCACGTGCACACGCAGGCATGCCTACGCAGGCACACGTGCACACACATGCACACGGGCATGTTACTGTGGGGGAAGAGGCCTAGGAGGCTCACAGCAGCTCCCGTTGACTCTTTCCTGCTGGCCGAGCTCCATGGCATCAGCGAGCTGGCCTTGCCTGCTGGAGCTGGGTGTGTGGAGTTTAAAGATGGCTCCTGTTTCTTAAGCAATTCTTAATCTTCCTTCTGCCCGACGTGGCAGAGGCTGCAGGCACACTGCAGGTGCCACGTGGCTCTCGTGGGCCTGATCCTCAGGGGCCTGCGGGCGTGTGTTGAGGGCGCCTGCGGTCTGAGGACCCGGAGGGTGGCTTTGCCCTGTCCCCGCCGCCTGCTTTGGGACACCTGCCTTTCCACTTTCTATGACTTGAGCATCTTTTCTGCAGTTGTTTCTGATGTTTTAAATATTTTGTATTTGTATCAGAAACATTTCACTTCTTAGGCCCAAGCCTGGGTTTTCCCTGTGGCTGTTTCTCCTATTTGTTCCTGGGCTGTCTCCCTCCTGGCCGCGCTCAGGTGTGTGTTCCCCGTCTTCAGCCAGCTCTGGGGGCCCCAGGCTGGCTGTGCTGAGGACAGTGAGAGGTGAGAGGACATTAACCTGACGAGGGAACACTGCAGCTGGGGCTGCGTGAGCCTCGGCAGGGGAGGGGGCGAGGTCAGCTGCCGGCCCCAGGGGCAGCCCCCGAGTGACGGTGGGAGGTGCTGCACTTCCTTCCCGAGTCCCCGTGCCCCCGCCGCCCCCGCGGAGTCGGTGGCACCCCTTTCTCTGTTCACCAGCTCCTGCCCCTCTCTGCTCCGCCTGTTGTGGGGGTGAGTGTCTCAGTGTTTGGACCCAAGAATACGTTCCTGCATGTCCTGACCAGAAGTAGTGCCTGTCATGGAGAGAGAACCCCTGGTCATTATGGTTTTGCTCAGTATGTTGACTGTCTGTGTATTCTGTTTCATGTATTCCAGCGTCCTCCGTGGAGAAGCCTTCCCCTTGGCCTGTGTTCTTTCGGTCAGGAGCGAGGGGTGGTCAGGAAGGAAGAGGGGGCAGGCAGAGCCCGGCCGCTGAATTAGACTCTTTTCTGTCTTTCCACCAGCTCACTAATCACTGGAATTAGTAGCGATGTGGTTTTGTGTTTCCTCTCCAACAACCAGCCACCCTGCCCCTCCTGCCCGAAAGGCTTTCCTTTTGGAAGCTGTGCGCTTGGACCCAGCCGTTTTGTGGAGGTAAGGGTGCTGGCTGAGTGGGAGTATCTGCTGACTTCAGAAGAGAGGGCTGGCAGAGGCCAGCCAGGCCCCTTGCGTGCTATGGAGCCAGGTGGCCCCCCGTACACATTGGCCTCTCGGGGGCCGCCAGCACCCCAGCTTGCTGGGCTCACTTAACTCCTCAGGCGTCATCCCGTGAAGCAGAGCAGAAAACCAGTGGAGCTGGGAGTTCTCTTAGGCGTGCTGGTTCCTGGTGACTGGCGAACCCTGCTTCTTCCTTGAGAGTAGACTCCACCTGCAGGGCCGGCGAGTCTCCCATCCGCTTGGCCGATGACACCCGTGCTGGGCTCACTGCAGCCGCGGGCACCAGGGAGCCAGTGTGGCTGGACCACAACTTAACTTCAGTGCCCAGGTTTTAAACCAGGGCACTGCCCCCCAGGGGATGGTTGGCCACGCTTGGGGCCTTTTCTGTTTGTCACACTTGGGAGAGGGGAGGGTGACCTAGTGGGTGGAGACCGCCCCACAGCTCAGCAGCTGATAGCGCACTGGGCATAGTGGCAGCACTGGGAGGAGGGGCACTGGTGCTGGGAGCAGCTAGACCTGGCACTTCCCTGGTGGAAAGATGCCGGCAATGTGGACCAGGCAGACGCTGCGTGCTTCTTTAGGTGTGGACGAGGAGGGCAGGAGCCTGGGGTGGGGGCACTGTGGCCAGGCTGCTGGTGACACTCTACAGCCTGCCTGCTGTGTGACCTATGGCAAGTCACTTAACCTCTCTGAGCCTTAGCTTTAGTGTCTGTAAAATGAGGCTACTGACAGGACTGTAAGAGCGTTGAGTGTACTGTCACCGTCTTTCCAGCTCACTCATGTCACGCAGGAGGAGAGCAGGCTCAGAAGAGCTCTGAGACCTGCTCGGGGTCACAGGGTTGGGTCTGTGAGCCGAGGGTGTTTTCGTGAGCAGTCAAGAGCACACCTGGGCTGGCGGATTCCTGGGGAGGATGTGGCTGCGCGTGGAAGGGCTGGGCTGGGCGGGTGTGAGCTTGTGGCCTAGCCGTGTGTTCTGTGCCGTCACCCGCCCCCACGGGGGACCCCAGGGTTCCACTCCTCCCTGGTCCGGGCGTCCTCGGAGTGCTGGTACGGCTTGAGGCAGCTGGTTATGACTTGAAAGTTGAGTGTTAGCCAGGAAGTGTGGCCTCTGACTTGGCGTCACCTTGCAGGAACACGTCCATCTGCAGCAGCGTGTTAGGTGGCCGAGCTTCCCTGGGGAGCAGTGAGAGCGGGAAGTCGGGCGGAGGGCTCCAGCTTCCGGGCCGGTCGCAGAGCACCTCGTGTGGCTGAGAACGTTCTTACAAGGTTGTGTTTGTTTTCGAGGAAACTGGAAGGAGAGCAAGCACCCCGTTTGACACTGTGGACTTGAGGTGACAGTTGACAATTCTAGCATGTTTTGAATCCTGTAACTTTTAAAAAATTATAGATGTAAGTCATTCTATGGTTTTATCTCTGTGACCCAATGTTCTTATGACAGGAAGTGGGCATTGATGATCAATGAAATGTCTATAGGCTCTTGGACGCTGTCTTGTGGTTCCTGCACCTGGACCATCCAGCCCCTGGGACACAGGAGCTGCCAAGCAGGCCTTGCCCAGGCTGAGGGGGGAGGTGTGTGCGGGACCCCCAGCCGCCATTCCTGCACTGACGTTGCCCGAAGGTGCTGCTCCTGCTCTCCCGTGGGACAGAGGTGTGACTACGGGGCTGCTGGATGCAGCTTTGAGTTGCAGGTGACCCACCAGCCCGGAGAGCCCTCTGTGGGCTGGCAGCATTTATTCCCAAGTGGCCCACGCTGTGCCCCCAGCAGCACTGACCTCCCCGGGGGCTGGGGGTGCTCTCTGTGCAGACACGAGCCGAGGAGGAGAGTCACAGCACCCCAGGGTCCCCTGCCCTCCTCAGGGTCACTGCGTCTATGATTCAGAGTCTGCTCCTCCCACACGTGGAGGTACAGCTGCTGAGAAACCACCACCAGGCAGGTTGGAGGGAGGTGTCTAACCCACTCTCAGGTTTGTTCTAAAAACTTGCCTAAATACAAGAGTAAAAAGAAAGATTAGTGGAGAATGAAGAAAAACAAGTTGCTTTTATAAGTAAAATCAAATACATAACCATGTTCCACTCATCTTGGCCTGTGCAGTTTAAAGGCCAGCCAAGAATGAGGCATTTTTCAGAGGTGGGGTGAGGTCCTGGCCCATTTTGCAGGATTGAGCAGGTTTTGTGGTCGTTCCTCGAGCGTCCCAGAGCGAGGACCTGCCCCCTTCTGTGGCTCCTCTGCTGATAAACTGTCTGGGCCCTCCTGTCACATGTGCAAGGCTGAGATGACCCAGAGTCCTTTCCAAGATAGTTTTGGACTCAAGTCTAGTAAAGGAAACCCCAGGAAATCCAAAATAGACGTTAGCACGTGACGAGAGGAAAGTCATTTTAAGCTCCGCAGATAAACCGTGGTTTGGCTTTCTAATAACGCAGCCAACGTCAGGTCCTTCAGGGCCCAGCGCCCTGGGCATCTGCCTGGCACATCGTTGGTGAATTAAGGAATATCCTGCAAGCCCAGAGATCTCCAGTGAACTGTCACCATCCTGAACTTTGGATAACAAAGGCTACCAATCTGGTTTTCTCACTGGCACTTTTCTCTTTTCAGAAGTTTGTCAAAAGCCATGGGGTTGTTCCCTCGGGGTAGCAGGGCCCCTCAGGTAGCGGGGCCCTGGTCGTCAGCGCCCTTCAGTATGTTTCTCGGACGTTCCTTTGGTTCCTGTCACCGGCTGCAGTGGAGGATGCAGGGGCCTTGTGGGAACACCCCAAGCCACAGCTGCTGGGTTAAGGTAGGGTGTGCAGGGGAGGGGCCCTGCTGGGAGAGACTCTTAGGAAGGCCTTACCTTGAACAACCCCCACTGTGAATGCAGACTTGGAAAGGACCGGCCTCTGGTGTGGTGTGGCTGGAGCTGGTGTGGCTCGTGGCCCAGTGCTGATTCTGCCTGCCTGGGACCACCCTAAGCCCTCCCTGAGTCAGGACAGCCTTCCCAGGTGTCCCCCTCTCAGCCGTGGTGCCCCCCGCCCCCCCATCCTGTGTCCCTCCGAGGACAGGGTCTTCCTCCTGCTTAGGTTCTCCTTTGACACTCTCCGCACTGAGGGCCGTCCCCTCTGCTTCCCCCTAGGAAGGAGGCTGCCGGGCCCCCTGGAGGTGGCAGAGGAGGGCCCTGCAGCCGGCAGCAGTTGCAGCCCTCTGCCCCCCTCGGGTTTTTCCCCATCCACCGTGAAGACCCACGCCCCCACACGGAGCTGGGTGCTTTCGGCCTCTGCTGCTTCTACTGCAACCCCCACCCCACCACCCCATTCTCTGGAATTAAAGGGAGGGTGGGCTGAGGGTCGAGTGGGTTTAAGTCGGTCTGTTCTGTTTGGAGTCACTGCTGCTGTGCACTGTGAGCCGGCCAGGGCCCGGGTGTGACGAGCCCTCAGAGGGACCGGTTCTGCTGAAACTGCGTCAGGGAGGCCCTGACTGCTGGCCTTGGATGGAGGTTTGACAGCCTCTGCTGTTACTTGTGAGGGGCTTTGAGCAGCTCGTGCGGTGAGAGGCTATTTTGGAAAGGATTGTCACAAAGGTAGTTGAAATACTGAGCTTTTCCTGGGTGTTGCTGAGAGGCTGGTTCTGTGTGCGAGCTGCGGTGTGGGAGGTGGTGCTTCTTCCCCAAGGACACCAGCTCTGGGATTTTGTCTCAGCTTGTTTACGGCATCAATTTCTGCTCCATGTTGCAGTTATCACCCTTCCAGCCCGAGTGGTGATGGGTAGCCCCACACCTTCTGCGGGCCTCCCTCAGTGCAGGCCCGGCCAGGGCCTCAGAAGAGTACCGCTGGCCCTCCCACCTCTAGGGTGGGTTCTCGTGCCCCCCACAGGCCTGGCCCAGGGGTCAGCTTGTTAGTGCTCAGAGGGGTGTGCAGTGAGGCCCTGTCCAGGCCTCCCAGGTGCGTGGAGGCCAGAGCCCGAGTGTGTGCGTCACACACCGTGTGGAGCCCAGACAGCTGCTGCAGCCTCGCGGTCCGACTGGCACCTGGTGCTGCAGAAGACGCACACTCAGGCCCGCTGTGCGGGGGTCACTGCAGACGTGTGCCCCTGGAGACGCCCACGGGGCCCGTGCCCCCTCTGTGTCCCGTGACTGGGAGGAGAAGCCCACGGCAGGGGGCAGGGGGAGTCCAGCAGCAGCCCCCAAGCTGGCCGCACATCGCCACCCTAGAGAGCTTTACAACACCAGTGTCTGGTTCCCCAGCCAGGCTGGGGCACTCGCACTTCCGGAGCCCAGGAGTCGCAGGCAGAGGAGGACGGCGTGAGAGGTGCGATGGGCGGGGTGTCTTCTGCTGCATCACGTCCCCTGTCCCCTTGGTTTCTGTTTCAAGGTCTCAGCCCACATGCTCCTCACTCACCCCGAGGTTGCACCGACTGTCTTCTGGGTGCTGTGTGCATGTGTGTGTGTGCGCGTGTGTAGTGGGGCACGTGCAACTTCACTGGAGAAGGTTTGGCAAATGTGGAAAAGCAGAGAGAGAATCCGGAAAGTTGTAACTCCACGTCGGTGCCATGTGCATGTGGGCGTGGCTGGACGGGCTGCTGAGTCACAGTGCACACTGATGCCCCGCCTGCCGACGTCCCATGGAGTTCAAAGCTGTTGGGACCCCTCAGACTGGGAGCCCCCTGTGTCAGAGGGCACCCCTCCTTGGCATCTGGGACCTTCGGAAGCTGGAGCCTGCAGACGGCATTCAGAGACCCCAGGACCATAGTTTCTTGTGTGGATGTGCTCGACCTCGCTGCCATATTAGGAGTCTCAGCCGTGAGAGAACGTGACTCCGCTCCTCAGCCTGTGTCCGCGCAGCTGACCCGCCTGCATGGGCGAGCCAGGGGCCCAAGCCGGGTGGACTACCATCTCTGGGTTCTTGAGCCGCCGTTGGTTTGGGATTCAGTAGCCGTGACCTGGGTGTGGATGGGGGCTGAGCTCCCGAACGGATGCTGGAGAGAGGTGGCCGTGAACCAGCTCTGGGTGCTTGGGTCAGTGGGGAGAACCAAATGCAACGTTGTGACTAAGTGAGTTAGGGACGCCAAAGGGACAAAGGAGAAGGTGCCCACTGCCTCGAGTGCCTTTGTGGCCCAAAGCACTTTTCACTTCTTAGAAGTCAGGGTGGATATGAGGGTCGGGGCTTTTCTGTGGGTTCAATTTAATTCATAGAGAATTGTGAATTGGCCCTTGGTTGAAAAAAGCAGACGGTCTAGGCCAGCCAGAGGCTCAGATTCTGGGAGCTAAAAATAGAAGTGGTGGGGCGGACAGGCCCAGACTCCGCACAGCCGACTGCGGCCAGAGAGGCTTCCGTAAAATGAGCTTTAATCAGGCAGCGGTGATTAAGCGGAGGGGTGGGGGGTGGATGGTATAAATTCAGATTACAACAAATTAAAGAATCAATGTGGAATGTCCAGAGTTGGTTTGTTAGTGTCACTAGACTTTAAACCAGAAGAAGTTGTTCGGACGGTGTAGGGCTGGGGGGCTGCTTTGTGGGTCGATTAGTGTGGAAGTGTGGTTGTAAGCTGGAGACTAGCCGGTGACAGATTGTTGCTTTGCACGTGTGTGGTCTTGCAGAAGATGGACGTGGTCAACTCTTTACAACGCTGTCGATATTCTTAGGTCCCCAACAGGCAAAAAATGTAGAGGCTATAGAGCAGGCCAGCACACATGAGGGAACCTAGCTGGTAGCAGAGCCGGCGCCTTCGTCCCTGGGGAAAGTGTGGTTCTCAGTGAGTGGAATTGCCTTCATTGGCCGTCTGTCTTGAAAAGAGTCACATTCTAACTCACACCATATAAAACCAATTCCATATGGATTAAAGATTACAAAGTGAAAAAATAAGACAAAAATACCGGGAGCATTTTGGAGAATATTGTGAATGCTCTCTGGAACCCGGGGGAACTTGTACGTCGTCAGCCAGCTAAAAAGATGACAGATCTGATTCCATGAGAAGGACGATTCCTGTCCAAGTGACAGCCTGAAGCAGGCGTCCCACCTGCTGGCTCACGGTGGCCGGGCCCTCATACCCTGAGACAGGCCCAACGGGAGCAGGCGCAGGACTGGACGTGTGGCACAGACGCCCACCTGCAGCCCCCGCCCCCCGGTGGGCGGACCACCCCCGGGTCTGTGCTGGGAGCCCCCAGGCCCCGTGCATGAGCTCCTCCAGTCCCAGGGGAACCACAGCCGCATTCCTCTGGTGCTGTGCTGGTCTGACCCCAGGGCCTGGAGGGCCTGGGCAGCCTGGAGGGCCCGGTGCACTGGGCACGTCCTACGGCGGCCCTCCTGGGGAACGCGGCATTCCTAAATCCACTGGCAGAGCCAGTGTATCAGGTGGCAAGGAGAGAAAAGCTTCTGGCAGAGTCACGCAGTGTGGTCCAGTTTTGGGGACCAACGTAAGGACCCCCCCACACGCAGATGGGCTGTGGGGTCACGAGCAAGGTCTGGATGTAATCGGACCAGACAGTGCTGGTTATAGCCTGGGGGGGCGCTGGTTAGGGAGGGTGGTGAGGGACTTCCTGTGTGTTCTTACGTAGCATTACTGGTTATGTGAACATGTATTTCTTTTGTAGTGAAAATGTTTAAAATAGATAAATAAAAAGGTTTTTTTGTAACACTCTTTATTTTAAGCATCGAGCCTTCAGGACGGGCCTGCACCTGCTCCCAGTGTGTGCGTGGGGTGCCCACCGTGGGCCCGACGCAGCAGGCGGCTTCCTACGTGTGCCATATTTTGGGCCGGGCTGGCTCTAGAGTGAAACAGAAAACAACTTCACAAAGTCATTAAATCTCCGTTTGCCGGGACTCAGCCTCTGAGGGTGGAACTCGTCCCCAGTGGGGTTTGTGAGTGAGTTTCTGACTTAGGGTAAAGTGGGTATTTACTCACAAAGCTCTGAATTATCCTGCTTCATTTTGCAGTTAAACTTGGTCATGACAAATGGCCTTCATTGTTACACATAATAAATTGACTATGTCGGTGTTTTGTGCAAAAGGAAGGAGTTGTTTGCAAAAAAGATTAGATCTAAAATTTTAATTTACAGTAAATCTCAGATGCTATTAAATTTATAAGCATTTCTGTTTAATTATAAACATAATGCATATTCTATAGAAATTTTGCAAAAACTAGTTCTAAATTTTCAAGAATGAGAAAACAGTGAGTCACTTCCTCACTGAAAGGTTTGCCGCTGTAACGTTTTGGTCCTTCTGTTCAGTCCTTTCCTCTCCATTGTTGCTGAAGATACACTGTGTACACATGCACTTACTAGATATCAGATACGCAACTGTATCCTTTGCATGTTCACTTCGGACCTTTCTGTGTGTTTCAGAGAGCCCTTCATCAGACCCACCTCTGCGTGTGACCTCCCGTGTGTCCTCAGTGTGCCCGCCTGGCCCTCCGGGCCCTTGCCTCTCCTGCACACGGGGCTCTGGAGGCCGGGGATCGGGCTGCGCTCTGTCCAGTGTCAGAACCAGTTCCTTTTCCTGACAACACAAACATTGTTACAATAAACATTCGCCATTCATAAACCTCTGTCCTGCCCCTGGACTTAGGGGGAGCTGCTGTCAAGCTGCTGCCAGTGAAAATGTGAGGGGGTTTCTCTTTCATTGGCAATGGCCCCTGGATGTGACTGTGGCCTTGAAGGGGTGGGGGGTGGCCAGGGCTGCTCGGCCCTTGGCTGGGGATCCAGAGCCGCTTTCCCCACAGCCCCTCACCCTGGGCGCTGCCTGACCTCAGCCGGGCTACTCGACAGATTTGGGGATAAAGATCCTCAGAGCAGGCGATAGGCGTCCTGCCCCACCAGCACCTGTCCTCTGCACTCCAAGAGCTTCTGCTGTAAACCTGACCCTCGAGGCTCAGACAGCCCATGGCTGGTGGCCTGGGGAAGCCCTCGGGGTGTGGGGCGGCTACCCGCCCAGCACGGGCCCCACCTTCTCTTTGCTGCTCTGTTCTGGCAGCCTGCTCTGGAGGGTGGGAGGCCCACCCCATCGGGTCCAGGATAGGCCAGGGCTTGTCATGCTGAGTTCTCTGGGGAGGGGAGTGCCCGACCACCTGCATGCATTTGTGTGAGCTGCCAGTTTGCCAGGGTGGTGCCATCAGGCGAAGGGACAAAAACACAACTGTGTCTTGGACTGGGAACTCGACCTCACTCTCGGCCTGTGTTTCAAGTAATGAATGAGGAAGGAAAACCAGAGTCTTAAATTTGCAGTTTTCTCCTGCTCTAAAATTGCCCTGGGACTCAGACCCAGCGGCCAGCGCGGGCTCTCAGTTTGTGGCTCGCTGTAGGGATAGCAGATTAGAGACCATCTCTGTGGCTGGTTCATTGAAGTGGGGCCAGAGGCTCCCACCGCGGCCGCACTGCCTCCTGACTCTGAGGGGCCGGTGGTTGGAGCTCTCCGCCTCCAGCAGGGCCTCCAGCAGCTGTTGTGGGCTGTCTAACCAGTGATGCAGCCTCCCTCCCGAGCCCGGTGCGTGGTACAAGGTATGCCCAGGGCAGCTGATGGTAAACTGGGCAGTGTCTTGCTTCCTTAGACCAGTCTTAATGTCAGAAGTGATTTTGGAGTTTTGAACAGCTGTTGCGCAAAGCAGAGTGAGATGCTGGAGCCGCGGGGCCGGTTGGGGCTGGCTCTGCGGTGGCAGGTTCTGGGGAGCCTTGTTGGGCCTCTGGGGTCGAGGGGCTGCCGCAGCGGTCTGAGGAGTGAGCCCTGCGGGTACACGCATCCCAGATGTGGCGTCTGGGATCCCAGCTTCTGCCCTCCTGCCCAGAGACCTGCTCAGCGGGTGAGTCACAGCTGAGGACAGCCCACTGCCCTTTAGAAACAATCGCAAAGCTTTGCTTACTTAGTCCCTTAAACCCCTCCCAAGTGCCGCCTCCCCCGCCCCACCCCCCACCCCCCGGCCTCAGGCATGAGGAAGCCAGCGTCTGCCTTGTCGCCAGCAGCAGAGTCACCCCAACCTCCAGCCTCCTGCCCACTGTCCTGTGCTGGCTGAGCGTCCGTTCCAGCCCCCGGGCCCCAGGCTCCCTGGCTGCAGGCACCTGCCCTTCTGGCCCCCACGGGCCGTGGGTGCTCACTGGTGGCAGTGAGGCCCGCGGTGACAGTCCAGTGGCCCTGGTGGGGTCACGGGACAACTGTGGCACTTTCCACTTCCCCTGACTCGTCTACGCGGCGCTGCATGTGTGTGGCCTGCAGCGCGGTGATTGCTCAGCTGAGGAAACGCAGGCGGGGAGCCCCAGGTCACCCTGCAAACCCAGGCTCTGGGTGGTGCCCATTGGCTGCGAGCACATTCCTGTTCAGACCGGCCAGTGATGCGAATGGGGTCCCAGCACCCAGCCCTCGTGCAGGGCAGGAGGAGGCACAGGTGCGGCGGGGGGTGCTGCCACAGTGGGGTGCAGGGGTCTAGACTCGAGTGCGAGCCACACGGGTGAAGACCAGCTTGGTGTGTGGTGGGCAAGAGCTTAGGGGTCTGGGGGCCCGGCTGAGGGCTGCGCTTGTTTCAAGGAGTGTACTGCTCTGGAGGGTGGGGCGGGAAGGAGAATCCGGAGGTGAGGGCCCCCACGTGAGTCACCAAGGGCAGTGCAGGGGAGGTGCCTGGATGACGCAGGGCCCTGAGCATCGTGTCGGGGAGAAGGGCATTTCACCAGACAGCGTGAAAGCCGGTGAAATGTTCTGGAATACTGGCTCCCTCATGCCTGAGAGGGTCGCGGGCGGGGGAGATGCAGGCTGCTGGACAGTAAGTGGTTCTCAAAGTGGGCGAGCTCTGTCCTGAGACAGCGGGGCCGGAGGGCTGGAATCTGCCTTTTTAACCAGGTGCTGCTGCTGCTGGTCTGGGCCCCAGACTCTGAGAACCACCGGGTGGACGAACAGGGAGCTGCTTGTCCTGATGAGCAGCCGCCCGGCTTACAGACGGGGACTGTGAGGCCTAGAGAGGCTGGCCACGTGCCCCGGGTAACCTTAGAACCTGCTGTCCCGAGTGAGATCACACGTGGGTGAGCCTTGAATATGCGACCCAAGGCCACACAATTCCGTGATACAAAACGCCCCAGAGAGGCAGATTAGCAGGGACGGACATGGATTCATGTGCGCCAGTGGCTGGGGCGGGAGTGCTTCGGGGGCAATGGCGTTGTTTGGAATTAGGGGTAATGGTTGTACAACTCTGCACTGAAATCCACTGAATTGTACATTTTAAAAAGTTGAATTTTATGATGTGTAAATTATATATCTGAATAAAAAACAGTAATTGCAAAAAATTTACAAAAACTTGAAATTACTGACTTTCTGAGGGGAATAGGAAGCCAATCCGTTATTTGAAAATCTGGTAAATAAGAGGGAATAATGAGCAGTTTATCCCGATTTCCCATGTGGGCCTCACCAGTGGGGCACTAAAGGCAGGATCTCCTTACAAAATTACTTCGGTTTAGAAACTAAAATCAGAGACTGTCACCATTTTGCAACCCCTACTGAATTAGCGGCTCTGGCTCCATCATTCCAAGGCACCGAGTTGGCAAAACTGACAGGTGTTTTAGAGTCCTGAACAGAGCCAGGCTGGGGGGTGGTTACTGACCCGGAGGGCGTGAGACAGCACTGAGTGCTGAAAGTGCTCCGTCTTGGTGGGTGCCGACCGCACTGCGGGTGAAGTTGGTGGAGTTGTGCTTGCCGAGTGTACGTTCTACCCCAAGAGGTTACAGGTAAAAAGTAATGAAATCAAACATGAAATCCAAAAAAGGTATCTACTTACACAAGCATCTACTTGCTCTAGAAGAGGACGTGGACGGCGTGTGGCAGCTAGGGAACGGGGTCCCATTGAACAGCCCTGGCCCAGGTCGATGCCCTGAGACCACCTTTTCTTTGTTTTGGTTAAATTGTGGCAAAAATGCACACAACATAAAATTCAGCAATTTGGCCACTTCAAAGTGTACAACCCAGTGGCACTTAGTGCGTTTCTATGTGGTCTCACCAGCCCCTCCCTACTTCCAGAGCTTTTGAATTGCCCAGAGGGACCCTGTGTACCCTTCAAGTGATCACGTCTCACCCCGGACCCCGTGGCAACCGCGGACAGTGCACCCGTTTTGTCCATCGGCGCACGCCCCCCTGCCCAGTGGGAGCCAGGAAAGCCCAGTGGAAGAGGCGCTGATGGGCTCCTCCAGGGCCAGGGCCAGGTGTCCTCACGCGGTGCCAAGCTTGAAAGGCAGTGGCCAGACTGTGATTTGTTAGCTCGTGTTCACCCCGTGTGTCCGGGAGGAACAGAACTACCGCGTTGCAGCCTGTGAAGGAGGCTGAGGATGGGACAGAAATCTGGACCACTTAACTGCACCTGAAGAGCCCTTACAGCTGGAGCGGGCCCTCCAGGGAGAGAGGGAGGGGCGACTGGAGCCCTGACCCCACACTGTGTCTGACAGTCAGCACCCTCGGGCAGGCAGAGTGGTGCCCTCCTCACCCAGAGCAGAGTGACCCGAGGGAGAGAGCCCTGGACAGGGCCCTGCGGGGGAGCAGGTCTGGGGAGACTGGTGCGCAGAGGGTAGGTTCGGCTGTGGTCCTCACAGACGGCCTTTCCACCACCTCCTCAGGCCCTCACCCGGTCACTCACCTATGTCCCCAGGCTTAAGGTGGCAGCAGTAAATGCCACTTACTTTTCTGGCCTCAGCAGCCCTTAGAAATGCAGCATTCGGTGGGAAAATGCTTCGTAAACAGGGACACAAAATTTCAGTTTCCAAAGAATCAGAAATACTCATTCAACACAACAACATTCTAAAAATAAAAGGAAAAAAATGATTTCTTTTCCCCTTTTCTTGACTTAATTTTACAGCTTTTATTTCAGGACTGAGTTACTGTCCAAAGACACCATTTGCATTTCTAGCTGGACTGGAAAAGCAGAGAATGGAGCATGGTTTTCCCCTGTGGAGAGAACAGAGTCTCAGTGAAAGCAAAGTTAGCTAATACTGAGCGTTTTAGGTGCTGAAGGGGTTGGATTCCATTCAGACGGAAGATGCAGTCATTCTAGGTGGGGCTGATGTCTGTCTGAAAATGGAGACATGTGTGGCTTTCCGTCAGGCAGTCATAGATCCTTAGGTCCCCAGGCCCCCCGTTCCACCCGGCAGCCCTGCCGGTGGTGAGGCCAGCTTGGCTCCGGGGCTGCAGGGCTCTTGGAGCAGTGTCTGCGCCGAGGGGCACGGTGCAGGAGGGGCACCGGGTGGAGGAGGAGCGACCCCAAGTTTCAGCCTGCTCGGAAGCCTGGGGCGTCTGGGTGGAGACCACAGCTCCCACAGGTGTGGGAGCACAGGCCCGGGGGTGGTGTCGGCCTGAGTTCTCTCATTGCTGGGGTGCGCAGATCTGTGCCCTGAATTACCCCCCACCCTCTGCAGCCTGCCTCAGGGCCCATCCCGCCAGAAATTCCCGCTGCTTGGGATGTAGGGGGAGATGGCAGCTTCCGGGAGCAGGGCCAGATGGGGTGGGGCAGGCCTGGGGGCTGGGGCTCCTGTCTGTATACGCTGAAGTTTCCACGAGGTCTTTTGGGCAGTGGCGTTTCTTGCCCAGAGGTTAGACTGGCAGTCACAACACACGTGGGGGCAGGCAGGTGCCCTGAGAGGGGATGTGGCCCAGTGTGATCGGGTCTTCTGAGTTTTCAGGAGGAGTAGGGGAGCTCTGGGTTAGAAAAATGTGAAGTCCCTGTTTTTAAAGGGCACCAGTAATTCAGAACTTAAACATCGCTGTGTAAGGAGAGCAGTGCCTCGTGCTGACGGCTCCTGGCTGACGCCGGAGGGTCAGCTCCCAGCCCAGGACACAGCGGTCACCACCCCCAAGGGACCAGCAGACCGGGTCAGGGATTTGTGCTGGGAGACAGTGGGAAAGCAACTTCCAAGAACAGGCTCAGAAGATTCCTGACAGGTAGAAATCATGTCCTGAGGCCTTTTCTAGGCGTAAGTGTGAGTCCGGTGGCGGGAGGTTGGGCAGGAGGGACCCTCTGGGGGCTGTGCTGCCCTCGCTGCTGAGATGACTGGTGGACGATGTGTGGTCCCACCCCCAAGCTGCACTCACCACCCAGCTGTCAACGGTCCTGCCAGAGCCCAGGCTGTCCCCTCACTGCTGAGATGACCAGTGGACAGGTGTCCTGGGCTCACACACCTGTTTAGGTGTCATTTAGAGGGACTGACCTGCAGTTGAGTTGAAAACCACCACATTTAAGTAAGAAACAACAAAGTTCCCAAACTGTGGATGGCAGAGTGTTTCTGTTGGTGGAGGCCCCCAGTCTGGGTCTGGGGGTCAGAGCCCTGAGCCTGCCCTGCCCCTCAGGCATCCTCATTCCTTCCTCCTGCCTCCTCTTCCCTGAGGCGTTGGGAGCCCTCGCCCGGAGGTGACCCCACTGACACGGGGCAGCCAGGCCAGCTGGATCTCCAACAGCCCTCCTGGGGCACAGATGGCCGTGCTGCTCCCCACGCCAAGGGCAGTGGGCTTCCTCACTGGGGCTGAACCCAGCGGTGGCACTGAGACTACCCACAGCCCCTCCCAGAGGCAGGGGTCCACACGTGGCTCTTCCCGGCCGCCTTCAGGTCTGGGTCTCCTGGCAGTGCTCACCCAGAGCGCACGGACATTGTGACCAGGGTGGCTCGAGACGGTGGCCTGATTCCTGTGGTTAGGAACCAGCTTTGCTGCTTCCGGGCTGTTTTATCACATTTTTTAAGTGCTGCCTCTTCCTTCTGTTAGTAAGTTCTGTGTTCAGAGATGAGCCGGCACCAGGTTTGCTGTCTTTATCCAGTCTACCAGCCGACAGTCATAGTGAGTACAGGGTCTGCGTTTTGGAGATGTGGTTAACAGGAGGGAGTCACAGAAAAATGTTAACTATTTGGCTCTTCGAATGAAACCAGAGTTTACTTTTCTTTTTCCAGGCACTTATCCATCCATCCATTCAGCAAAGAATCAGCACCTGCTGTATACCAGGCGTGACTTTACCTTCTTAGGAAAACATCTCCACACACAAGGGAAGAGAACGCGTCTCTCTCCTGTTCTGAGACGAAAAGGAGCAGTCGGGGGGAACAGCCCCAGCCTTTGGCATAAGTGACCCACATGAAGGACACGTCTGTTTGAGTGTTGTTGGGCCAGGACCAGCCCAAGAGCTGGAATAGCGCCCCGGCTCAGCCATGGCGGGGCCCCCGGCCGCAGGGCCCGGCGGACAGCGTGGCCAGGGCGGGCTGCCGGCCCTGCTCCCAGCCCTCCTGGCCTGAGTGGCTTGTTGACGTTGGCTCAGGTCCACTGCTGGCTCTCTGCTGACACATCATCGTGGCAACCAGGATGTTTCTGTGACCATCTGGGTGGGGCCGTGGCGGGGGCACGGAGCTCCCACAGCAGCACAGGGCAGGTCAGCGTCCCAGCTGCTTCTCCTGTCCCAGAGAAGTGTCAGCCACTACTGCTTGTGTTCTCAGGTTCTTTGGAGAATAAACAGGAAAAAAATCCCAGTTCTGTGTTTTCCACCAATGACCATTTCCAGTAAGACTTTCAAAAAAGATTTTTGCCCTACTTTTAAGAAACACAGGAACTTGCAGCTAAATATTTCATTCGTTGCAAAGAAAAATTCCAGTAGGAAGTCTGGTAAGCCCTCATTCACATCATGAGGGTGTCATCTGGGAGGTCGGTCGGCAAAGTCAGGCTGGTTTGAGGTGGAAGATTTGGGAGCCTGCAGATCAGTTCCAAAAGTTGGCGGGGAGCTGAGAGCCCCTTCAGACGTGGCCTGTGTGCTGTGGCTGCCCGGGGTCAGCTCAGAGACCACACGGGGACCTGCCTGCCGCTCATGTCAACCCCCCCAACCCTGCCATCTCTGGAGAAGCCCACCGGCCACTCCCCCACTGTTGTGCTTTGGGGTTCGTCACGCTCCCTGCATGCACATGTGTGTGCACACATGACCTCTCACACCTGCCAGAAGCCTTCAGAAAATGTCTCTGGACACGTAATAGCGGACTTGAAGCCTGGCTTGGATCACACGTGTCTTCTCAGACTGGCTGTGTTCTCATGTGCTCAACTCCCGTGCAGTGGCGTGTTCATGGCATGTTCATGGCATGTTCAGGCGCATCGCACGCAGCGTCACAGTGTTCTAGGGATAATCGTGCGTGTACGAAAACATGCATCTGTTTCTTGCTCCTTCACCAGCTGAGAGGCTTTGATGATCCCTTGATGATTCCCCAAAGAAAACGTCCCAGAGCCCTTTGAATTAGAACATTCAAAGGTCCCCCCAGAGCTGGAGGAACCTTGGAGACAGTGTGTTCTCCTGCTTTTCCAGCTGGGGAGACAGAGGCCAGGGAGGCAGGTCTGTGTCCCAGCCGGTGCAGGAGACGGCCACAGGTGCAGGTCATCCTAGAACACTTTGGTGCATCTGAAAACACTGCCCCCACAGGCCCTGTTATCGAGCGACTTCTGTTAACTCACTGTCCTACTCTGCATCTCAAGTGATAACATTAATGAAAAGTTAGAAAGAAAGGCTTCAAGCAAACCGAGTTCACCTCCGCCCTCTGTGCGGAGGTCATGGCATGGCTGCAAACAAGCAGCGTGTGCTCGCTGGGGCCAGTGGGGTGGCTGTGCTGGGCACCCAGCTCTGGTGCTGAGCTCGGTTCTGCTTTGGTTCCTGTTGCTGTTTTTCCTTCTCTGTCAACCAGAGCAGGTCTTCTGGCCTTGAGTGGCGCTAACAGGTACGGTCAGTTCGCCTGGGTGGCTCTGGCGGTGCTGGGTGCTCAGACCCCTACGCTGTCCCGTCCTAGTGCGGGGGCTGGGGCTGGGGGCGAGCTCCTTTGAGGCATTGCTTCCAGGGGGGCTTCTCCTCCGGGTTGAAAGCCCCTCCCCTGCTTAATCCACAAGCGTAGCGGCGGCTGGGACCTGTAGGCTCCGCTGGTTCTGGCTGCGTGTGGCTGTGATAAAGGTCTCCCTGCGGCCAGGCCCTCGGGCTTCGGGGTGGAGGGAAGGTGCGGCCCGCAGGGCTCCTCTTACTGGCTTGTCCTCACTGGCTAGTCCTTCTGTGTTTAAAGCAGCTGGAGTTTGTAGTTTACTCATCAATGAAAAAGAGTCCTCCTTAATTACTGCCATAATCTTGACCTAATAGTGTCAAATTCAATGCAGAATAAAAAGGGACCTGGGGATGAATAGATAAGCAAAATGTTAGCCTTGAAAGGAAGGGACTCCTGACTCGGGCTGGAACACGGATGAACCTTGAGGACATTGTCGCAGGACAAACACATGTGATCCCTGTATGTGAGGTTTCGAGAGTCGCCAGATTCTAGAGACAAACTAGAAGTGAGGGGCTGGGGGGAGGGAGCGGGGGTTGCCGTGTCGTGGGTGCGGGATTCCAGTTCTGCAAGGGGAACGCTGGGGACTGGCTGTGGAGCAGCAGGCGTGCTTCCCTGAGTGCGGCAGGACGGTGCACTTGAAGGTGGTTAAACGATACATTTTAACTTACGTGTATCTTGCCGTAATTTAAATATTACAAATCTCAGAGGGACTAGTGTGGGTAAAACAAAACAAGTAATCCTCAGTTCCTAGGCCAGTGGATCCCTGCCTTTACCAGTTTGTTTTAGGGGTTAAGGTGCATTTTAACTGTACGAAGCATTTCTCGTCGACACTGACTTGTGGTGGCAAGAAAACCAAGGCCTTATAAAGAGCTGATGAGTGTTCAGAAATAAAACAGGGGCATTGTTATGAAATAAATCCATTATTTGAAGATGTGTCAGTGATTAGCAAGGAGACTAAATAAATCTATGCTAGATTGATGATGTATTCACATTTGCTTTTCAGGTGAAGCCAAAAACCTTCCCACTTACCCGGGGCCAAACAAGATGCGAGACTGTTACTGCACTGTGAACCTGGACCAAGAGGAGGTTTTCAGGACCAAAATCGTGGAGAAATCGCTCTGGTAATGTCTGCTATTGCTCTATTTGATACGAAGCTCTCTGAGTGGACAGTGTCCCCGACAGGCTGGTCGCTCGGTTTGAGGGAGGGGGCGCGTCGGGCAGTTCCAGCCCAGTGCTCGGGCTTGGTGGCGGCAGCATCCTCTGTTTACTGGTGCGGCAGGAGATGCTCTCTGTCCGAAACGGGAACTGAGCTCACGTGCGCGTATTTGTCTGCGGAGGTGTGGGCAAGGGCTTTCCAACCTGAGAGGAGCTGGAGAGGGTGCGACCAGAGAGCACAGCCAAGGGTTTCGGGAGGGGGAGTATCTGGGAAGCTTCTTTCCATCCTGGAGGCAGCTATTCCCAGAGGTAAGAGATGAAGGAAGCGTCTGTTGATGGGATTTGAGGAAGGGGGTCAGTGAGGAAGAGCCACATTTAGTAGGTCTTAAGATTGAGAAGTTTGCTGCGTAAGAAATGTCAGTGCTTCTCAACTTCAGCCTGTGGGAGACTCACTCAAACAGTGCCCTGCAGCGCAGACGCTGGCCCGGGAGTCTCGGGTGGGGCCATAATTTGCATTTCCCTCAAGCTCGCAGGCCTGCTGGCCCTGGACCGCACCCTGGGGTAGGAATTGAGGGCACCCGACAGTCATAGCGCTCTGCCCGGCGTGAGGGGCAGGCCTCTCTGCAGCGTTGGCAGGTGAGTGGGAGGGTGGTTCGAGTCGGGGTGAAGCGCAGGAAGCGGGTGGGGTCTCAGCCAGTGTGTGTCTGACCGTGCGGCAGGTGCAGACGGCGGCCCCGCCCTGTGGCTTGGAGCTGTGGGTTGTGCGGGTCCCTCCAGAGAGCTATTTTGAGTCTGAGAACATTTTAAGCAGATGAATTCTAAGTGGGAGCAAATAGCACATTCTGACAACTGAGTCAACTTAACTTTTAGAGCCTGTCAGGGATCTCCTGCCCCTGACACATGGAGACACTCACTGCCCTGCTCCCTCTGCACCTCACTGCGATGCTGGCAGGGCTGCCTGGGGCCCACCACTAAGTTGTCTGTGTTATTTCCATGCACACTGCAACCTCCCTGAAGTAACTTGTCAAAGAAAAAACAAAAGACTGAGAAGTTTGTCAGGAGCTGAGTGTGGCTTTGGGGCTGATGGTGAAGGCGCTGCTGTAACTTCAAGGGCCCTTTCCATTTGCTCAGTGGAGGAAAATCCTTCCTGTATTTAAGGGCCAGAAACCCTTAAACCCAGGACTGCTGCTGGTGTCTGTGAGGCCAGTCTCTTGGGGGACCTGCTGGGTGAGGATCTCTGGGCAGGGAATCTATTTGGGAGCCTCTGTTTTGGGTGACACTGAGAAATGGGGACCATTCCTCAAAATGTTTCATACAAGTTTAGAAACAGAAATCATAGTTTCTGGTTTTGGTGGCCCAGGAGAGAGAGACTGAGAGTGAAACCATAATGACGCCGTAATGCTGTCTCTTCTGGGAAATCAGCCAGAAGCAGGGGCAGCCCCCAAACACTGTCGTAAGTGAGTGTGTGAGGTGACTCTCCCAGCTCGGCAGAGCATCTGAGCCCTTCGTGCTTCCCTTACAGACAGCTTCAATAAGCTTAGTTTTTTTAAAAGTTAATTTATTAGCTCAATTAATATTTATTGAGTGCTTATCTCATATGCCAGATAAGAAGAGGGTACTGTTAAGCAGAAAGTTAAAACTGACAGCAGAGAAAGAGACAAACCTACACAAAACAGTTACAAGAGCTTAAAAAACATGGATGTTCATGGCTGTTTATGATTGAGGCAAAAGCCTACTCACGCTGCAGAGGGCAGGCTGGCTACCCCAGAGCTCGACGCTGCGGTGTGTAAGGGCAAAAGCAGGTAAGCCTGCTTCGTGGAAGAAGTTAGCACGCACTCTTGTGCCTCCACTTGGAGCCAAATACTTGAAACCAAAAACTGGCTCTTGTGAGTATGTGCCTGAATCCACACCATGCCTGTGGTCCAAAAGCCCCACTCCACCACATACATTAGTGCAGTCCTAGATGCGTGGTTGGTAACGCCCACGGAGGGTCAGTAGGTCCGTTGAAAGCAAATCCAGTCCTCTCCTTCAATCCAGGTCTTGGGATTTTCCGGGATAGTGTTCCGGGGAACTTGAGCTCAGAGGAGAAAATGCACCAAGGACACAGGAGATAGTGCCACTTGCATTTGCCAAGAGAAACTATAGACCGCAGAATCAGACCTGCAGGCGTCAGGAACAGGGCGTGGAGAACTTAAAGCAATGAGAGACAAGACTGAAAACAGGAGAAAGCAGGAGAAGAAACAATGGAGAATGCCTGAACCATGATGAGAAAGAAATGAATAGAATTCCAGAAGTGAAGTTCAACAGAATGTAAATGAAAAACTCAGTGGATGAGTTAAATAGCTGGCTAGACTTAGCTGAAGGGAAAATTGGTAAACCAGGAAATGGATTTGAAATACACCCAGGAGACTCAAAGAACAGAAAGTGTGAGAGAGGGGTGGAGAGCCGGCAGGCAGAGGGAAGCGTCATCACGCCTCGAGGGAGCTCAAAGGCGAGAGGCCTCTTGTGAGGACGAGAGGTGGTGGTTCGATGCAGCTCACCTTCCCGAGGGGCCGTGTCCAGAGGGAGAAGATGGAGGCACAGACTCTGCTGGCAGCTGCGAGGGTGGAAGGAGGGGACCCACCCGGGAGACGGGAGGGCATCACCTCCTGGACCTGCCACCAGCGCGGCCATCGTCCGGGTTCAGGGTTGTCCCGAGGAGGTGGCTGCTCCCCCGGCTGTTTTGTGGCCCCAACTTCCCGAGTCGCCCTCCAGCTCAGCATGACCTGTCAGGTCTGGTCATTTATTTGGCACCATTGCCGACCTGGACTCAGAAGAGCCGGCAGGCCTGGCACCGGTCAGCACTGCCCAGAGAGGCTTGTCCTCTATCCGCATGAAGTGCTGGTGTTGCGTGAGAAAGGGGAGGGGACCCGGGGATGGGGTGCTGCTCACCAGTGAGCGGGCACTGCTGGCTTCCGTCTTCCTCTCCCTGTGTCTCTGACTCAGAGTGTGGAGGTGGAGAGGGGGCTCTGCTGCAGATTTCCTGCTGGAAACTTCCTGGGTCCGATGTGTCGGGGAGAACACGCCCTTTGTCCCGGGCCGTCCCTTTCCCTGGAGAGTGATTTGGGGGAACAAAATCTTCCTGATGCTGCAAGTGCCTTAGCTCACATTTAACTCTCTAGAGCTGTGATTTTTAATCATTTAGAAGGCAAGCCATTATTTTACTGTTTATTTAAACTAAAAGGATGTGTGAAATTGGGTTGTCAGGGCCAGGGCTAGGACCCAGCTGCCTGCCTCAGTGCATCTGTTGAGAGCACCCTGGGGTCCCCGGAGGGCCACTTCCTGCCTCTAGAATGGGGAGGGCTGGGGGGTAAAGGCTGCACCTGGAGGACTCACCATTTTATCCAGTAAAAGGAACATGTTGATATTACAGGCAAAAAAATAAATAGTTAAGAATAAGAGCTTTTAAGTGCCAGGATGGTCCGACTGTTTACTGGAACATTCCGTGAAATAGCAGTTTTTCATTTCCTTTTGTCCATTTAAGAGGTTATTTTGGGGGTGATATCGGCTATCTTTCCCCACAAAGTCCCCACGACACATAGGAAGACGGCTCCTGGCTCCGTGCGGAGCTGCCTGAGGTCGCAGACCTCCCCGGACCACTCCCAGCTCTGACTGAGGCTGAGCCCCCGCCCCCAGCCCAGCCTGCACCCACCCCATCCAGCCCAGGAGCCCCTCCCTCCTGCTTCCTCTCAGGGCCTGGGGGGCTCCTCCTTCCCGCAGGCAGAGCCCTCACGGCCCCTCTGCTGTGGTGGGAACCATGCTTGCATGTCTGCTGAGCAGTGAAGGCAAGTTCCAAGGTTGTGTTTGCAGTAAGATTCCTTTTTGTTCATGGACTTGGGATGACGCCAAAAGCGGCCTGGAGTGCGTGGACAGGAACGTCAATGTGGCTGCTTTTTCTGGGTAGTGGGATGGCGGGGGTACTTTGTTCTTTTGTTTGTGTTTTTCCTTTTTTCACGTGAAGGTGGAGGTTCGTAAGAGAACCGTTTCCCCGCCTTGCTTGTCCGCTTGGAAGTGGTTCCAGGGTCTCCCATCCCGTGTTCGCAGCGAGAGCCTTCCTGAAGCGAGGCACACTGCTCAGGAGCAGGGCTGCTGTCCGGGGAGGTGACCAAACCGAGGACGGCGTCCGCAGGCTCCGGGAGGGAGAAGCATCTGACAGGGACGGGAGGAAGCCTGTGGTTTGGGAGGAAAGACTTCACTTTATCAGATGTTTTTAATGAAAACCAAGTTGCTGACTTGAAAACACCAACTTTGAAACTGAGACTCTACAAATAGTGTCATCTTCCCTGACATTTCTCTTCTCTCTAATTTCTCAAGTTAAAGCTTAAAATCTTTCTGACATAAACATAGGCCTCAGGCCCAGACATTCCACATCATCTGGAGGAGGTAGGTCCTGCCCCACGGTCCTGGGGAGCTCCCTGAGGGGCGGGCCTTCAGCTCAGAGCATCCCCCCACCGCCAGCATCTGGCTCCCATCCTCCCTCAGGCCCTAAATCACAGGGTGTAGAGCTTTTCTCAGAGCTTCCCAGATGCCCAGCTGACCGCGGTGCCCAGGCCCAGGTGTGGCTGGACCCCTGCGGGAAGAGACCACCCTGCAGGGAAGGCTGTGGGTCTGCGTGCAGGATGTCCCAAGCGGGGAGGAGCTGAGTCTGCCCTGTCCGCCCTCCCTGGTCAGTCCTTGCGGATCAGTGGGCCAGGCAGTGCCTGGCTGTCAGGACGCTGTGGTTAATGGCTTTGCTCTTGACTCCGCACAAGCTCACGGCCCCGGGGCCCCCTCCCCGATTTCCTCCCTGCCAGGGCCTTTCTGAAGATTTTGGAGTCCTGCTGGCTTTCCCTAGGAATCCTTGTTTCAAGTACTTTAAGAAGCATGGCTGGGCCCTAACAGATCAGTGTGGTGGTTTGTAATTTGTTGGTAAGGATATGTGATTTCTCGGGGTCGTGGGGGTGAGAGGAGGGTCTGCATGTGGGAGCCCCGTGTCGGTGGTAAGCCGAGCAGGGTCTGGTGGACCCCATGTGAGCAGGGTTTCTGCGGAGGGAGGGAGATACGGAGTCTCAGAGCAGAGAGTAATGTGCTGGGACCACGTGGCCGTCCGCCTTGCACTGGGTCAGGCCAGGAAGATGGGTGGTGGGTCGCCTACCGTGGCTCGGGCTGAGGCACAGACGTCCAGCTGGGGTCCCGGTGCTTCTGGTAGGCCATCAGCAGCCCCGTCCACCTGCCCCAGGCTGCCTGCCAGCCAGCGCCCTCATGTCCCCACATTGCCCCTGTGTCCCATGAGGCCACAGTGGAATGGCCCAGGTGGGGTCCAGGCAGGACACTTCTCTCCAGTGTTTGGACAGAAACTGTGATCTGACCGCAGCGTGTTCTTCCGGTTGAGGGGAGCTACAGCCTCTGGTCCCCGTTTCAGATCTTCACGGCACTGTGGGACAGGCCCTCATTTCTTCACCCTGTCCTTCGTGGTGACAGAGCAGCGATCTCCCCTGGGAGCTGCCCCTCCCCGTGGGGTTGCTGCCTGCAGTGACCCCTGAGGTTGGAGTAAGACGTAGGGTCTTACTGGAGCCTCAGAGGAAAGCTTTCACGACGAGAGCTCAGAGGCCGAGGGGCCAGGCTGCGTGGGGACTTTACAGGAGTTTAAAGTCACTGTTTAAAGGAAGTGGGAGGTGGGCTTAGAAGGAACAGGGACGGGTCTTCTCCTGCCTCTAAGAGCTGTAGGAGTCTTGTATCTGAGGTGCCTTCCCAGGGCTGGGCGCGGGTGCTGGGACCCCTGGGGCCCCAAGAGCCCGTGTGGGGCACAGGCTGCACCCTCCCCACCTCTCCAACTCTAACCCAATTTGCACTTAGTATTTGGTTTAATGAATTTTGATCCAGGTTTTAGTTAACGGTTTAGCCACCTGCGCGTTTGTTCGTCGAACACTGAGCGGCTGAGAGCCAGGCTGGCGCCCTTTGTGGAAAACTGGCCCTGCCTGCCTGGCTCCCAGGTCTCGCTGGGCCAGGGCGTGGGCCATGGGGCCGTTGGGGCATCGCAGGCCCCCTGCTCTGTGGCACACCAAGGCACAAGTGGCCTCTCACCAGGGACCGGATGCGGGGTGCATGCGGCCCCCCTGCCCAGAGGAAAGCCAGCTCCCCACACCGGAAACGGGCGCTGGTGTTGGCGACACAGCATGAAACGGGGAAACCAGGCGCTTGCCTCAGGAGCAAAGCTGCTGTCTGGCCGCGGAGTAGGGTGGGCGGGGCCGGCCTCACGCTGATGCTGGGAAGTGACTCTGCCGTCCGCCCCGCCCCCCCCCCCCCCCCCCCCCCCCGCCACCGTCTGCTGCTGCACAGCTGGGCTCAGGGAGGAGGAAAGGGGGCGCCCCCCCACCCCGCCCTGTGTCAGAGCTTCTCCTCATTTCCTTCCAAGCTTGCTCCCGCATTCTGCACTTGTCCCAGCAGTCACCCCGCCTATCACTCTGGCCACCTCGCAGACGACACTGCGTGGATTAACTTCCCCTGTCAGACAGCGGCACTTAAGGGGCCAAGCCCTCTGGGCCCACTTGTCCTTTATTTGGAAAAGCCTGCAACTGTGCATGGGTATAAAGGCCACACCCGCCATGCTGACCTGTGCGAGAGACACCGGGTGGAGGTGCCAACGGGCGGGACTCGGGCTGCATGGCCCCTGGTGTCCCCCAGCAGGGAAAGACCCACTCGCAGGCATGTGGGGGCGTCCCACCCTGGCCCGTGGTCCATGATATGCTTCCTCCTCTGCAGCCCTGCAGGGACATGTGCGGGCTCTCCTGTCCAGCGAGAGTGGTGGCCTCGACAGTGGCCCGGCGTGTGCTGGCGCCGGGGGCACCGTCTCATCCCGTGGGCCTGCTCGAGGTGGGAGGTGCTGGCGCTCCTGCCCCTACCCTGAGAGGTGCTGCTGTCTGGGCCGAGGTGGCCTTTGTGCAGGGACCCCCTGGAGGTTCCAGTGGGGCATTTTCGGAAGTGGCCAGGCCGCCTGCCTGCCTGTTACTGACAGGTGTCATGAACAAATGCATTCCTTGTATGTTGGGCATGAGCATTGTGTCTTTTAACTTAAAACACAGATTTGAAAGTTATCAGTGGATTAGTGTCCTGAACATGAAAGAAATATGAAAAGATGGACATTTAATGGAAAATGGGCCAAAGGCACTTCAACCCAAAATGAAACAAAAAATGGTCCCACACTTTTGATAGACATGCACCCTTACCAATAATTTAAACTTTTCGATGAAAGCTGGAGGTTGTCATGGTCACCAGTTTAGCCGAGTTTGTGAGTGTTGATCAGACTCCGTGCTGGCGGGGTCCCACTTCCTTGGGGTCCAGCACGGCGAGTAGCCCTCCTCCTGCTGTGGAGCCACCAGGATCTGTTCTGAGGGGCCGACACCGGGCTACTGCCACCTTTGGAGTGAAGTCGGAGGACTTGCTGCCCATCGTGTGAGAGGGGTGTCCTGCAGCTGTGGTCACTCAGACCTCAGGAGCTGTCTGCCCACTAACGTTTTATTTACTTATTTGGGCAGTGGTCCGTAGCCTGATGCTAATGGTAGAAGCTGACTGTGGGTCAGGGTAAATGAGGTAATTCCACTTTTATTTTAAAAATGTGTCTTTGTTTATTTTTACTTTTAGTCTATATCCATTTATCTTTAGAGAAAAAAACTAGGACAGTATATATTAACCCAAGAATGTAATTCTGTTTTTCACTTTCTGACATCTTTATGTATTTTTAAAATTTTGGTTTTTGAAAGATAGCTTTCGAGATACAGTTCACGCACCGTGTAATTTGCCCATTGAAAATGTACAATTCTGGTGTTTAGTATATTCAGAGTTGTGTGGCCATCACCACAATCACGTTTAGAACATTTTCATCTCCCTAAAAAGAAACCCATTCCCTTTAGCTGCTCCCCGCCCCTGACTACCTCGAGTCCGCTCTGTGTCGTGGACAGGCCTGGTAGGGCACATCGCGTAGGAGCCACACACCGCTTGCCCGTGGGAGTCTGTTTCCCGCGTGGGGCATTGTGTCTGACAGGTGCGTCCTGGTTGTCGCGGGTGCTGGAGCTTTATGGGGCTGGGGCTCCGGTGGGTCAGGGCCCCTCCCGAGCGCCTGTCGTCGTTTCTTCTGCAGACCTGCAGGTCCCAGTTTCTGTGCGGCTGTGTGTTCACTGCTCCGGGGCATTGGCCTGGGGCAGGTTGCTGGGCCACAGAGGTTGCTCCGGGTTTACCCCATCTTCTGTTCCTTTAAGCAGGGGATGACAGTTCAGGCTCCTCTGCGTCCTCCCTGACATTTGTTACTCTCTGTCTTTGATTCTGGCCTCTTAGTGGCTCTAATTTTGGTTTTAAATCCTCAATAGATTTTTATTCTTGAAAAGAAAAAGCAGCTTTTTCTCTTCAGTTAAGGTGAAAGGGGTGGTCCTTTTCACGGGCGTGTCCCTTTTAAAGCAAACAGAATCCAGGTCACAAAGGAGTTGAGAACACAGGAAAATGCAGGAAAAATGTACATACAAGTCTACTTATGAATCAGCTTTCTGTGAAGAGTGGCATCTTCCTGGGATACGTGTGCTCAGTTTGGGCAAGGATTGGGTACAGTCACTTGGGCAACGGTGTCTGCAGATGAGCGGTCCCCAGGCCGTCGAGTCGCTGCTGGTCTGGGGGCTGCCACGCTGTCCGTGGCCGCGCCCTCCCTCCTGGCCTGGACAGCGGCTGTGGTCTGCGGGGAGCGCCTTCCGGGTACAGGACCATCCTGTCCTGTCCCCTGGGCACTGTCCACGGTCACATCCTCCCTGCTGATAGCTGCCTTACTGGCCCACCACTCCTGCCCTCTCCCCTGACCCTCCATGACCCGAGGGAGCAGGCACTCGCAGCACTGTCTGTCCGTCAGCCCCACCTTCCGTATTTTGTGAGCCAGACCACCTACTCACCCCCCTGCCTGGTCTGGCCTTAGGTCCCAGCTTCCGGCCCCTCTCTCTCGTCCTGGCCACACCAGCCTCCTCACCCTTGAGTCCTGCAGCCCCAGGGCCTTTGCACACGCAGTTTCGGCTACCTGGAACCTCTTCCCTGTCTCCCCGTGGTCCTTCCCTGTTCACGTGCTCATATGTTCACCCATCAGGACATGACCCGGCTCTGTAGCACCCACTGCATCTCAAACACCAAGGTTTCACTTGGCTGCTGACCATGGCCGCAGGGCGGGCAGGGGCTGTGCCCCAGCAGGGCCACAGCCCCTGGTAAACAAAGGTTGGATGAACTACACATTAGGAGTTTAAATCTAACTCCTTCAAATCATCTGGTGCTTCCCATTAAAATGAACCCGGAACCCAGACTCCAGGTCCCCAGCCCCCAGGGCCGCCCCCCGCATCCCCGCTGCCTGGACTGCCTGTTCCTTCCGCCCGGGGCCTCTGCGCTAGCCCTGTTCCCACTGCTGCACCTCCCCTCTCCAGCCCCGGGGGTCCAGCCCTGCGGCTTCCCCATCTTCTGAGGTCATGGGTGGCTCTGACCATCACAGCTTCCTGGCAAACCTGCACCCGCAGGCTCTGTGCCCCCCGCCTGAGGGCAGCCCCATTGCTGGGCGACATGGCCTGTGACTGGCTCTGGAGGTTAACCCCAGCAAGGGGTCTCCTGGCCTCTGGTTACAGGCTCGGCTCAGGCCCAGGCTGTGCCCCTGCTCCATCCAGGTGGACTCGCGGGCTGAGGGGCAGCCTTTTAACTTCCTCAACAGTGTCTTTTAAAACGCAAAAATGTTTAGTATTTTTAATCTTGATGAAGTCTGGCTTATCAGGTTTTTTCTTTTAGCTGTTGTGCTTTTGTTGTTGTATCTGAGAAATCATTACCTAACTCCGGTCACAAAGAATTATTCCTATGTTTTCGTCCGCGTGTCTCAGATTGGCCTCGCGCTCAGGTGTGCGGTGCTCTGAGTCGGCTCCTGTGCGTGGCGGGAGGCGGTCTCTGTCTACCAGGACCACGCGGCCTGCAAGCCCGCCCTCAGTGCTCTCTCAGGCATGACCTCCATCCTGGGGCCTTTCACGCTGGAAGGGCTGGTTTCTGGGTTCTCACCAATCTCGGCCCGGTCAGCCCCTCCTCCTGCCCCCTGATTCGGCCGTGGGTCCCATGTGGGCAGCACCAGCCGTGGGCCCTTCTGGACTGGTCTCATCCAACCGCCCGCGGCCCTTCTCCCCTCCCCACTGATGCGCAGTCCTCCCCCGCTTCTCACCCCGTGACTCCGTGACTCCGTGACCCCGTGATCCCGCGACCCGGGGCTCCTCACTCCAGCTCTGCATGCAGGGCCTGCTAGGGAGGCGAGAGGTATGCGGTTATCGCCGTGAGTTCTAGAAAAGGGGGTGCTGTCTGACGCAGGGCCTTGGAGCTGTGCTTCTAACACGGACAGCGGGCCTTCCCGGGGGCTGCACGCGCTGAGCCCACTGCTCACTCGTCTCAGGGGAAGGGGCAACGCTGGGGCCGCTGTGGGGAGGGTGTCCGCACCTGTTGGCACTGGTTCATTTTCACCCAGCTGAGGAGCTGCAGTTCCCGCCTCCCACGGGAACCCGGGTGCAGTGCCGGGTGGGCCCCAGGTGGCGAGCAGCCTGGCCGCAGTAACCGCCCTGCTGTCTCTGTCCAGCCCCTTCTACGGAGAAGACTTCTACTGCGAGATCCCGCGGAGCTTCCGCCACCTGTCCTTCTACGTTTTCGACAGAGACGTGTTCCGGAGGGACTCCATCATAGGTAGGTGCAGACAGGCTTTCCTTGTTCTCCCCGCCTCCTCCAAACAGTCTTGTCCTGGCGGGATCGGGGCGCCTCTTTTGGACACCCCGTTCTGAGCTAGTCATGCCTGCATTTTCCACCTGCCCTTGCTGGCTGTTCCAGACCCCGCCTGCCAGCCTATGCAGGGTGACAGCCCATAAGTGGGGACACTGGGACATGCCAGCAGAAGTTTTGAGGCTATCCTTCGAGGCAAAGGTGGGCGCCCCCGAACGACTTCCAAGGGCTTCTTGAAGGGGCCAGTGTGCCAGGTGACCCTCCCCCTGTCCCCAGGCCTTGCAGGTTCCTGACCCTCAGCACCTCTCCATGGAGGGTTGGGTGGTATTGGGGTGCTCTCAGACCTGTTGGGGTACACTCAGATGTACTAGGGTGCTCTCGGACATGTTGGGGTGCTCTCGGGGCACTAGCGTCCTAGAGAGGGTGAGCCCACCTTGAATGTGGAGGAGCCAAGAGCCGCCAGTCTGGCAAGTACAGCTCTGTCCCAGGAAAACCCTGTCTGTCCCCCGAGGCACCAGAGTTAGACCAGAGCAGCCCCGCGTGGGCCTAGCTGTGGCCGTGGGACCCGAGCTGACTGCTGGTGGCCTGGCCACTCCTGGCAGGAGGCATCTGGGTGCTCACCTCCTGGGCAGAGCAATGGAGTCTGACGTGCACCTGACCCTGCAGACTCTGTGTCACCATGTCCCCCACTCCTGGGGCGTCCCACCAGCTCCTCGCCACCCACACGTGGCTGGTCAGGCGTGTTTGCATCCAGGCCAGCAGCACTCAAGACAGGTGGCCACTCCCTGCAGCTCTGTCTGTCCCCAGCCCTACCTCGCACCGCCCTCGTGGGTGGTTTTTCCTAAGCTCTCAGGCCCCGCAGGCCCCAGGGTTGTGTCTGGCATGCTGGTCTCATGGTGGCCACTAAAGGTTCATCACTGCCTGGTAAACCCGCACCTGCCCCCCCCACCCCCGCTGACCCGCCAGGTCCACAATGGGAGCCACCCTTCTCCCTATCCCCGTGGCAGCCAGCTCTTCCGGCTTGGCCCTCGCCCCTCCAGCCGCTCCCCTCTCCCATACCAGAGCTGTGTGTTCTCTGCCTGACTGTCAGCATCTCCTCCCAGTTTAAAGCTGACCACTGGCTCCCACGGCACGAAGAGAAAGCTCCAAAGAGGGTCAGGGCCCAGAAATGACCATCATTTCTCTGCCACACCTGGCAGCAGCCGGTCAGCAGTCACTGAATGTTTGTCCAGAGAATGGACAACTTTTGAAGATGCCTCTGTACATTATATTTATCCCATTTTAGAAATTCAGTGTGTTTTATAGATAGTTTCCCATCTAAAGAAACCCTTTTCTGGAGTTAGAGCCTGATTTACACAAAAACAGAGAGAAATGGCCAAATTTGAGGCCACACTGCATGGTGTGTCCTGGAGAAGGAAGTCCATACTCCCTAGTGTGCATTTAAGACCTTTGATAATCTGACCCAGATTGTTCTCTGGGCTTAACTTCCCCACGTCCACTCTACCACTATACGTCTCTCACCATAAACACACGTAGAACCAACACCTGCACGGCCTTGACCTACACCATCTGCCTGTCACACCCTAGTGACACTGGTAGCCTTTTTACTGCATCTCAGTCTTCTGAATCTCACTAGTCCTGTAGGGATGAGCTCAGATGTAGCCACGTGTTCTCTGCAGCCGAGCAGTGTATAAAGTCCAAGTTCCCAGGCCCCATCCGTGCAGTGGACCCAGGTTGCCAGGGGCTGAACCTGGAATTCCACCCAGTTCCTCAGGTGGCTCTTACAGTCAAAAGGAAACAGCACGTGCTGAGTCCTTCTGTAGCCAGGCCCCATGCTGCATGAGCCTTTCAGTCACCCCAGGAGGGAGGTATCACCCCTACTTGCTGAGGCTCAGAGAGGATTAGACACTTGCCTAAAGGTGCACAGTCAGTGACCCAACATCTGTCCTACGCAGAGATGTGGGAGGAAGGTCGGCAGAGACGTGGGAGCAGAGGGTTATGTCCACACTGACCTGGTCGTTCCGTGAGGCCCCTGTGGTGGCCTCCCCTGCCATCACCTCAGAACTCGCTCCCGCTGGTTTCATCCCACCAATGTGTGGAAGGCAGCTTCACAGGGTTTGTCTAAATATTTCGTGTTTAATCAAGCCTTCAGATTTGTGCTTTCCCGAGACTCTGGGCACCGGCCATGTGGAGCAAAAGCTCTCCTGAGCCTGAGTGGCCCTGTCTGACCGCAGGGCAGGGAGCAGCGGCACCAGATCCGCCATGTCTGCGGCAGAGACGGGGCTGGCAGGGTGACAGACACATCCCCCTCACCTGCTCCCTCCAGGGGCCCCCCTCCACCCGCCCTGACCCCAGGCTCTGTCACCAGGCTCCCTTTTTAGGACCGTGGTCCTTCCTGGGTCATGGTGGCTTATTTCCTGCCCGGACTCACCTCCTGCTGTCCAGCGGGTGCGCCGAGGTTTGTCCCAAGGGGAAAGGGAAGGGCCCGAGCACTCAGCTGAAGTTGACATTCTGCTGGATGAAGCTGGCTCAGATTTTACCAGAATGAAGAGTTTGATTAATCCTTGGAGCCTGTGTGAGCTTTTTCTGAGTGGCAATCCTGAGGAAAAGAAATTTTAAAGTATCTTAATTTTAATCAGAGAGCTTGCTCGAATTGGTTCTGCAGTTATGTCCCCTCAAAATAATCAAGTTGGTTATTAATCGTTCTGTTGAAGGCATTGCTATTTTTAAAGATAACCAGCAAAATCATGGTTTATCAATTCCTGGTGGCTTTAAATTGAGGGTGTGTCCCACGCAGCCAGATCCAGATGCTTTCACTGTCACTCTCACAGCTGCAGAAGTAAGAGGCTGTCGGGACCTCCAGGGGTAATTTAAAGTTATGACTAGTAATCATGTTGTTACTGGGATGAGAAACCAAGTTCTAGGGTATAAATTTGTGTCATGGAAACAAGCAGTGTCTGCCGTGGGGCCCCCAGCACCGCCTGCCCCACTTCAGGTTCCCTGATGCGGCCGCACGTGTGCCTGGCCGTGGGCTCAGGGCAGGGGTCCCAGTGAGGGTGCTGGAGACGCAGGCGTGGAGGTGAGGCTGTACCGGCTTCGAGGGGGTGAGGGCTGGTGGGACTTAAGTAGGGGGAGAAGACAGGGCCCCCCGTCCCTCCCCCGCTCTGCCGGCCTCCTCTCCCAGGGGACTGGCTCGTACCACCAGCCCCTCTGTCCCTCCAGCCCCAGAGCCGGAGGGGCATCTGCAGTTTCTCTCTTCGGAGGGGAGGGGAGTGAAGTGAGACCTTTATTCCTTTGTTCCTAAGCAAGGTTTATTGAGGTATCGTTTATAGATGGCGAATTCACTCTTGTCAGGGGTAGAGTTTGTGGTGTCCCCCAGTGTGCACCGGGCTGTAACAGCACCACGATTAGGGAGACTCTCCCTCCCCAGAAACTCCCGTGGCCCCGGGAGTTGGCTTCCTCCTCGCATGCCTGCCCATGGCAACCGCGACCTGGTATCTATTTCTTGTCCACATGCATGAAACCACGGAATGTGGCCATGGCACCAGCTGCCCCGCCCAACACCGTCCTCTCTGCGTGTCCGTCGCGCAGACCTGCCGCGTCCATCCAGTCATCACCTGATGAGCGCTAGGGTTGTGTCCACTGTTAACATTCTTGCCCAGGTCTTTGTGTTTCCATTCTCTTAAAAAACACCCAGGAGTCGGGCTGCAGGGCACCCCTGCCGTCCCTGAATTGACCGCTTTGCCTGAGGGTTTGTTTGCACCAAGGCATTTGAGAAGGAGCAGACGCAGGGGAATCCCTCCGTCCTAAGGTCAGCGGAGCACACACTCGGGCAGAAGCTGACGAGGCCGCCCTAGACCCTGTCAGCCCCAAGGGGCCGCCGAGGAACCCGCACCCAGACCTTGCTGACCCGCTCTCCAGAGCATCAGTTCCCATGTGCAGTCACCTTCCTGGAAACTCCAGTCCTTTTCCTGTTTCTCGTTGTGTCTCTGAAAATTGGTGGTGGTTGTTTCAGGTTAGGTTGCTGCAAGGTGCAGCCACCTCTTTGAGTTGCTCATCACCGAGTTCCCACAGGCACATCTGAGATTCACACGTGGATAAACTTCCGTTTGCTTTTCTCCTGTCAACCTTCCTTGTTCCCGGAGAACCTAGAAGGGCAGAAGGGAACGGCTTTTCCTCCCCGGGGGTGTGTGTTTGCCTCTGCAGGGAACCACCGGACTGCCTTTCTGGCCGCACCGTTCTGGATTCTCTCTAGCGCTTAGTGTCGCCCGCTTCTGTTTTTAATTCCCTTGCCGTCCTAGTGTGTGCAGCGTCGTTTGTGATGAAGCATGGTGTCGGGCGCCCTCTCATACGCTGGCCTACCGCCTCTCTCGTCTGTGGGGAGTGGTTCACGCCTTTTGCCCTTCCAGCTGGGCTGTGCCCTCACTGAGGTCACAGCTCTTTTCAGCGCGTGCCGGACGCAGCCCTTTACCAGGCGTGTTTCGCAGGTATCTTCTTCTAGTTTGTGGCTTGTTTTCTCATTTTCTTACCAGTGTCTTTTGAAGAGAGAAGCTCTTAATTTTGGTGAAGTCCAGTTTATCAAATTTCTTTCTTTTATGGTCTGTATTTTTGGTGTCATGCCTAAGAAATCTTTGCCTGCCCCAGGGTTTTGAAGATCTTGTCTTTTCTTCTAGAAGGCTTTTGGTTCTAGCTCTTACATTTAAGTTTATTTCGAGTGACAGGAGGAAGTCAGGGTTCATATCTTCCCTCACGGACGTGCTGCTGAGTTCCCTCAGCGCCTTTTGAAAACCAAGTGACTGTGTGTGTGTTGGGGGTGGGGGTCTCCTCTGGCTCCTCCGTGCTGTTGCACTGACACAGCTGTGCTCCTTCCACTGTCTGGATTCCCGTATCTTCATGGCAAGTGTTAAACCAGCAGTGTGAGCTCTGCAACTTTGTTCTTTCCCAGACTTGTTTTGCTATTCTAGGTCCTTTGAATTATCATTTACATTTTCAATCAGCTTCTCAATTTCCGAAATAACCAAGATTGCATTGGTCTACAGATGAATTTGGGGGGAGTTAACATCTTAACAATACTGAGTCTTCAGACCTTCATGGGGTGTCTCTCCACATACTTGGGTCTTTAATTTCTCTCGTCAGTGTTTCGTGATGTTTTCAGCATGCACGTCTTGCACATACGTATATATGTATGTATATATTTTAAATTTATCCATATATTTTATGTCTTTGGTGGAGTAGACAAAGATTTCTTAGGTCATGCACCAAAAGCTCAAGCCATAAAAGCATCATTTTGTGAATGTGCTGTTGGTATCTTTTCAATTTCAGTTTTCACTGTCATCACTCGTAAGTACAAATACAGTCGGTTTTTATGTATTAACTTTGTATTCTCTGGTCTCGCTAAACACACCTAGTCTGCTAGCTTTCCTTGTGTATTTCTTGTCGATTCTGTGAACAAAGACTTTTGTTTCTTCTTCTCTGTCTGTGGGCCCTTGTTTCTCCCTCACCTGTCAGGACACCAGGTTGCACAGGAGTGATGGGAACAGCGTCTCTGCAACCGGCGCTGTCTCGAGAGTGGCCTGCGGTCCCTCCTTAAGTCTGGCCTTGGTCACCGTCCTGCAGTTTTCACCCCTGGGTACCGGCCGTCCCCACATCCTCTGATGCTGCTGTGCCTGGCTCCCTACGTCACACACCCCGTGAGCCACCTGACCGGTGCGGCACCATCAGGGGAAGTAACACGCGAGGTTTTACCGGTGGGAAGGCCGGCAGCACCACTCTGTCCACGTGGGAAAGTGAGGCCGTCTGGTGTCACTCAGGTCCATCAGGACAAGTCTGAAGGTTACGACACATCAGAGACACTTAAGCGGACGCAGATCAGGCACTGCCCAGAACGCGGCAGAGACACTGATACACCCTCGTGCATTCTTGGACGTGACGAGTCTCTAGAAGGAGGGACTGGAAGCTGCTGACAGGTGACCCCCCAGGGAACCATGTGGCAGAGAGAGACTTATTCCTGGCTGCGTCTTACATCCTTTTGAATGCCTCAGACTTTGTACTGTGTTCCTGTACTACCTACTTAAGTTAAATTAAGTACTTCCAGAAATAAGGGGTAGGAACGATGTACAGGTTGTTGGAGTCGTTTGAGCATTAACTACGCGGCTGCTCCCTGTCCCAGTTAAAGCTCATAAAATCATTGCAGTTACTTAAAATTTCAGACTTCAAATGGAATCCTCCCGTCTAGCTGAAGTCCATGGAGTCTGAGGGTTTCTTTATCCTTTTTCACTGAAACATATTACCCAATTCAGTTCCAGGAAACTTCTGATTCTTGTGGCTTTGTTCCTGCAAGATTCAAAATCATATCCCATTGGGAAAAAGGGTGGGGTTTGCAGGAGCCAAGCGGAGAGGGACACGTCTTCTCTGGGGGGGCTTTACCTCGTGACAGGGTGCACTGGGGGTGGTCTGAGGTGGCGGGGCCCACATCAGGGCCGGGCAGGACACCCCCACGGCGAGGAGGAGGGGGGTTGGAGGTGGTGGGGGAGCCTGCGGTGGGCCCCAGGGAGCCGTCCTGCCCTCAAAACTGGACGCTGATTGGCAGGGCCCCGCAGACCTGTAACAGACGTCTCTGAATTTCTGTGGTGCGCCCTCTCCACAGCCCATGCCTGCTGTATTTTCTGCCCGCTGCCTCCCCCTTCCATCGCTCCCGCCCGCTGACTCCATGTGCCGTGGCCTCAACCCCTGTGAGGTCCGTGGCTGGGCAGGATTCGGCTCTGGGCGGCCCTGCGTGGCTAGAGCTGAGTGCTGGTGTTGACTTGAAGTGCCAGGTGTGCTGCGTTCCCTCTGCAAGTGGACGGGAGGACTGGCCTTCAGCTAACAGGCCCTGGCCTTCCCCTGGCTGCGTGCCGGTGTGGGAGGTGAGCAGACGAGCCAAGGCAAAGATGCCGAGACGCCAAGTGGACAGTGAGCGCTGCACTGTAGCTCGCACAAGCACTGCACATTTCCACGGAGTCCCCAGCAGAGCCTCCCGCTGCCGCCGCCCCGCTCGGCTCTGCTGCGCGGGTGTTGCCGAGCCGGGGGCCATGCTCTGCTGGGGCAGACGTGGCACCTTCAGGATGAAACAGGCATGTGCTGATCTTACGGAGGAGGATGTGGCCTTGTCACTCTGCCCGGTTACGTGTTCTGGACTTTACCGTGTGAGACAGTTGGCCATGATCCTGGAGCGCTTTTGCTCACAGCCTTGTTGTGGGGGGCTTGTTCCCTCTCGTGACCACGTTTCCCTGCTGATGTTCCAGGAAAGGTGGCCATTCGGAAGGAGGACCTGCCGAAGTACCACAATAGGGACACCTGGTTCCAGCTGCAGCACGTGGACGCGGACTCCGAGGTGCAGGTGAGGCCCTCGCCGAGCCGCGGGGCACGGGAGCCTCGGGGTGGAAGAGACTCTGGTTGTGGGTGAAGAAAGGGGTATGGGGTTCTGGCCGCCACCGAGATGACGGCTGGCAAGCTATGCCCTCCACGTAGTGAGTGTTGGCATGTTAATTTTGTCTGCCCTGCTGATTATCGTCAGACTTAGTCATGCAGCTTAAAAAAGTAAAATACGGAAGGCCTAACACATAACTGAAAGTGAACAGAAAACGTGGGGAATACACAACAAAGCTGAGCCTGGTTGGCTGGAGGGGGGCACCCGTGGGTTACTGAGCCGCTCACACTCAGCAGAGCAGGGTTGGAGCTGGAAGAAATGAGGGAGTAACGAAGCCCCCGTGGTCTGGGCGTCCCTGGGCTCACCCGGCTTCCCTTGACCGGGGGGGCGCTCCCCAGAGCTGGGAGTTTCTCCCCCGCAGGGCCCTTCCTGGGTTGGACCCCCCCACGCTCAGCGTGCAGGAGATGCCCAGCGGGAGTTCACCTGCACCTTCTCTGCTCTTGCCACCTGGCTTGTGTGGTTTCCAGCCAGAGCTGCCCGGAGCCCAGGCCAGAGCTGCCCGGAGCCCAGGCCAGAGCCTGGAGTCTTGGGACCGGGCCGGCACTGAGCTCAGGGAGGCTTCAGGTGCTGGTCTTCTGTAAAGCAGGCTGTGTCACGGACAAAATGCCTGGGGTGCACAGGCCCCTGGCAGTCACGGGGGTCATCCCCAAACTTGCACCCAGAAGGACTTACTGAGGAGCTGAGCCAATCAGCCGTCGTGAGGGTGCCTCACACCTGATCAGTTCTGACCAGGGGCCCACGCCCGCTGCAGAAACTGGGGGACGCCAGAATCCCTGCAGAACCGATGACGGTGCCCACCTGACAGCTTGGGGGACCCTGACACAGAAGGTCAGTGGCACCCACTCTGCTCAGGTACCCCAGAAACTGCGCCTTCAGAAGGCGGCTCCCGGAGCAGGAGCACCTGTTGGGACTGGACTTGCTCTCGGTGCGGATGCTCCCGCACTGGAGGCTCGCGGGGCCACGTGGAGAGCAGCGACCCACGTGCTCTCCCCGCGTTTAGTCCCCAGATTCAAGTTCACTTTTATTGCTGAGCATAGCTTTTCCTTTTTCTTGATTTTTTTTTTAAACTTAATTTTGAAATGATTACAGATTCATAGAAAGGCTCAGAAAATACCACATGGGCAACAGTGATTAGTCTTTACATGTAAAAGGCTGTGGCTTGCCTGTTCACATGTGAAGACTGAAAATAAAAGAAAGGTGTGTCCCTTTGCTGGGTGCCCCGAGGTGACATTCGAGTAACTGGCGACCTCGGTCGTCTCATCAGTCCCATGTGTGCGGCTGCAAGCACACGTGAATCCTCTGCAGTGTCCCACATGTGTGACTATATAACGACCTCCACAGTCCAGACCCGCTGGGTCACTGCCGCCCATGTGAGTTATGCAGCCAGAGGGTGATTGACCCGGTCCTGGCGAGTGGCTCCTCCGACTGTGGTGCAGTGCTGGCACCCTGCGGATCACAGATGGTGACACCGCATTCCAGGCGCTGAGTGAGTGCTTCCCGCAGGGACTTGGTTGTCAGGCTGCCCAGGCAGCGGCCTTTCAAGGTGCAGTGATGCACCTTCCTGCAGCCACACTTCATCCCAAAATGTCCCCATCACCATTTCAGAAGGACCAAGGACAGCACAGTGTCTCGAGCCATCTGCTCAGTGACTCACAGTTAAAGGTGTCAGAAAGGAAGTGTCATACAACTAGGGTCAATGGGAGACCAGTGAGTCACAGACAAAACGGGGGGGAAAGGTGACTTAAAGAAACTGTGGTATATTTGTGCAGTGGAATACTACTCAGCCATAAAAAAGATGAAATAATGCCATGTGCAGCAACATAGTTGGGCCTAGAGATTGTCATTCTAAGTGAAGTAAGCCAGAAAAGGAAAGTAAAATACCATATGATGTCATTTATATGTGGAATCTAAAAAAATGGCCCATAGGAATTTATTTACAAAACAGAAAGAGACTCAAGGACGTGTGGTTACCAGGGAGGGGAAGAGGGGGAAGGGGTTAAATTAGGAGTTCAGGATTAACAGATTCACACTGCCATATCGAAACAGATGAACAGCAAGGTCCTGCAGTACAGCACCGGGGACTGCATTCAATAGCTTGTAATAACCCGTAACAGAAAAGAATCTGAGGAAGAATATATGTATGTACATCTGTCTGTCTATATATACACATATAACTTAAATCACTTTGCTGCACGCCTTAAACATTGTAAATCAACTACACTGCAAAAAAATTTTTTTAAAGATTCTGACTTGCCCTGGAGCCGACATTTTATAGGTCTCCAGTAACCTGCTTGGTTCACAACACCAGCCCCTCTGCTCCTTCCCTGGCCTGGGCTGGGCAGCTTCAGGGCGAGGCTGTCGGCAGGGACGGGACAGCCCCTCCTGCGGTCCCTGCTGGGCTGTGGGCACAGCAGCTAGAACTCTGGCACCACCCTCCTGTCCAGAAGGGCCCCTCCCAACTCCTCCAAGGACGCACGGCCGCCACTATCTCTGCCTAGCACCACTTCTGTCAGATTTGGCCCCCAAGGGAGACACGGAGGAGCTGCCCCAGCAAAGCCACGGTCCTGCCGGCTGGTTCTCAATCCTCACAGTGACACTCTGCGTCACACGTCCTTTTTTAAGGACTCCCCGACAACCAGGGTCTGCAGTCTTCCATTACAAGGACCCGGAGGTCTCTCTGTGGGAGGAGGGTGCAGCCCCTTTCCCCTGGACGGAGGTCCTGCTTCTCTGGGGTCTGCCCTCCCCGCCTCTGCCCCCCTCAACAGTCTTGGCCCCGGCGGAGGGTGCAGGGCTCCAGTCTGGCCTCTCAGGCCCCATAGACAAGGATCAGCCGGCAGGACGCACCTGCTGCTGTGCCCACGTCTGCCCACAGCCACGGCGTCCCCTCCCCAGGCCAGGGGTCGATGCCTTCCTGAGGAAAAAGGACTGGAACCACTGGTGCCTTTTCTCTCTTAATTAATAAACTTTATTTTTCTAGCAGTTTTTGGGCAGAAAGTGCAAGGAGCTCCATGTCTCCCCGCCCCCGCCGCCCGGTGTCGGCGTCTGGCGGTGCACTTGCGACACTGACGCACCGGTGTTCGCTGAAGTCCAGGCCCATGGTGGGGGTCAGGCCTCCTGCTGCGGGTTCTGCTGGGGGACAGGTGGTACCGTCCGGATCCACCGGCAGAACCACAGGGAGTTCCATGGGGTCAGGAGTGATTCTAGTTTTAGTCATTCGTGCCTTCTTTTCCCTTCGTTTGCTTGGCTAAAAGCTTATCCGTTTTATTTATCTTTTCAAAACCCGACTTTGGTTTGTTTATTTTCTCTGTTGATTTCCTGTTTTCAGTTTCGCTGATTTCTTCTCCAGTTATTGTGTCTTTTCTTCTGCCCACTTTGGGTGTGATTTGCTGTTTTTCTGGTTTCCTAAGGTGGAGGCTTAGGTTACTGATTTTCAGGTCTGTCTTCTTCTCCAGGATGCGCAGTGACTGCCGTAAGTTTCCCTCTGAGCATTGCTTTTGCTGCATCTCACAAAGTTTGCTGTTTTATTTTCGTTTTGACTTGTGAAAAGAAATGAGTTCCAAGTATTTTTCAGTTTCTCTTGAGACGTCTGGCCTTTTGTTATTTGAAAGTGTGATGTTTGATCTCGTATTTTGGGATTTTCGAGCTTTCTTTCTGTCACTGATTTCTAGTTTAATTTCCACTGGGGTCTGAGGGTGGCCGTGAGATGATTTTCATGTTTCTAGACGTGTGTCCAGGCCCGGGGGCTCTGAACGGGTGGGCATCCTGCGTGGGTTGGTGACACTGTTCAGTCCTGGTTGCTCTTTAAGGCTTCTTATCATTGTTCTCCTCAAACAAGACCCGGGAAGGTGGTGACGTCTAAATTTTTAATGCTCTGTCCTGAGTTTTTTCTTCTCGCAGACCAACATAAATGCGAGGATTCTCCTCTGAGCCTCAGTGCCTCTTGCCTGGTCTGGAGGCCCAGACCGGCCACCTGGGCTCTGGTCGCCCTCAGCTGAGCACTGGACCTGTGGCTGCCTCCCTGGAAAGCGCTCCTGTTGGGGTCAAAACAAGTTGGGGAGCAGTTAGTTTTTAAATTTTTTATCTATAATTATTATTGTATGCATTTCTAAAGGTTACAGTTACTACAGAGTGCAAGCTCTGCCCCGTGTGTGCAGCACGTCCTCCTAGTTTGTGCCTCCCCCACCCATCTGCCCGTGGGGGCAGTTGTGTCTGTAGCTGAGCAGCTGGAGCGCAGACACCCCTGCTCATCCCGAGAACGCTTGGTGCAGAGACCGAGCCTGGAAACCGCACTTCCTGCCTGCCCCTCCGAGGGTGTGCCCCGGTCCCCTGGGCGTTGCCCCAGGTTGTTTGTGCGGAAGGTGGGCTGGGTGAGGACTGAGGTAAGCGTCTGAGCTGCAGACCCGGGGTGATTCTGGGGGGTCCGCTCCATGATGTACGGTCTGTGTTCTGTTTCCCTCGTGCCTTCCTCCCCAAATCACCCGCACTGCAGCGAAACGAAACAGCTGACGGGTCTGCCCCTGCGGAGGGAGGGCTGCCCTAAGAGAGGAAACGCGCGGGGTCACAGGACCTGCTGGCGTGGAGCTGCCCAAACTCCTCTGGGAAAACAGGAAGCAGGGTGGCCAGCGGCCCCTCAGCCCAGCACCGGGCACCAGCGGTCAGGGCGCACCTCACCGGACACAAGCTTCGCTTCTTGGAAGCGGGTCAAGCATCGTTTGGGGACGTGTCCGTCTGAGGGCGCCCGGCGCACCTTGGGGTGGGTGAGGGACGCGAGCCTGACCAGGACTCTGTCCTCTCACGGAGATTCCTGCTGAGTTTCATGTCCGAGCTGTCAGCATCCGTGTCTCCTTTCTCTGTAGGGACCGCAGTGCCCCTGGAGGGCGGTGCCGAGCCTCGGGGTGACTGGGAAGTCCCGGCCCGCCCACGCGGGTATTGGGCAGCGTGCTGTGGCTCTTTCTCTGGGGACTTGTCTTCTCCACCCCTGCCTCCCACTCCCAGTTACCAGCCTGAGGATTTGCTCTGGGCTGGGGTCAGGGCCAGGTGAGGTCCGCCAGGAGGGCGGTGCTGCGTCGTGGACCCTGCGTCCGCACACCTGACAGGAGTGTGGGAAGATCTGGTCAGTTCGCTGGGAGGCCACTGCCCCAGCCAAGCACATGCCCGTGGTGGGCGGCACCACCCAGATCAACCCTTCACAGATGCAGACAGGACACTGCTGTCACTTGGGGCCACGCGCTATGATGCCGGCGGCTGGTCTGAGATTGCGGGACTCATCACTGGCCGTTTCACCTGCCCATCACTCCCGCCCTCCCTGCAGCCACTCTGCCATGGGTGAGGGGACAGCCAGGAAGGATAGCATGCTGCCGTGCCCGCAGCCAGGGTGCCCAGGAGTCTGCTGTCCTGAGCGCCCAGTCTGCCCCGGAGGAGGCCAGCTCTGGCATCCGTGTCATCAGGGAGCCTGGGCTAGCCACCCACATCTCAGCCCACGTCAGTGTCATGGGCGTGGTGTCTGTCTGTGAGGTCAGCCTGTCCCCCAGGCTCCTGTGGCCGAGCTCTGGCCTTGGGCATCTGCTTGCTTCCAAGCTTACGATCCCAGAGGCCATTGGAGGGACGGGCTGGTTTATTCCCGAGTGAGAACGGCTTTCGTGGGGGCTTGTGTCAGCCCCCAGTGGGGGCCTGAGGGGCTGAGATGGGGCTGGGGCGACAGAGGTGTCACCCTGACCCATGTCACCACCGGATCCTCGTTCCTTTTTTGTTTTCTGAGCCAGTGGATCCCGGAGCCTCTGGTCTGGAGGCGTGGCTCTAGCTAGGGTGCTCCCTGCACCCCTCCACCCCCCTGGTGGGCCCCTCCTCATAATCAGTGCTGCTGGCATTTTCTCGAAACACTTTTCTGGTGGCTCACCCCAAGCCCAGAAACAGCGGCAGGACGACTCTGGTACCGTTTAGACCTCACCGTGGGAGCTGCCTTTTCTGGGGCAGAGGAGCCCCTTGTCCTGGGACAGCAGCTGGTCCAGACCCTATGCTGCTGGCCAGGCCAAGCCCGGAACTGGGGTTTCTTCTGGAGAGGCCAGCACGTTCTCTGGGCAGACGCCCTGGGCTGGGCAGGAGTGGACAGAGCGCCAGGTGGCCAGTCGCTCGGAAAGGAGGGGAGAGGCTGCTCAGGGCCGGGGAGGGGTATCTCTGCCTCTGCCGAGGGGAATTGTAGAGCAGTGACAGGAGGCATCCTGCCCCCCCACCCCTGTGCCCCCGGCAGCCGGCATCCCACCATGTCCCTGGTCCTCCTGAGACGAGGCGGCCATCACTGGCTCCCCAAGCTGCCGAGCCCGGAGTTTAGTCAGAAGGCGCTTCAGGACGATAGATCCTGTTGAGTTCCATGTCTGATTCTCACCCGGAAACACTTGTGTTCTGCCTCCTCTGGCTGGACTTTTGGGAGCTGGCCTGTCTGCTTCTGTCTTCGTGGCCCCACTCGCTGTGGGCGGAAACAGCCCATCCTGCCCTGTGACTCGCCAATCTGCCCTCTTTCCGGATGCACCCAGGATCCTTGACTTCCCTCCTGAAGAGCAGGACTCGGGTTCCTGGCCTCTGGTCCGACCTCGGGTGGGCACAGAAGCATCGGGTCATGGGGCAGAGCTGCGCCACCTCCCCAAGGCTGCGGGGGCAGCGGAGTGAACACAGCCCAAAGCGACAGCCACACTCTGAGCTGCTGCTCCTGGAGCGCCTGCTGCTCCCGGAGCGCCTGCTCTTTGTGCTGTTTGACCAGCTGTCAGCGGAGCTGGAGCCTTTAACTCTCAGGGATCCAAATTTGGCGGGTGGACATGCGGCAGACCCCATGCATCTGTGACTGCAGACCCAAGCTCCCTGCTGCACAAGGCTGCCCCGTGACCCTGTGTCCTTGTGTCTTTCAGGGCAAGGTCCACCTGGAGCTGAGGCTGAGTGAGGTCATCACTGACTCGGGCATCGTCTGCCACAAGCTAGCCACGCGGTAAGAGACGGGGCGGCCACCGTGGCCCGTCTGCTGGGAGTAAGTCTAACCCCCAGGGAGTGGGGTGGGTGGGTTTTTCAACAAGTGAGTCAGGATTCCGAGCCTTGGGGACTCCCCCGACGGTGTTCTTAACATCTTCATAACACGAATGCCCATCCCAGAGGTGACAAAGTCACTCAGTGCAACTCTAGGCAAAGAGGTTGGGGTCACAGCCCTGGCATCACACACAAGGAAATGGCAAGGTGGGGTGCCCATGCCTGACCTCTGACCCCAACCCCAAATCCAAGGCCCCTCCTACTCCCAAATGCTTAGTGAGTGTGCACGTGTGTGTGTGCACCTCTGTGCATGTATCTGAAGGTGGTCTCCACACTGAGTTTGTGGTGGACTCTTGACCTCTAGGGCCTCAGAGCCTCGGGTGGTCTGGAGGAAGCTGGCCTCAGGAAGGCTGGACACACGCAGGACTCCCCACGGGCCCTCTGACCACAGCAAGGGCTTTGGTGCGCTCCCCGTGGACAATCTGCTCTCACTGCCTGCCCCGCGGGCCTCGCAGTGTCTTTACCAAACACACTGGCCAGTCTTCCAGGGTCAGTGGGCAGCGGTCAGGAGTTGTGCACCGCCCCTCCCGCAAACGCCCCACAGATACTGCAGAGTTAGGTGGCTCCTGCAGAGGGAAGGGGCCTGCCTGCCCTGTGGGAGGGGACGTGACCCTCTGGTGTGGGGGGCCCGCCAGAGACACCCAGCCGTCCTGTCTTTGAGGGCACCTGTTCCCGGCTGCATCCTTTACCTGCTCCCGGCCAGCGAGGGCTTCAGCAGATTTGGTGACACCCTTTTCTTGGGCTTAGGAAATGCTGGCAAAGCCTCCAAGTTCAGCTTTAGGTTTCCACTGTCTCTGGCCACCAGCAGGCCTGGGGGAGGGGGGAGCAGGGTCCCCCGTTGTCTGTTGTCCAAGGAGGTCCTGCCCCAGCTGCCCACAGCATAGTCTGCTCACATTCATCGTCTGATGGCTGAAGACGGCCCCGGTCAGGTCAGGCTGCAGGGTTGTCCCCATAGCACCCGCAGGAGGGCACGGTGTGGACACATGTAGGGCACGCGTGGGATGTGGTGAGGGCTCTCGTCTGGAGTGGCGGAGATGAGCTCGGTGATCTCCTTCATTTTCCCTTTTCTTCTTGAAATAGTTGCTGTGCCCTCGGGTCCAGTGGCCGTGAGGAGAGAGCTGCCTGTTTCCTTGCTTGTAGTTTATCCCATGTTGAAAAAAGACTTGACGTGAGCCTCACACAGAGCAATGCAGCTGTGTCAGTGGTGGGGAGACGGAGGGACAGGCGGGTGGAGAGCAGGAGGGTGAGCGCAGGGGGTGTGGGCCAGGACCTGTCCTGAGGGTGGCCCCGCCTCTGAGGGCGGAGGGTGGAAGTGAACCGTCTGTCTGGGAAGAGCAGTCCTGAGCGGGTGACCACAGGTGCAGCGCCCAGAGCAGGAGGATGGGCGCTGCAGTGAGGAGCCTCCCCAGCGACACCACAGCTGCCTGCCCCGCTGTCCTTGCTGTCTCCCCACCCCACCAAGCCCCGAGCTGACCTTGCAGAACCCCACCCGTGGCCACTGGGGACTCGGGGGTCTGGTCTCACTCAGCTTGTGGGGACCCTCTCATCCTTGGACCCCCTCAGCTCCAGGAAGCACGGGCCCCAGATGGCGAATCCCAGCCCCTGCCATTTAGAGACACCTGCCTTCTGTGTCCAGCCCGTTCTTTTGGGTCAGGGTGGCTTGTAACCTTGGAAGCACCTGCTCTTCTCATCCCTGAGGGGTCTTGAAGGGTCTTCACTGCCGCTTTGAGGGAGATGGGATGTCCATCACCCACCCCAGTGAGGAGGTCTGTTGGCCCTGCACCCCACTGTGTGTCCAGCTGGAGGAAGAGGACAGGCAGCCAGCTTAGCGGGAAGCTTTACTTCCTTTGTCCAGAAAGTGGGAACAAAGGCGTCTGGCCTTCCTGCGCTGGAGGCTCCTCCCCCCCCCACCCCCAGAGCGTCTGTGCTCACGGCTCCATGCCCGTCCCTGGACATGTGTCCGAGATGTGGCGAGAGCTCAGAAAATACTTGTTTAGAGATGAGGTAGTTCCTGGAGAGAGGAGGTGACCAGGACAGGGTCAGCAGTGGGGGAGAAGCAGAAATGCTCCAGAAAGAGTAAAGAGAGAGGGCTGGGAACACGGGCTAAGGCTGGTGGAAACCGTGGGCCCTCACGAGACCCAGCCTGTCTCACAGGGGCTCCAGACAAAGTGCCAGAGAAATGGAGAGAGGGGTCCATCAGACCACTCCCAGCTCAGGACAGGCCTGCGCCGCGTGGAGGAGGAACCGGGAGACAGAGGCCTTGCCTGGTCAGGAGCGTCCGGTGATGGGTCAGCACCTCAAGGCTTCCCAGGAAGGTGGAAGCTGCCCAGGCCACCTGGCTTCCCCAGGTGCAAGGGACCCGTGGTCTCCCAACTTCAGACATGAGGGAGAATGGCGCAGCCAGACCCTCAACGCCCTAGTGTGGGGTTAGGGCTTCTGCCTCCTGCCAGGCAGTCAGTGGGGCTGGACGCCGTCAAGTGAGCTGTCCAGATGGTGGGTGGTCGGCCCCGAGTTGGGGCAGACAAGGTGAGCCAGGGGCTGGCTCTTGTCCTGGGGGTGCAACCAGGCATGGGCAGCGGGGTCTCCCAGGCAAAGCCTGAGGTGGGTGAGGAGACAGACTGGAGCTGTGGGTCAAGGCCACTGTGAGTGCGTTCTGGAGGGGGGACTTGGTGCTCCCTGGACCTGCGTGGACGCCCAAGGTGGGGCACCTCAGGCCTGGGGTCATTCGAATCTCCACCCGCCCGGTGGAAGGCCCTGTTCTCACTCGGACACTCAGCATGGACTTCAGGGGTCACACCAGGCAGTGGGGCAAGGCTGCTGGCACCTCCCTGACAAGAATTGCTCCTCAAACAAGAGACCCCTGACCTCAGATAGCACGAGGGCCAGATGACCCCAGGATCTGGGCACCCACAACATGACGTTCACAAGGTCCCACGTCTGCTCAACACAGGCCAGCCAGAAGCAGGAGCAGGAACAGTCCAGCAACAGACCAGGGTGATAGGTGATGGGGTAGTAACCAGGGCGGGTGTGACTGCCATCTAGGACCAAAGGGAGCCCCAGCCCGCAGTGGGGTCAGGGGAGGGAAGCCTGACACAGGTCTCCCGCTGCGAGGGGTGTGAAGGAGGCAACCCTCAGGCTGCAGCTGTCGTGCCCTTGCCTACAGGGCCCATGGTCCCCACCAGTAACTCAGACATAGCCCCAGACCCCACCTGGCAGGACTGCGGGAGACAAAACTCTCCAGCCACTCCTCAGAAGTGGAGCTGGAGCATCACTGCAGAAGTCACCAGAACCACGTCCTGCTCAGCCAAGGCCACTCTGCCCTTCCTGGGAATGCACACACACTTTCTCCTTCCCCCAGACGGTCCCGGGCAGTGACGGTCAGCTCTTTGCCCACGCGTGGCTCTTGGCACAAAGCTGCTGAGACAGTTGACAGCTCAGACCCTGGGGCAGTCTTGGGAGGTGGCTGTGGGCCTCCTGTCCCCTGCTGACCCTTCCCACCTCTCTCCTCAGGATCCTTGAGTGCCAGGGCCTCCCCATCGTGAACGGGCAGTGTGACCCCTACGCCACGGTGACACTGGCAGGACCATACAGGCAAGTGTGGCCGGGGGAGGGCGTGGGCACGGGAGGCGGTGAGGGTCGTTCAGTGGGGGCATGGGGAGCCCAGACATGGAGGATTTTGTGTCCTTTGTTGCCCCGAAGTTGCTTCCCGAGAAAGAAACCTTGTGTTCTTCACAGCGCGTATTTTTGGCTCAGTAGAGGTTCCTGGTTTGCATACCATCTGGGCTCGGAGACAAACAGGAACCTTCGGAGATGCGTTGCTCACTCACTTGGTGGCTCACCTCAGGCTGGCAGGTTTGGTGTCAGCCATGCTGTTTCCACCCTAATCCTTCCTCCCACGACTGCAGGTCGGAAGCAAAGAAGACAAAAGTGAAAAAGAAGACCAACAACCCCCAGTTCGACGAAGTGTTTTACTTTGAGGTTGGTGTTTGGGGGCCAGTGTGATTGAACCCACCCCCAGAATCTGGCAGAGTCTGGGTCCGAAGGCCCTTAGCACGTCCTTCCAAGAGTTCCATCTGGCACACGGGAGACCCCCTCCAGCCTGCGGCTCCAGTTTCCTTGGAAGAAAGGCCACTTGTTGCTTCCAGCAGAACCCAGTTTTCAGTTGAATGCTGACAAATTAATACTTTGCAAATTACTGAGACTTTGGGGGTTTACCGTTTGTTTGGTTGGGGTTTTGTGTCTTCTGCCTCTTCCCTGAGCAGGGGAGGGAGGCTTGTTTCCCCAGAAATAGTGAGGTCTTGATGCAAAAGAGCAGCTGCAGGCAGACAAGACACCCCTGGAGCTCTCAGAATACGGGTCCCCTGGACAGGTAGGACGGCGCGCCCAGGGCAGGACAGCAGGAAGAAGGTCCAGAGGCCCCAAGCTTGTCCCAGGCGCCCTGTCCCAGGCGCCCTGTCCCAGGCGGGCAGCAGGCCGTGGGCAGGGCTTCCCCGGGAGTCCGCAGGCCCAGCGGGCATGTGGAGCACCAGGCTGCGGGGTCTGTCTAGGTGTAGTGAGGCTGGGGCCGGAAGGCGGAGTTTTGGGAAATGAGATGGAGGGTGCGTTAGGGCCAGCAGAGGACCTGGGCCTTTCCCCACTGTCCTTGGCCCCCACGTCTCTCAGGTGCGGGGGCTGCGATCTCCCCGTCTGGTAGCCCTGGAGAGGGTGTGGAGGGAGGACCCGAGGCTGAGGTGAAGAGCCGCCTCTGTCCCTGGACGGTCCCCTCGCAGCCGGGCCACAAGACTCCAGCCGAGTGGGTCCCCAGAGGCAGGGTGTGCGTGCAGGACAGAGTGTGGGTGTGAGTGGGCGGCAGGCCCAGCGCTGTCCCCCCGCCCCCAGGTGACCCGACCCTGCAGCTACAGCCGCAAGTCCCACTTCGACTTCGAGGAGGAGGACGTGGACAAGCTTGAGATCCGGTGAGCGCGTGTGCGGGCGGGTCCCTGCTGGCGGCTGCGCCCCGCCCATCGCACCTCCCGCCTGCCTTTGTTTTGTTCTGACATCGGGGGTGCAGAGAGGGGCTCCTCTTTCTCTGTTATTTTAACGCTGGAGTGTTGGATGTGGCCGACGTTAGAGCCGGGGCTCCCCAGGTCGCTGGGAGGCGGCTGGAAGGGCAGACTGGGCTTTATGGTCTGCTCCGTGGCACCTTTGGGGGCCAAGGCTTCCTGCCCCTCAGGCGGGCATGGCCTGGCCTGGCACGGGGTCCTGCCGCTCTAGCCTCGCAGGGAGGTCGGTGTGCAGCCTGCACACATCACCCTCGAGGTTGAGGGTCGCAGCGTCCACTTGAGGGCCACGCAGCCCTCTTCCCACCAGCTCTGAGTAGTAGCCCCCACTAGGGTGGGAGACCCGAGTCACAGCGGGGGGCTGGCCACAGTGAAGCCTAACCGGCCCCGTCCCCAAGAACCGGAGGGACTCTCCAGTCTTGACGTGGTTGAAAATTGCTTTCCTGAGGCACCTGAGTTTCCCTGGAAGCACCATGGGCATTCAGTTGGGGGCAGACTCTGGGTTCCTCCCAAAAACCTGGCTCTGAGCAGTGACCAGGCCCTGGAGTGGGGCTCTGGGCGCGGGGGGTGACTGGCAGGTGCAGGGTCGGCCGAGGCTCTTCCCTCCTCTTTGCGGGTCCCTCCACCTCCACGGGCCTTTGTACACACGTCTCGGTTTGAGCCCCATTCTGAGTGTTTCCAGTCAGTTTAAGTCTTCCATTTCAAAATGCAAACCAGAAGCAGAGTGACCCTAAGTGCAGTGTCCAGGCAAGTCCAGGCCTCAGGCCTCGTTCTAAGCATGGCTGTGCACCAGCTGCTCCCTGGACACCAGCTCTGCCCTTCGCTCAGAGAAAGGAGTGTTTATGAAGGACTGGGCTCTGAATTCAAGGGGCGTCCTAGGTGTGTCTGTGAGCACATGAACTGAGAATGTCTGAAGTGCTTCTCTTTTTAAAAAGGAAACGAGGCAGCCTGGTGGCTGGTTTGTCTTATCACTGAAATGCCACCTGGAGGGTCAGTCTCTGCTTTATTTGTTTGGAAAGTGCTGTGATGTGGGACATGCATCCCCTATGTCCCCCTCGCCCAGGCTGCTGCTGCGCTCAGCCTGGCAGGGAAGAAGGGCGGTATCATCTCCTGGAATTCCCCCATGACGCACCAGTGTGGTCGAGCTGGTCTCAGGTCTTCAGTCCTGAGTGACCATGGGTTAAATTACAGCCTGTGGGGTGTGCGCAATGTTAACACGGGAATGCCGCCCGTCTGTCATGCACATACAGGCCCCAAACTGAAGGGAGCAGTGAGCATTCTGTCTGAGGGAAAAGGCTGAGTGAGGGTCAGGACACTCAGCAGGAGGGCATGGGCTCTCCACACGGGGCAACCGAGACGTGGCCGCCCCGTCAGCCTCCCAGCCGCGATCACACAGGCGGATCACGAGGTTGGCAGGTGCAGGGACCAAGTGCAGGTGGAGGGAGAGGCGTCAGGGACACCACATGTCCTCCTATGATGGACGTGGGGCGTCCTGGCTGTGAGGTGGGCAGCCTGGCCCATCCCTGGAGGCGCCTTTCCCTGCAGGTGCCCAGAGGAGCCAGTCCTTGTTCACCCTGCGTCGAGCCCCGCAGGCCGAGGGCACCGTGCCCCCCGGGGCCATGGTCCTGCTCCAGCAGGCCTCCCGGGTGCAGGACACGGACGCTGATGGCCTCAGCACCCTGCAGCCCCTCCTGCCCCGCCTGACACGAGGGCGGGGGGACCTCACACGCCGGCTGTGCCCCAGTGGGGGACCAAAGGCTCTGCGTTCTCTGCAGAGAGAGCAGGGGTGCAGGGACCCCCTGCCCCTTCCGGCCTCCCACTAAGAGGCCCGTGTGACTGGTGTTTTCCAGGGTGGACCTCTGGAACGCCAGCAACTTGAAGTTCGGGGACGAGTTTCTGGGAGAGCTGCGGATCCCACTCAAAGTGCTGCGGCAGTGCAGCCCCTACGAGGCCTGGTGAGGGCACGGGGGGCCTCCCCCTCCCGTCCGCACGGGGCTCAGAGGATGGGGCCACACTGAGCAAGCGTCTGAAGGGTGGTGGCTGAGCCTCAGGCAGAGTCCCCGGGCGGGTCACCGAGGGGGCCGCACCTGCTCTGCCCCCCGCCCCTCCCACTGCACTCTGGACCCTCCATCTCTGGAGGTGCCCCTGCGCAGGGCGCAGGCCTGCCGGTTTCAGACGAATGTCCACTTATGCCCGACTGGGGTCTCGGCCACCCCACGCGTCCCGGGAGACAGGTTTCTGCTCCCTGTGTCCCTTCTTGTCCCTGTGGCACCTTGGCTTCCTGTGACAGTAGTTCATAGGTCACATGGCATCACAGGGAGGAAACACCAGTGCGAGGCGCCTCAGACACCTTGGTCGCCACGGCCTCATTTCCCACATCTCCTTTAACAGACTCAGGTGGGAGGAGGTGCGGGTCACACGCCACACACGTCACACATACACGGCGCACACACCACACGTCACACACATGCCTCACGGCACTCACACAGCACACACATGGCACACACACGGCACAGCACACTTCGGAGCCCTGCATACCTGCAGGCTATCTATGTGATACCGGTTTGCTTGTGCCCCAAGGGGTGTCCCGCTACCAGGAACCGGAACTGGTGTTTCAGTTCTGTGCAGACGTTAGCCCGGGGCCCAGCAGGTCTGGACCATAGGAGGCCCTGCTGGGCTGATGGCCATGGCCTCAAGACAGAGATGTGACCTGAGTCCCAGGAGGTCGGTGCCTCAGCCAGACACACTGCCCACATTGCACCTCAGGCCACCTGGCCGTGTGCTCAGAGTAGACGGGGTGCCTGCAGGGCCTCCCAGGTGAACAGAAGAGAAAGGGTGTCTGGTCAGGAGCACAGCGAGGTGACTACATGCCCGGGCTCTGCCCAGCCAGCAGCACAAGCTCACCGTCCCCTCTGACGTCAGGAGCTCTACCACATGTTTGTGAGAGTCATTTCATCCAGGCTCTGCTCGTCGCGGGCAGCTGTTGGGTGTTCACCTTCACAAGTAAATTACCCCGGCGTTCTCCTAAGCTGTTCATGGCTCACCCCTCTCATGCTGCCTGTCCCTGCCACTGTTCCACTTTCCCACCTCCACCTGAGTCTGAGGCTCTGTGGTCAGCCGGATAACAAACATCCCGTGCAGGCTGCCTGCACAGACCCTGCAGGGAGTGTCAGGTGGGAGACCCCCCCCAGGTGCACGGACCCTGCAGGGGGGTGTCAGGTGGGAGACCCCCCCCAGGTGCACGGACCCTGCAGGGGGGTGTCAGGTGGGAGACCCCCCCAGGTGCACGGACCCTGCAGGAGGCTGTCAGGTGGGAGACCCCCCAGGTGCATGGACCCAGCAGGGGGGTGTCAGGTGGGAGACCCCCCAGGTGCACAGACCCTGCAGGGAGTGTCCTGCAGAATCTCCCAGAGCCCCTCTCCTCAGAATCTACACCTCCGGAGGCGGGAGGACCACATGGAGCACGGTGTGGACTGACCCTGGAGGGAACTAGCCCCTGGAGGGTGTGGCTGCCTCACGCTGCCTCGTCCCCTTGTCCTGTGCCAGGTACTTCCTTCAGCCCCGAGACAATGGCAGTAAGAGCCTAAAGCCGGGGGACCTGGGGTCTCTGCGGCTGAACGTGGTCTACACAGAAGACCACGTCTTCTCCTCCGACTACTACGGCCCGCTGCGGGACCTGCTGTTGAGGTCGGCGGACGTGGAGGTACTGCGTGTGCGGCACGCCCCAGGGCCCTGCCCCCATGCTCAGGACCAGCTGTGCCCCCTTTGCAGGGCTGGGAGCCCTCACACCCACTGCGTCCAGAGCTGGGGGTAGCCCAGTGTGGCTGGCGACTTACCCTTAGTTTGACCGTGACCCCAAGGTTATGAGTCCTCTGCTCGCCGGCCCTGGTGCTGGACGTGGGGGGGCAGGGGAGGCCCAGGCCCAGCAGGCCCACCCGGAGCATGTGTGCAGATTGGAGGTTTTGATGGGGGTTTTCATGAAAGATGTGTTTTTCTGCCTCAACTAAGAGCACATTCACTGTGATGGGAGGGACCACCGAGCTAGTGGGCTGCGCGGGTCTGGGCTCCTTCACCCTCCTTCGCCCGCTGTCTCCCCAGCCCGTCTCGGCGTCTGCAGCCCACATCCTGGGCGAGGTGTGCAGGGAGAAGCAGGAGGCGGCAGTCCCTCTCGTGAGGCTCCTCCTGCACTATGGCCGGGTGGTGCCTTTCATCTGCGCTATCGCCAGCGCCGAGGTCCGGCGGACCCAGTGAGTGTGGCCCCGGGTCAGGCCTGAGTCCGGTGAGGGGCAGGGCCAGGGGCCAGGCGCTGGAGGATTCCCAGGGACAGGTTTCCTCCAGAGATACACTCCCCACTCCCCATTTCAAAGATGTGCTTTTTCTCTGGAAACCCCAGGCCTCAAGGCAGGAAGGGGTGAGGAACACCCGTTGCCCCGAGGGGCTCAGTGCCTGAGGTGGGAGCTGCGAGTCCGTCTTAAGCCCATCTCAAGCCCACGGCAGAGGCTGGGCCGCCTTGGCTCCAGGGCCTGTGGCCATTCCAGGGAGGCGGATTCTGCTGGGGCGGGGCGCCCCGGGACCGTCAGAACAGAAGGATGTGGAGTGTGCCCCGGTGGAGGGTGGTCCCTGCCCTGTGACCTCCTGTGCTGACCCAGACCCAGAGGAGCAGAAGGGCCCTCAAAGCGCAGAACGAGGAGGCACCTGTTGGTGGCAGCCGTGCGTGTGTTGGCCTTTGGCGGTGGATGGGTTCGTTGCACAGGCAGGCAGGGCCCAGCTCAGGACTCCCAGCCGTGAGGCGTCGGTCAGGGCAGCCTCTGCCTGGGATGCCTCGCTACTGGTCACTGTTGTGCAGGGACCCCAACACCATTTTCCGAGGAAACTCGCTGACATCCAAGTGCATCGACGAGACGATGAAGCTGGCAGGGATGCAGTACCTGCACGACACCCTCAAGCCCACCATTGAGGAGGTGAGGCCAAGGGGCCATGGAGGGCAAGGGGGCGGGACAGGGCCCAGAGCCCGCAGACCCTACTTCCCCATCAGCTTCTCCCCGGCCACCCCTGGGGACCTGCCAGTGAGTCCCAGATCCTTCCACGTTTTCTCAAATTAGACAAACACTTAAGAAAGCTCATGTTTCCGCTAAGATAGAAGGACATGGGAGAGAAAACCCGTCCTTCAGAGGACACCCCCCGCCCAAGTTCGCCAGGTGGGCGGAGATGGCCTCTGCTGTCTCCCACCGGTGGTCAGACAACCAGGGAGGAGTGACTGGCCTCCCCTCCAGAGGACAGCTTCTCTCACACCTCCCGCCGGGGACGCCAGTATAGGCAACGCATCCCCAGAAGTGTCGCAAAAGCAATGAGAGACCATTGAGGATACTGTTCTGGTTTGACCTCTGTGCCAAATCCGGGCAGAACTTTAAAGTGAAAACATTACTAAACTTGGTGAACCTGATCTCATGCAGAACTGTCTTGGGAAAGGCTGTTCCCCCAGGGCCCGAGGCCTCGCACCCCTCAGTGTCCTGGCCACGACCCCACGTGCTCCTTGTGGCGTCCGTCACGCGGTGGCTGTTCTGGACCCGCTGCGATGTCCGCGGGGCCGTCCACCCGCTCGCGCTCTGTAGTGGGCTCACACTCTCTGGGTTGTGAATGCTCTTTGCAGATTTGCCAGAGTCACAAGTCCTGTGAGATCGACCCCGTGCGGCTGAAGGAACATGAAAGCCTGGAGAGCAACATGGTGAGGCCGGAGGGATGGGGCCCAGCAGGAGGGCGGGTGAGGGCAGGTGTTCAGGGACAGCCTCACCGCCCAGCTGCTGCCTCATCTGCCTTCACTTTGCTGCTAACCCGCTCTGCACCCCCGTGCTCCCCAAAGAGCCGGGAGCTCCCCTGCGGGGTGGGGCCGCTCCTCACCTCAGCAAGCTGGGCCCCCACCTGGCCGCCTCCTGCTGCTCCCAGAGCTCTGACCTGTTTTTTAAAAGAGCAGAATCCCTGTTTAATCTTCCCATGTGGTTTCTTCATGAAGGCCGATGATGTGGCGGGGCAGAGGAAACACAACATGCCCCCCCATCTCTAGTTGTTTCCATGAGTCACTGTGACTGGTCAGCACCCTGGTCCTTACCTGTGACCGGGAGTCAGCCCTCCCCCTCCCCTGCCCTCTCCCCTGACCCCTCTCCCTCTCCTGTCTCCTCCCCCTCCCCTCCCCTCCCTCTCCCCTCCCCTGACCTCTCCTGCTCCCCTGCCTCCTCCCCTCTCCTGCCCTCTCTCCTCCCTTGTCCCCTCCCCCACTCCCCTGCCCTCAACCCCCTCCCCTGTCCCCTCCCTTCTTCTGCCCTTACCTCTCCGCAGTGGTGGGGGGCTCTGAGCAGCCAGCGGGTCAGCCGAGGGAGAGGGAGGGCCGGGAGCAGGCAGCGCTCAGCACCCCGCCCCCCATTACAGGAGAACCTGCGGCAGTATGTTGACCGCATCTTCAACGTCATTACCAAGTCGGGGGTGAGCTGCCCCACTGTCATGTGTGACATTTTCTTCTCCCTGCGAGAGGCAGCCGCCAAGCGCTTCCAAGGTAAGTGCCCTGGGCTGCCAGGGCTCCCCCGTCTGCACTCACCCCTGTGTGAGCTGGGGCCGCGCTGTGTCGCAGTGTTTCATTCGGGCCTTTGCAGCAAGAGAAGCTACCTTCCAGCTCGGCACCCAGTGTCCTTGGACTCTGCTTTGCTGCATTTTCCAGAAGGACAGGATGAGCCCTTTGTCAGTGGGCCGGGAGGGAACCCAAAGGAGAGTCCCCTTTTCAGTTATGCTGGTTCCTCAGGGGGATGCCAGGAGCCACCCTGTGCAGACCTCTGCGGGGGCAAAGCAGGGTCCTGCCCCGGAGGCGGGCGTCAGATTACCTGAGGGCCTGCACGTGGGGTGCCAGCACAGCCCGGGCCAGGTTTCCCAGGCCGAGGAGAGGGCAGTGCCATTTGGTGCCCTGCCTGGTCCAAGAGGCCCCGTCCCAACCCTGCCCACCCGTCCCCAGGGAGCCGTGAGTCAGCGCAGTGTGTGGTGCCGCAGCCCCCAGGGTGGTCCCCACAGGCCAGACAGAAGGCCCCACGCCTGCTGGGCACCACGTCCTCTCCAGCAGTGGGGCCTGGGCTGGGCCCTCCACGGACAGGACCCCTGCTTTCAGGGAGTGAGGCTCCGTCCGGGACTGGGAGGGCAGTTACCCAGCACACCTAAGCCCCAGACCCCTTTGAGAGGGGGTGAGCAAGTCATACCCTCCTGCCCAGCTGCAAACCACCCACCCAGCCATCTCGGCATCGCAGCACCAGGGCTGGTGAGCGGTCCTGTCTCGCAGCCCAGCTGCTGGACAGAGCTGAGCTTTTAGCAGCAGAGACAGAGACAGAGCGGGGCATGGGCTGCAGGCTGGCGCTCGCCTCCGGGAGGCCCTCAGAGGAGTGGGGCTCTGGTCACAGGCGCCCCGCCCAAGGCCCACTGCTGTCCTCTCCTGTCCTGGCCGCAGACGACCTGGACGTGAGGTACACGGCCGTCAGCAGCTTCATCTTCCTGAGGTTCTTCGCTCCAGCCATCCTGTCCCCCAACCTCTTCCAGCTCACGCCCCACCACACGGTACGTCAGCATCCGGCCTTGGGAACTGGTCGGCCAGGCCTGGACCATCCAGCCCTCCTGACCCAGCAGGCGGCTTGGGCAGGGTCTGTGGAGCCGTGTGAGGGCAGAGGCAGCACCACGTGGTGACTGGGTTGTGGACGTGCCGCCTGCCCTGAACTCCTTAGTCTCAAGAAGGTTTCAAGACTTTTTAATCTACGATGTGTCGGTAAAACTGTTAAGGGGTGACCGGAGTGTCACTGTGGCTGTTACTGTGACTAATCCTGCCTCCTGGGAGGATGGGGGATCTGCAGCCTCCTGGGTATCCAGCCGTCCCTCCAGTCAGTCAGCAGATATTTCTTGAGCCGGCCCCCCACCTTGAGCCGGGCTCCGAGCTTTCACAGAAAGCGCCAAGCGGAAAGCCTAGGCTGAGGGATTCGAGGGGAATGGGCCCACTCCTGCTTTTGTGGGTTTGAAATAAGTCCGCGAACTGCACGCAGGGTGACGGAGGCCCCAGGCAGGTCACGCGGGAGACCCGACAGGGGAGGTGGCCGGCAGGATCCGCCCTGCACCGGCCTGAGCAGCTCTTGTCACACTGCTGTGTGTGAGGAGACGCGGGGTCTGGGGCCTGGGGGCTGCACCTTTAGGGGACGGTCTGGAGGCACCTCCAGATCTAGTGTCTGTGTGTTTATCTGCTCACTCGCAGACGACGCTCATGCTGGGGCAGCTTTTAGGGGATAGCCTTCGTTTTGTCAGCCCTTTGGGTCACACCTTGTCTGTAAGACTGTCCCCGGCCCCGTCTCTGGCAGGACCCGCAGACATCCAGGACGCTGACTCTCGTCTCGAAGACCATCCAGACCCTTGGCAGCCTGTCCAAGTCCAAGTCTGTGAGTCACTGACTTTAGTTCTCTTTTCAGCACATGGTGGGGGGCGACAGGGAGGAGTTACATGACCAGGAGCGTAACTTCCCCACCAGCTCAAGCACCTTCCATGCGAGGCTGTGAAACTGCTCTTTAGGAGGAAAAGGACGACAGCAAGGGATGGGGACATCACTGTACGTGATGACGCCACCTGTAGGCGGTGACGTCACTATATGTGATGACGTCACTGTAGGCGGTGATGTCGCTGCAGGCGATGGCGTCACTGTAGGTGATGACGTCACTATAGGTGGTGGGGACATCACTGTAGGTGATGACGTCACTGTAGGTGCTGGTGTCACTGTAGGCGGTAGCGTCACTGTAGGTGATGACGTCACTGTAGGTGGTGGGGACATCACTGTACGTGATGACGTCACCTGTAGGTGGTGACGTCACTGTAGGTGCTGGTGTCACTGTAGGCGGTAGCGTCACTGTAGGTGATGACGTCACTGTAGGTGGTGGGGACATCACTGTACGTGATGACGTCACCTGTAGGTGCTGGTGTCACTGTAGGAGGTGATGTCACTGTATGTGATGATGTCACCTGTAGGTGGTGACATCACCTGAAGGTGGTGGTATCACTCTAGGAGGTGGAGTCACTGTAGGAAGTGGAGTCACTGTAGGAGGTGGTGTCACTGTATGTGATGGTGTCACCTGTAGGTGGTGACGTCACTATAGGTGGCTAATACTTCCACTGCCGGGTGTGGATTCCCAGACCTTGTCTCCTCAGCCCTTGGTGGCCCAAGTGGGGCTTGAACATCAGTGGAGGTGACCGATGGCTCATCCACACGCAGCCAGGGGCAGCCCCTGCCCTCCCTGGGCCCCAAGCACATTTTACCCCTTCGATAACAAATCTGCATCTCCCCTGCCCTGTCACTCGAGACTGACATGGTGCAAGGCCTGAGAGGGCACCTCATGACAGGCAGTGGTGCAAGGGCCAGGTGGGGACGTCCTCGGGGATGGAGCCTGCACCTGGCTCCTGCATGGAGGGGCCCGCTGGGCTCCGTCTACAAAGGGCTGAGCCAAGACCATAGAAGCCCCCAGCCCAGAACTCCTCCTCCTGCTCTGTGCAGGGCCATGAGGGGCCAGGTCCAATCCCTGTAGACAAGCTCTTCGAGCAAACGCTCAGCTTTCTGTGAATCTGGGTAAAATAAAGAGGTAGGGTGGCTCGCGAGCTCCAGCCTCTCTCCCCGGCAGGCAGTCCTAGTTTTTGGTGGCTGGAAGCTCCCAGCGGGGCTGAGATCAGCACAGAACCCACCTCATTTTCACACCTGGGGGAGCGAAATGCCCTCATATGGACACAGTGGACATGGGTGCAGCGTGGGGGCAGCTGCTGGAGACCCCTCCCCGGGTTCCTGCTGGAGCCCTGACTCCCCACTTTAGGAAGCCCCTCCCTACCCCCGGCTCACAGAAGAGACCCCAGTGCCTGCATCTGGGAACAAGTGACCCCAGAGACGGGTGCTGAGTCACTCGTCACAAGACCTCACAAGGGCCCGGTGGAGGCAGCCTGGTGAGACGCAGCTTGAGGGGGCTCACCCCCAGGGCAGCGCCCCCCAGGGCCACCCGGCGTCTTCCGCTCAGTCACCGCAGCTGAGGCTGGTCCTCACCTGTGCCTCCAGTGTTTCCACATTTGGCCAGGAGACCTGTAGACATCGTTAAGTGACCTGTTTCATTTTAGGCCAGTTTTAAGGAGTCCTACATGGCTGCATTTTATGAATTCTTCAACGAGCAGAAATACGCTGACGCAGTGAAAAACGTGAGTATTGGACTCAAGTCATGCAGTCTCACTGCCCCATAGTCACGCTGTTCCCCGGAAGCAGAGCTGCTTGTTTAAAAATTGAGTTACAATCCAAATAACATGAAGTTGACCATTACCCTTTCACACTGTTTCACCCTGTTTGGTGGGCTCGCAGCGTCTCGGGACCGCTGAGTCCGGGGCTCTCGCCGCCCGGGGCTGCTGGAGGCACCTCTCTGGGGTCGAGGTCGGGGCTTCCTTTGCCCTCGGTGCCTGCACGTCACACCCGCGTGATTATTGCCCAGTTGCTCTGGGATGCCACATCCTGCCCCGTCCTGGCTGTGTGCTCCTGGTGCCCCTGCCCTGAGCACCCAGGACCCCAGACCCAGAGTTAGGGACTCAGCCCTCCCAGAGTATCTCTCTGGGTCCTAGAGCTTTCCTTTTTTCTCCTGTTTAGAAGCAGTCTCACATATTTAGCTCTCAAATCATAAAAACTGTGTCCAGGGGAGGAGCTGAGGCAGCTAAGTAGGTGGAAGGAACCCAGACCGGTCGTGGGACGTGAGCTGAGCAGAACCCGGGGTAGGGCTGCGTGGAGCAGGGCTGCTTCCAGCTCCACTAGAAGTGCACTCGGGAGTCACCTGCCAAATGCTGGTGGACCTCCCGGTGTCGCCTGAAGCCCGGCAGCCTTCCAGGTGCGGTACCAGCTGCAGGTGCACTCAGGTGGGGGCCAGAAGCTACTCAGCCCTAGTGGAGACCAGGGTGGGACCCCTGGTTTGCACAGGGGGACCCCTACCCTGGCACCACACCCCAGAGCGCTCTCTTCTCTGGGGCCAGAAAGAGACACAAAGCACCCCTAGAGCCATGCTGCCCAGGAGCGGATATATTCAGGCAGTGCCGGTTCCCCTTCTAACGATCTGATTTCTTTCCCACATTTAGTTCTTAGATTTGATCTCATCCTCTGGGAGAAGAGACCCCAAGAGTGTGCAGCAACCCATCCTGCTTAAGGAAGGGTAGGCCAGCGGGAGAGGCAGGGCGGGGTTCTCAGTCTGTCCAGTCAGAGGCCACCCAGACCCATCTCTGAATCGCACCAAGCCTGCCCCAGAGCTTGTCTGAGACACAGCTGTCACTCCCCTGGGCCTGTTCTCTGCCGATCCTGCGGATGGAGAGATGCTCTCCCGGGAGCAAGGGGGTGGGGAGAGGGACTGTCAGGTGCTCCTGCCGGGCTGCCCCACACCCACCCAAGTCCAAGGGCCCGTCTGCTCCCATCAGCCCCTCCCTCTGGAGGGGCTTCCGTCAGGGCACAGAGCCCAGAGACCCAGTCGCCAGTCTCTGCTTTGGGAACAGCCTGCCACGGCTGTGGGCCTGCTGCCCGCACTTTCCTTGGGAGCAACTCTTGCCCATGTTTCAGGGTGGGGGTGGGCGGAGGCCACGTCAGTGGAGTGCTGGGAGACCACTGGCATCACCGGCTTGTGACTTGAACCTGACACCAGCGTAGGGGCTAAACTTTTCAAAAGTAGTGGCATTTGCCTTTTGATTTTTAAATCCTGTCACTTGGAAACAAAATTATAAGGTACTGAAACCCTGCGGTCTGCATGGAGTCTCCCAGGTACGGAAGTGGAGAGTTGCTTTGCCTACGTGACTCTGGGCTGCTGGGGAGGGCGGGCGTTGGGGACGTGCCCCACCGGCGTGTCCTCCTCCCAACAGGTTCATGATTAAGAGGGCACAGGGTCGAAAACGCTTCGGGATGAAGAATTTTAAGAAAAGATGGTTCCGCTTGACAAACCATGAATTTACCTACCAGAAAAACAAAGGTAACAAGAAAAGTTTGCTTTTCACTTGTTTTCACGTATTTTATTCTGAGGAATAAAATTTACATATTTTATTGTCTCAGTCTCTACTGGGTCACCACCTGCATCCGGGTTGAGCGGCTCCTTATGGGGGAGGTGGGGGCTCTGCCAGCGTGGCCTTGGCAGATGTGGGCCGAGGCTGTCGCCCTCCGGGGCCACATATGGGAATCAAGGTCTCAGACCTAGATCGTGGGACCCCAAGGAGGTGCTCTCTCCCCACAAAAGCGTGCGGACATGGTTCCCGGAGCCAGGGCGGCCCTGTGGACACAGGTCCTGTCGGGGGCGGGTGTGAGACCCTGAGAGGGAGACTAGCCTGCTCACAGGCAGCCCCCCGCCCCATGCACAGGAGACCCGCCCCTCTGCAGCATCCCCATCGAGAACATCCTGGCGGTGGAGACGCTGGAGGAGGAGTCCTTCAAGATGAAGAACGTGAGTCACCACCTCCCTGCCCTGTGCCTCCCACCACCGCCCTGCCTCCCACGTCCTCTCTCAGGATGTGCAGTCCCTGGGTGTCCACCAGGCGCCGTGTGGTTCCACATCCGAACCTTGGAGCAAGCAGCCCCCACCCCCCACCAGGGTCAGCCGGGGCCTGCTGTTCATTTAGATCTAGTTTTCAATTTATGGGAAAGTTCTGAGAATAGAGTAAGGCTGGTTGTTTGCATTTGTCCACCTGCCGAGTTGTGTCCTGCCCTCCTCGTCTCTCTCTGCGTAGAATGTGTGTGTTTTCCCTGAACCACATCCTACAAGTGAGGATGTCCTTTTCCGTGACCCTGTAGTCCCCAGAATCAGGACGCCCCGCGCTGATGTTGCATTATCCCTAGTCCACATCCAGTCACGGCCTTTGAGCCGCTGTTTTCCCAGGTCAGCAGCTGGGAAGTACTTAGTTCTCTGCCATCTCCTTAATCTGGAACACTCCTCAGCTCTTCTCTGTGTTTCGCGGCCTCAGCCACAAGCAGATAGGCCAGAGTTTGGGGGCAGCCCTCAGTTTGGGTGTCAGGTCAGTCAGCGGCAGCAGGTTCTGGTGATGTGTTTTATCGAGAGGTTCACAAGGTGGCACACGTGCTGGTGACTCGTATCGGGGGCCCGTGGTCCCTCGGTTGGGCAGGCGCTCTCGGGGACACGCTGCACTGAGTCAGCTCCGCCCTTGCCCATCCACACGGCTCCTGACTCCTTCACCCCTTCGCTGCGTCTGCCGGCTGCCTCCCGCGGGAGCTCTCTTCCCCCGTGGAGGTCTACCCATGTGTTGGTTGGGCCGTGAGGCCCCCAGGTCTCCATTTCACTCTCGGGGGCTGAGTCTCTCACAGATGTTACCACGTAGATGCTCACGTGGCCGAGACTGGCCGTGGGAATAGCTCCCCCATCCGGGCACACCCCAGACACACGGTTGGGCCCCACTGAAGTGTGAGCCTGGTCCACGTCTGTGGGGACCCACATGTGGCCTGACCCGGCAAGAGTGTGTGCCTGCTGGTTATTTCAGTCTTTTCAAAGTCAGACTTTGGACCGAGGCTGTGGGAGAGCCCTCACATCAGGCCCACTTCTGGCCATTCACACACCCACAGCTTTGGGATCCCCAGCTGTGTGCTTGCTTCCCCAGTGTTGTGGGGACCCGGTGGGCGGTGTCTGCATTTCCTGACCACCGAGCACCTCCAGAGGCTGTCAGGGAGGAAACAGGCCGCTGCATCCTCTCCTGCCCCTCCACGAGGCTCCAAGGGAGAGCACAGGCTTCACCCCTGGTGGGGACGACCTTGCTCTGTGGGCGCAGGCCTGGTCTCTGTAGGGGGACGGAATTTCCCAGCAGCCTCAGCCTCAGGCTGGTGCGGTAACTGGGAGCACCTCCCTGCGGCACTCAGTGCGGAGCCTGATCCAGGGGCTTTTCTGGGCTCTGTTTCCGTCGGAAAATCTGCAATCTTAGCTCTTCCTTCTTCCCAGTCTCTCTCCATTTCTGCTTCTCTCTTCCTAGTTTTCTGTGTTTTTTATGTTTTTCAATTTCATTAGCTATATTTTACGTAAGTCACGTGCAGTCTTCTTTGAAGCACCGTGGGGCTATAAGTAAGAAATAATAAATAATAGTCCAGACTTGGAATCCTGCCGATCATCCCTGGTCTCCCAGCTTTAAAGAAACCGTGACTGTGACCGGGGCTGAGGGTTTTCTGGCCGTGTGGTCTCCGCCCGCCGGGCATCATGGGAGAGAGCACCTCCTGAGTGGTCCCAGGCTGGAGGACCACTCCTCCTGTGCCGAGGGCTGTAGTGGGCAGAGGGGCGGCCCCACGACGTGTTCTTCCTGGTGAGAACAGTGTCAGGCAGCTCTGTGCTGCCCTCGAAACTTCTCCTGCCCCAGGAGCCCCCAGCGACCGCTCACTGGGGGGACAGCTTTCCCCCAGAGCCACGCACTCCAGCAGCCACAGGCCCCCAGCCCCCAGCAGCTGACCACTCACCTTCTTCAGTGTCCTGGTGTCCATCTGGCTTGTGCTCATGGGTACCCCCAGGTGGTCTGGTGTTCAGTAGGTGCCTGTGGCCACCAGGGATCTGCTTGTCTGGCCGGGGCTGGTCTTGGCCCCACGGTCCACGGAGGGCAGTGCTTGCTGGACTGTTGGAGGGAGCCCCACACTGGCCAGCGCAGCCCACAGACGGCAGCTCCACGCGCTCTGCACTGGCTTCATACCTTGGCTTCTGGGCGATTTCTTGGGCCAGCTGACAACCGTGTGGCTAGGGTGGGGCGTTTTTCTGGACCTCAGGGAGGTTAACTCCCTAGCACCTGCTCCAGGAGCAGCTTGTTGTTCCTGCACCTCACCTCGGGCGTTCCTGGGCCTGATATCACTCACCCAACCCCGCATGGGGGCTCTGCGGGCTGCGGCCCCAACGTCCGCAGAAGGACCCAGTGTGGGGAGCACTCTAGAAGCAGCGTGAGTGGCTTCATTCCATCGGGTTGAGAATAACCCCCTAATCTGAGCACTTCCTCGTCAGCCTGTTTCTTCTGCTGCCTACCTCAGAGGCAGCCTTCCACGACGCTGACTACCAGGACAACCTCCTCTTCCATTTGAGAGTCATTTTCCAAGGCCTGCTGTGTGCCAAGCCCTGTCAGAGGGGCCAGCCTGTGAGGACAGTCAGAACAAAATGCTTCCCTCTAGAGTCTTGCCCTCCTTTGGGGATTGCAACCTCACACGGCCTGTGCAACAGTGCATGTGTGGGTGCGGTAGGGGGCGGAGCCTCCGATCTCTGAATGAGTCCTGGCTATTCACTTGGGAACTTGGACTCAAACTCCTCCTGGAGTCCCCCCAATCCTGTTCTCCTCTGGGTGCACACCACCCCCCTTGCAGAAGGCCACCATGGACTTTGCTGTCCTGACTCCTGGCAAGTCCAGCCCCCACAGCCCTCCCAGGGCACTGGCTTGCCAGCCCCCTTGCTCAGCCTCATCTCTGTGTGCAGCCTGGCCAGCTTCTGCTGGGAGTGCCCAACCCTTCTGGCCCCAGGGCCTTTGCACCTACTGCCCATGCTGCTGGCTTTACACCCCTGCTTTCCCCATTCAGCTTAATGAACCCTGGGCCGTCCTTCTGATCTCAGCTGGGGGATCATTTATTTAGAGGGCTCTGCCCACCCCCCCATTAGGTCTTCACCCTCACACAGTCCCCACACTTTGTGTTCACTATTGTCCTTCTTGCTGGCTGCAAGCTGACAAGGGCAGGATGTTTGGACCACTATGTCCCCAGGACAGTGCGAGTTACCCAGGAATGTTTGTTGAATGAGTAAGAAATACAAAAGGCAGTGGAGACTCTGAGAAGCCTCACGGGGAGGTAACACCTGCCTGGAGTGGGCGAGGGGGGCGGGAGGGTTTGCTGTGCGGCCCCTGAGCCCCCGTCTCCCCGCAGATGTTCCAGGTCATCCAGCCTGAGCGGGCATTGTACATCCAGGCCAACAACTGCGTGGAGGCCAAGGCCTGGATTGACGTCCTCACCAAAGTGAGCCAGCGCAACCAGAAGCGGCTCACAGTCTACCACCCGTCCGCCTACCTCAACGGCCACTGGCTGTGCTGCAGGGCCTCCTCGGATACGGCCACCGGCTGCACCCCCTGCACTGGGTAGGTCGGTGCCTCTCAGGTGCCCGGTGCAGCCTGGCACGGTTGTCCAGCTTGGGCACTGTACTGGGAGGCTTGGCCAAGGGCCGGCACTGGGGCTAAAACGCAGCCCCGCCCACTGGGCAGCTGCATGCGAGGCCGAGCCTCCGAGGCAGCTCTCCCCACGATCAGGAGACTCTGCCCGCAAAGGCTCCACGCAGACCTCGGGCGCTCTGCCAGGGGTCCAGGCCGTCCTCGAGGAGGGGATGGGCAGTGGAGGAGGGTCTCCGTGCAGGGAGAAGGCCCAGACAGGGTGCTGCCTTGTTTCTTCCAAGAAGAGTCTAGAAGTTTCCACCGTCCTGCTCACACTGCCTTCGGTTCCCCACCAACATCTGCGCACCCCCCTCCCTCCTTCAGAAATGGAGGCAGGCTGGGCCTCCTGAGGGTTCGTCTCTGCCAGTCCTGGGGGGGAGGCCTGGGCGCCCGAGCCCCGTGTGACTTGTGAGAACAGTGACAGACCCCCCACAGCCTTGAGGTGGGAACAGGGGATGCGGCTTCACTGAAGCTGAGACGCGGGATAAACGTCTGTTGGGTCCCGCCGCCCCTAGAGGCTGCACGGGGGGGGGTGGGTGGGCAGGAGCAGAGGCCCACACAGCCTCTGCGGGGACAGGGACTGACCCCTCCTGGGCAGCCCACCGCCCTTCAGGGCGCACAACCAGGGGCGTCTGTACTATTTGTGGCAGAAAGGTCTGGGCAGGTCTGTGGGTACCTCCAAGGCTGTGGGTGGTCACTTCCAAATGCTCGTGACCAATGCCCCAGCCCTGGTCCGGGACGAGAGCAGCACCAGGTCCCTCTACCGTCTTGAATGACCTTTAAATAGTCCGTATCGTGATGACTCACACTTCCCTCGTATGTTCTTGGGGTGCTCGGGCAGCGGCCTCCCGGCCAACATCCAGCTGGACATCGACGGGGACCGGGAGACGGAGCGCATCTCCTCCCTCTTCAGCTTGTACATGAGCAGACTGGAGAAGATGCAAGGTGAGGGCCAGCGTCCTGAGTCACGGCAGCTCTTGGGGCGCAGGCCGGGCCCTGGGACACGTGGGGCTTCTGCAGAGATGACAGGACATAGACCCATCTGGGCGGTGAAGGTCTTGGTGCCGCGTTGCCACCTCATTAAGGTGTGCTCCTCAGTCACAGGCTGCTGGCCAAGCTGGCGTGAGCGCACGCTCTCCAGTGGTTCCCAGCCTTAGTTTCAGGAAGCCGTGAAGAGGAAGTGGGTGTGCTTGTGCCGTCTGGTCCTCATCATGCTCGCAGTCTGTTCAGCGGTCCGGTCGCGAGCCTTCCTCTGACGCTGGCCCTGGGTCCTCCCTTCTTCATGTTTGCAAAATTAGAAACTGCTCCCTCCCACTAATCCGGGGCCTCTCCCAGCACCCCTCCCCCGTCCACGCTCCTTGGTGCCCTGGGACGGGCCTCACCAGGACTCACGGGTCTCCTTCAGAGCCAGCCTGGCACCTGCTACGAGACCTACGGCACATCGACACTGGGGAGCCCTGACCTCCTCCCTGAGGAGCGGGCCGCACCACACCCACCTGGCCGGGCTGATCCAAGGGTTTCATAACACAGCCCTGTGAAGCGGTCTGCACAGCGCCCAGAGCTGAGTCGACTGGGGTCTTGCAGCTGGCACCCCGTCCCGCCCCCCCTTGGGGTCTCGGTCCTTCGGTGACTCCTGTCCTGTCTCTCAGTGGCCCCCACTTCCCAGAGGGATCCCTGAGGCTCTGGAGCTTGAGGGCCTTGCCGGGGCCTGGTCATCACAACCAGTGGGGCTCCGGGACCTCACCCTGTGCGGCTCACTCGCCCCGGTTGCCCCGGGTCGCCACTCCTTTACTCCTCATGGGAGGAGCCCCCTTTCCTTTGAAGTTTTGAATCTTCCCGGTTTCCCTTTGCGCAAACTTGAGGTTTTCCAGTGAGAAGAGCTTTGCCCCGAGCTGGATTTAAAGACAGCGAAGCGCTCTGTGACGATGAACTAGCACACGCTGCAGACGAGGGTGGGGGGCCTGATGCTGGCTCACCGAGGCCCCAGAGTGCAGGACTCAGCTCAGGGGCTAGCAGACAGGTGGGCGCCCAGAGGCCACCGTGTGGTCTTTGGCAGGAGTGAGGTGATCTGATGAGAGACTTACCTGCTGAGAGGTGGGGTGACAGAGGTCCTAGGGAGCTGCTGGTGCAGACTGGCTGAGAGGTGGCCCCACAAGGACGGCTCCTTGTCCACTGTGTGCCCCGCTTGTCCAGCCGTGGCGCGTCCTCACGACTGTTGGGTGGAGCTCGGCACCCCTTTCCTCAAGTTCATCTCCCCAGACTGACCCTGGGCCCAGGAGCAGACAGATGTCTGCCTGTTCTGGCTTGGGGAGCCGGTGGGCGTGGACAGAGCCAGGTCACCTGGAGAAGGGCTGGCCCTGGCGCTCAGGACGTCGGACCCTCAGGGACTCTGGGGTTCAGCATGAGCCAGCTCCTGGAGTGGCTTCTGCTTTGTGTGCATGTGCACGAGCGGTCAGCCCACCCCATGCAGCTCCGGGGCCGCCTGCCTGGGCTCCCAGCGCTGACCTCCGCCTCTCCCTGACGTGCAGAGGCCTGTGGGAGCAGGTCCGTGTATGCCGGGCCGGAGCAGGAGGAGTACTCCACATTCATCATCGACGACCCCCAGGAGACCTACAAGACCCTGAGGCAGGTCATCGCCGGGGTCGGGGCCTTGGAGCAGGAGCACGCGCAGTACAAACGGGACAAGTTCAAGAAGACCAAGTATGGGAGCCAGTGAGTATGTCCGGGAGCCAGGGAGCGGCTGCCTCGGACCCCTGCCTGCTTCAGAGCAGGGTCTCACTTCAACCTCCAGGCCTGCCGCTCAGTGTCCCGGTGCGGCCCCTCCAGACCCTCTGCCTCCCTCCTCCCTCCCACCTCCCTCCCTCCTCCTTCCTTCCAGGGAGACCTGGGTTTGGTCTGGCAGGGAAGGGAAGTGAGGACTCTGGAAGAGACCCCAACTCTGGCCAGGCTGCCCAGGATGCTGAGAGGCCCCAGGGACACTACCCCATCTCTGCTCCCAGCTCCACAAACGTTCACATCACATTCCAGGCCCCTTAACACCCTCTATGGAGAGAACCCATGTCGACCTTCTAGAAATGCTGCCTTTTCTTAAACGTGGCAGAGCCACCATGCTGAACACTTCCCGTGGGCACCACTGTGCCTGAGCGCCGTCCACTCCCACTCCCCCGCTCCACGTGTGGGCACACTGTGACCCGCCCTCACCCTCTCTTCCCTGCTCCCCCACAGGGAGCATCCCATTGGAGACAAGACTCCCCTGCTCCACGCGTGCGCACACCGTGACCCGTCTTCACCCTCTCCTCCCCGCTTCCCCGCAGGGAGCACCCCATTGGAGACAAGAGCTTCCAGAGCTACATCAGGCAGCAGTCTGAGATCCCCACCCATACCATGTGAAGCCTGCAGGACGCCCAGCCCAGGACGCCCCTGAGCCGCACCAGGGAGGCCCATGCTTGGGAAGGAGGAGGGAGAATCTCCCCGGGAGTGGCGGGAGCGGGTGAGGGGTCCGCACTCCAGCCGCTCACAAGACGGCAGGCGTTGAGTTCGTGAATTTCCAGGAGTCCTGGGCCGTTGCCGGAGTAGCTGTGCACCTGATTCCACCCAGGCAGGGGACCTGAGCTGGCCTCTCTGGAACAGGTGCTGGGGACTGCACGTCCTCTGCAGAGCACGTGTTCCTGCATCCTGTGCACTCTCGCCCCTGCTGGTCTCTGGGGGGCCGCACTCTCTAGCGCTCGGCCTCGACTCAGCTGGACACTGTTAGCGTCACTCTTGTCCTATGAGCCTCCTACCCCAGCAGCCACGGGAGCCGGTGACAGGCTGAGCTGGGTGTCCACCCAGCCCCCACACCAAGCAGACTGGTGGTGTTTGCTGCCAGTGGGGCTGAAAGTAGAACCCACATTCGCTGCCCCAGTGGACATCTGGGGAGACTGTACACATAGAATGCACATTATTTTCAAGCTGGTTTTCTTAACGTTTTTAAAGGACTTTTTAATTAGCTCTTTGACATCAAGTAACTCGGAACATCCAAACCTGCTCCTTTCAGGGGGTTGGGGATACCCCCAGAGGACGAAGAAGGGAACAGGGGTGTCTCACGGCAGCCAAGCAAAGATCCTCAGAGAAAGCAGAGGGAGGGGTGGAGCCCTGGGCCCGCGGGGTGCAGACACCTGGGCCGGGAGCACGTCTCTCTGAAGCCCTGCAGGCTGCCAGCGCTGCTTTGCACTGGAGTCGGGGTCCTGCCTCGGGATGCGGCCGTCAGCCCCCAGCTGTTGCTGCCTTCCCCCCAGCAGCCCTCACGGCTTTTGGCGAGCCCTGTTCAGACATGGAGGACCAGGGGCCTGTGCCCTCTGTCTGCCTTTTGCAGGTACTGTGTTCGGACTCACAGTGGCGTTACCTGTTCTCACAAAAAATGGTGGAAAATGTTGCAAAAAAGAAACTTGGGACACATAGCTATTAGGCTGCACAAAACTGCAATTTTTAACATGGATTTATAACTTAATGTTTCTGTTTGTAAGATACTAATGATCTGCAATGTATTTTACTGGTCAATTAAAACAGATGTTTTATTCTTTCTGAGACTGGCTTGGTTTCACAGGCATGCCCGCTGGTCATGCACACGTGGGAGACGGGGTGTGTGGTGGAGGGGTAGGTGGGCTGCTACGTGATGTGCCCTGACGACAGGTGGGGTCCCCCCGATGGCAGGTGAGGTCCCTTGATGACAGGGGAGGTCCAGCTGTAGGGCTTTGGGCTGAGCTGGAAATCACGATGTTTTCTTGGATGGAAGGTGTGGAGCTGGCATGTCAGGGCCGTGGGAAGGTGTCCTACTGGAAACCTCCAGTGTGGATGGAGATGCGTCCAGCTTGAGGAGGGTGGGCTTTTGGGGCCCAATCTGTGTCCACTGGCTCTGTCTCCAGAAACCTGTTACCCGAAGAGGAGCTGTCCCGGCCTCCCACCAGCCTGGCTGCGTCTGTCACCCTAACACCAGGAGCAGAGCCTCTGAGCCACATCCCTGTCCCTGGGCACCATGGCGGGACCTGCACCAGCCACCCGGCTGGGTGGCCTTGTTCAGGGGAGGATGTGCATGTGGAAAAAGGGAATTAGTCACTTTTGCTTCATTCTGAACATTTAAGGGCTGTCAGCTGGGTGCTGGGGGAAGCACCTGCTGTGACTTGTGCCTGTGGTCTCGGGTAGGGAGGAGAGAACTGCTGAGCAGGGTGGGAGAAATTGTCTGTGAGGCTGTGTTAGGGGCCGAAGCCTGTCCCCCGAACACTCGTGTGGTGTCCTCACTCCCAGGACCCCAGAATGTGGCTGCATTTCAAGGCATAAAGAGGTGATTAAAGTTACACGAGATCACTAGGGTAGCCCTGAGCCATCAGGACACAGACACACGTGGAGGATGGCCACGTGAGGACACTGGGAGGAGACTGCTGCTGCAGGCCGAGGAGAGAGGCCCCAGGATAACCAGCCCTGCCCACACCCAACATTGGACCTCGAGGCCTCAGAGCCAGAAAGCGGACCTCTGCTGTGGGGGCCCTGCCACCAGCACCTGCTGAGGCAGTGCCAGCCACCCAGTTCAGACTGGAAATGCCGAGCGTGTTCAAAGGTGTGGCCCTGAGCCAAGTCCACATGGAGAACCCCCGTCTGGCAGGGGGAGGATGCAAGATGCCACCGAGGTCCCAGGACTCCAAGTGGAGCCACAGCCACCACCCCTGCGTCCTTCGTCCCCAAAAGGAAACAAAAGATTCCACTGAAGGCTTGCGCAGACCCAGCACCAGAAGTGCCCGCGGAGGCGTGCAAAGGCGCCCGCTGTCTGGCCCCGCTGCCGTCTCTGGGGAGAGGCAGAGGCCCTGGAAGGAGCCCATGCCTGCATGAAGGGCTGCTGGGCTGACCTCTGGCCTCTGACTTTGTGCTGATGTCACAGGGGCCACCTAGCAACGGCCCAGGGTGCACTCGGGGCTCGTGGGGGGTCAGAAGCCATGCTCTCTGTCTGAGGGCTGCACAAGACCTGGCAGGCATCCCTCTTCTTTCTCGAGACCTGGAGGCAGTGGAGGATGGAGAAGGACACCGCGGCCGCACACAGGAGGCACCGGCTGGGCCCCGGAGCCCCTCCCTCCACCGTGGGCCCCGGACACCTCAAGGCAGCCAGCGACATGGCTGAGCTCCAGAGGAGCAGGAGTGTGGGTGGCCTGCACCAGAAGGGCCACCCTCCCAGCTGCATCGAGAAGCTGTGCAAGGAGCCAGGTGGGGTGGCGGGGCTGGGCGGACGGCACGGGGCGGGTGGCTCACCTAGGGCCGGTGGGGGCCTCCTCCCAGGCCCACTGCCCCTGCTTAAGATCCTAAGGCCAAGGTGGAGGGCGTTGGGCGCTAAGGTCTGCAGGCAGGGCCACCTGGGGTTGGGGCAGTGCCTGGGGCTTGAGGGGAGCAGCCTGGGGCTGGGGGCTGGCTGGAAGCTTTGCTGAGGGCGGGAGGAAGGATGAGGACAGACAGAGACCTGGACCCCCGGGCCTGTGAGGGCATCAGCTACATTGAAAGACGGTTGTCACATGGGGGCCGGCGCAGGAAGTGTCCCGGGTTTATAACAAGGCCCTGGGCTGAGCCCTGCTCCTGCTGCAGCGAACCGGTCCTCACCGCGGGGGCAGCGGTGAACACAGGGCTGGTGCCACTGGTGTGTTTATGCCTTACACCACGCCGTGTTTCCCACTCCGGCGTATTTCTAAACGTGCCAGGTGGGGTCGTGGGGTGGCCGAAATAGGTCGTGGCCCCGAACACCAGATCCTAGTGCAGCGCTGCCCTCGAACATCAGCTGTCCCAGGGCCGCAAGACCCTGCGTTGTGTTGTCTGAGAGAGGGGGGGACTCACCCAGGTGTCTGCGGGGCCACCGAAGTTCTGTTCTCCCAGGAAGTTCAAGCCAGCAGGTGCCCTTTTCTGAGACTGTCGGAGACCAAGGAACAGAGCAGTAAGCAGGAAATACAGTTTGCTTGTTCAAACCCTAGGAGTGACTTGCAGAAGTCCTGGTGGAAAATCCTTGTTCTCTCCACATGAAAATCCAAAGGTGCGCTGTTTCAGGAGGAGGAGATGCTGGATGGGGTCTCTGCCCCCTCGTCTGTTACCGTCCCCCCGGGCCTCTCTTCTCAGGCTCCCTCAAGAGGGGCAGGGTCCCTAACACAGAGGAGATCCACTGTAACCTGCTCAGGAAATATTCCAAGAAGCCACGGAGGGCATATTCCAAACAACACAGGCCACGGGCCAGCCACTAGTGGGACTCAGTGAGGACTGGAGGGAAGGCTCGGTTCTGGCCGTTTCTGGACCTTCTCACCCCAACCCTGGGTCTGCAAAACTGGATGGAAGGCACCTTCCCAAGTGCTGCATTGTCGTGCCCCCTGCACACCCGCCCCTGAGGCCCCCGGCCTGGTGGGGCTCCCAGACCGTATTGTAGGGGCCGAGCCCTTGGAGGTCCAGAACCTGCAGGAGGCAGAGCAGGAGGCCTCACCTGCACATACCAGGGAAGGCTGCCCTAGGCCTCACCATCCATTCGGTAAAATGGGAAGAGGAGCAGCCTCGCTGAGTCCCCAAGCTGACCAGGACTTGACGGTCACGCACATAGGGAGCCCCAGGTACCAAGGTGACACAGGTATAGGATGTGGCCCCAGACAGCTGGCTTGGTGGGCTGGGCCGGGGCAGGGCCAGAGGGAGCCTGTGGGATGCGCATCCAGCTGGGCCCTGGAGGAGCCGGCTGGCAGAGGACCCGCGAGAGGCCATCGCTGTGCTCCTGAGCGAGAGCTTTAAGTGCTCGCATGGACCCCACATCCTGACCTCTGGCTGCACAGAATCTGCCCAGGCTGTCGCCCTCACCAGGCCTGCTTCTGCTCCAGGGAGGCCCTGTCCAGAGGCGAGGAGGGGCTGTTCCATTCCCAAGGGTGGGCTCCAGGCCTCAGGCCCCTCTGCTGGAACAGGACCCGCTGAGAACTTCCACAAGTTGGACATGGCCTCGTGCTGCAGAGCGGGTAAGGGAGCGCGCTCATCAGAGTTCCGGTCTAGTCTGGTCATGCGGAGGGTCCAGGACCCTTGCCCGGCCCATGCCTGCCCTGCCCTCCGCTCACACCCCAGCCGAACCCAGACTTACAGGGGGCATCTCACATTGGAAAACACAGTCTGCACGTGGTTTGATGAGCGTTTAAAGCCCAGCTGAAGAGAGGCAGCAAAGCAAGCGCTCTCTCCACATCCCAGAGCAAAGCTTCTGACGGCTGCCCCCTCTGGGAGGCCCGCCTGAGGCCCAGTGGGAACCGCGCCCACGCCCTCTGCTGCCCGGAGGCCTGTTGGCTGAGCCCAGCAGGTGTGCCCAGGACCCAGATAAACAAGATCTTCCTTAGAAAAGGGACAAAGCAGGGAACCTACGTTCATATTTTTACTTTAGGAGAAGGCTCGGGGGCAGGCAGGTGTTTTCCAGCCCCACAAGTGCTTCGGAGCAAAGAAAAACCACCCTCTCGTTTCACCATTCTTCCCTTCTTGCCACACGTTCTAGGAAGGAGCACGTTTGAAGATCTGTCTGGGACAGACCATGTCTTTGGAAACATTCACACACTGGCCCACGTGCACACGCATGGACACATGAACACACGCGTATGTGTCCACATGGCCTGGGGGCTGCTGAAGATTTTCCCAAAGAAGTCCTCATTAAATTCCTGCCAGGAAACCATTGATTCTGAGCTTTTCTCGCTGAGAGCTGCCAAGTCCTGAGATATTCTCTGAAGACCTGCAGCCACCCACCGCACTCTCACACACCCCCCTTTGCCTTCAGGGTTTTGTTTCTGGGTGGCCAGGGCCTGCCTGGGGACGGCACAGCCACAGGTCAGCAGCGCTCTGGGCCTGTGTTGGCACTGTGAACAGAGAAGGGCGCACCACACCTAGTTCCCATGTTCAGGGAGCTGGGCCCAGAGACTGAGGGACACGCGTGGGTGCCAGGGAGGCCAGGTGTGGGGAGACACGCCCTCCAGGAAGGTCGCTTAATACAGATGGGGCCAGGAGCCCGTGAAGGCTGGCGCTGGAGGGCAGCAGGGCCAGGGACCTGCTCTGGGGTCAGGGTGGGCAGTGTGTGGGAGTGGGAGGACCAGCAAGGCTGGGATGCAGGCAACTCCCAGGAGCCAGGCAGTCACCTCCTCTGCCCGGCAGGTGCCCCGGCCCTGAGGCCTGTGATGAAAGGACACTGACTGGCCGGTCGGACCACCAAACTCTGTAGGAAGTCCTCCAGGAGACCAGCTGCTCAGAGGCCCTGCCAGGGGGCTGTGTTTGCATCGGGGCCCTGGGTGTGTGTCAGGTGCTTGGGGACAGTATGGAGCAGCTCCAGGGACCCCAGGTCTCAACCATCTTGGACTCACACATACCTGCACAGTAATGGGACCTGGAATGTCAGCGACCTTGAGGCCCCCGGAGGCTTCCTCTTAGATCCCCATGGGGGCAGGAACACCCTCGGGGTCTGCACGCTCCCAGGAGCGAGAAGTCTGGGTTCACCAGGAAGCGATGGCCTCCCGCTCTGAGCTCAGTTCACGAGGCTCACACTCTCTCCCGCTAAGGTCGCCAAAATACAGCTTTCCCTTAAGGTCTATGGACAAGCGCTCTGCAGAGGCGGCTGGAAGAGCTGCTCCCTCATGTCAGGCAGGTTCTGTGATCTGGGTGCCCTGCTCGCCTCACCAAAGAGCCCTCCTAGCCAGGCACAGTGCGCCTGAGAGGAGCCAGGAGGGTGTCCTGGACCAGCAGAGTGTGGCTCAGATCCCACCTCCTGGGGCTGTGTCATGCCCTCCCCCGCTGGTTGGTGGAGAGGAGCCCAGGGGAATGGCCAGCAGCAGAGGACCCCACCTATCACTTCCAGCCCCACGCTCTGCAACCAGAAGGACTTCAAGATGCCTCCTGGATCTCACACATTTATTGGAAAGGCAATGCCTTATGCCTCACCCCGAGTTCCACTGAGAGAGGGCAGAGGCCCCTCGGTGACCTGTGTGGGGTGGGGAACTGGCCCCGGCTGTGAGCCTTCAGGGCTCCAGCTCCCATCACGCAAAGTGCTGAAGGAAGGGATTACAGGGAGGCGTCCTGGGGCCTGGGGGTCCCGGGGGGACGTATCGGGGTGAAAATGCAGACTCGCTTCGGTCATAGTCACTAGTCATCGGTGGACTGCTGAGCCCGGAGCTGCAGAGAGGCAGCACCCAGCGCCCCGCGGGTGGCCCACCCACCTCGACACAGGCTAGCGACAAACACTGATGCTTCCTCCTCAGAGTCCAATGACGAGGACAAGGACGTCAGAAGCAACGCAGAAGATGCCAGCTGGTGAGTGGCCTTTGTCCACCGAAACAGCTTTATAGAGATGTGAGGAGGACACAGGAGGCCTAGGGGCAGGAGTGGGCACACCGAGGTGGAGATGGAGGCCCCAAGGAGCTCAGGGCATCCAGAGAAGGCCTATGGCTCAGATGGGAGGCCTGTAGGCGGGTGACCCAAGGCTCTCAGGGAAACAGCCCCTCCTTGTCCCCCTGGGGGCCCCTCCAGCCAGCCGCACCCTGGCCCTGGCGACTTGGAGCTGGCCCTGTGTCCGAAAACATTCCCACTCGAGTCTCCAGAAAGGAGGCGTCTTATCTGAGAGCTGGCTGGGCCTGCAGGAAGTCCCACCTGCTGGGGCAGGTCCGGGTGAGCAGCCCTGCTGAGCACTCCCCCCTCCCCCACCGCCGGTCACCCTCTGCCCCAAGCGGCCTCTACCACCACCCGCCCTCCGGCCCCAGGAGGCAGGAATCCCTTCGGTCCCGCCCTCTCTGCTGACGCAGGGGCCCCGCTCGCTGGGCTGGAGCTGCTCCCAGGGCTGCCGGCCCATGAGCCTCGATCCAAGCCCCTCCCCTGGCCCTGCCGCAGCCAGGCCAGCCCAGAGGAGGACAAGCGGGAGGAGCGCCCAGACGCCCCAGCCAAGGTGGATGACGCGGGGGAGCCAGTGCTGCTCAAGGCCAAGGAAAGCATCCTGGAGGCCAGCAGCCAGGAGCAGCAGGACAGAGGGGAGAGCGAGGACAAGCGCGCCCTGGGGGCTGAGGTCAGGCCACTGTCCTCTGACACTTCTGACACTCGTGCCCGGCCACCCTCGGGCCGAATCCTGCCTCTATTTACCTGTTCAGTGTCTTCTTACAGGAACAGGAGCCAGAGTCCGTAAAGCTGGGTGACCTTCTGGAAAAAGAGGCAAGAGCTTTTCAGTTTAGTGACAGAAGTCATATGGGGATACTTGTCAGGGCTGGTCCTGCTGTGGACGCCTGGGCCCAGGGTCACCTCGACCGAGCCCTGCCTGAGCCCCAGGGAGCCTTCAGCATCCAGCTTTGTGCTCTTGGCCCAATGCCGGGTAACCATGAGGGCACCGCAGGCCCTAACCCCAGCCTGCAAAACAGTGCAGTTGCTAATGGAGCAGGGGCCGGGAGAGAGGTGACCTCAGCCTAACCTTGGCCAGGGGACCCCCAGCCCCTTGCCTGTGCAGCCCTGGGGGAGCGGTCCTCATGGGACACTTTCTGAGGGAAGTGCTTTTTCCTGCCTGATCTCATGTCTGGATGGAGAGGGCCAGGGGCACCCCACCAGGGTTTACAACTGATGGCTCTTGGCCCACGTCCAGGGGTTCGGGGACATCCTCCACTCCCCAAGGTACTTCTCTTGGCGTTGACTAAAATGCTACACTGGCAGCACCTTCTGGGCCGAGCCAAGGTGCCTGGTTAGAGACCTGGGGCAGCCCTGAACCTTCTGGGTCCTCACGTCTCTATGGCTCGGGAAGAAGGCAGGTGGGTTTGTGGGGGCAGAGTTCAGGTGCTGCCCAGGTGGTCAGGTCTGCAGTGGGTGTGGAGAGACCTCCCCTGTGGACATCACCTTATCCAGTGGCCCTGGTGCTCAGGGCAAAGGTCAGGGGGGCAACCCTCTGGGTCCTCGAGGACCTGAGAGAGGTGAGCAGAGAGGGTGGGAGGCCATAGCCTGCTCCCTCTCTACCAGAGCTGCCACGGATGCCTGGGGACCCACACTGCCAGCAGCCCCCGCCCGTCTCTCAGGGCCCCAGCGAGCACAGTGAGTATCTGGTGGTCCCAGTGTAATTGCCCAGGTCCTAGCTGCCACAGGGCTGGGAACCCACTCCCCTTCCTGGGAACCTGTGCTCCCCACAGCCCGCTGAAGCCCGGCACCCACACCTCTTTGGTTTCATCGACAGAAACCATCTGTGTTTGTGGAGATCGATCTGGGAGACCATGTTGAGGAGGTAAAAAACCCGCAGACAACAAAGCCAAACCACCCACCAGAAGATGGCTTCTCAGGGCCAGCAGGCAGTTTCCAGAAAACTTTCCCAGGCACATGTGTGCTGGTCAGCAGTGCCAGCAGAGCCCCGGGGTTTGAGGACTGACCAGGGGCCCAGAGGGCACCTCACCTCTTCCTCATTCCCCTCGCAAGCTGGACACATTTCTGCACCACCAGAGACTCTAGGGCCTGGGTCAACCCTTGAGGTGCCCCTGGACCCTGAGAAGCTCTGTGGAATCATGCTGGGGTGGTGGGAGGGCACAGGCTCAGGAATCAAGAGGCCTAGCTGCTACAACCAGCTCTCCTGTGGATGCACACGGTAGTGATGATGGTGGCACTCTGGTGGTGCAGATGATACCTAACACTGAGGCTTTCTGAGTACCGGGCACTGTTCTGAGGGCTTTACAGAACAACGCTGGAGTGTAGGTACTGTTACATCATCACCACCACCACCACCATCATTGCCAGCATGGTTATCATCGTTGTGTTCATCACTGTCACCACACCTACAGTGCAGTCATCATCGCCATCATCTTCACCACCGCCACCACCACGACAACCACCACCACGACCACCGCCACCACCACCACCATCACCACCATCATCACCACTACCATGACCATCACCACCATGACCATCACCACCATCACCACCACGACAACCACCACCACGACCACCACCACCACCATCACCACCATCATCACCACTACCATGACCATCACCACCATGACCATCACCACCATCACCACCACGACCACCATCACCACCATCACCACCACGACCACCATCACCACCATCACCACCACGACCATCACCATCACCACCACGACCACCATAATCACCACCACCATCACCACCAGCATGGTTATCATCACTGTATTCATCACCATCATCACACCTACAGTGCAATCATCCTCACCATCATCTTCACCACCACCACAATCATCACTACTTTCATCTCCGCCACCATCATCACTGTCACCACCAGCATCACTGTCACCACCAGTAGCATCATCACCATCATCATCACTCATCATCACCACCATCATCACGATTGTTATCACATCCTCATCATCACCATCAAAATCACCATGATAACACCATCATCACCTTGTCACATCATCATCATTTTCTGCAAAAAGAAGTGGTTGACCCAGTGGCCTGATTAGGCCTTTCCAACACAATTATTCTAGGATGTCCTTCTCCATTACTTTGCTATAGGGAGCAGTCAGCCTTTTTGAAGTTTTTTGTTCTTTCTTGGCAAATGTAAACTCCTCTCTAGGGTTGTTCTTTTCCAAGCTGCACCTTCCGTCTCTTTGCCCTCAGAACAAGCTGAGGGGTAAAGAGGGCTGGTTATTGCCCCCAACCACAAGGCTGTCATCAGAGCAACATGGGCCCTAAGGACCCAACAGGGGCAGAGTTGGAACTAAGGGCCCAGGTCTTCTGGCCTACAGTCCAGAGGTCATGGTGGCTCACATCAGGGGGTCCCCTAATTGGAAGTTTCCCCGGATGGCACCCTCCCCCATCCCCTAGACTGCTCCTCCCACTGCCCACAGGTGGTCCCCTGCACCATGAAAGAAGAGAAGCGGTCCCAGATGGACATGGGGGATTTGGATTTGTCGGAGGACGAGTGAGTGATGGGTTCACACTCGGGAAGGTGGGGGCTTTTTCTCCATCACACTTGCTGGTGGGTAGACCCAGTCCACATGCTTTCTGCCTCCTGGGCACACGCAGAGACCCAGGCATCTACTGAGGCTGGAGAAGCTGAGGTGGCATCACCTTGAGTCTTACCGCACCCCATATCCAGACCTCTCCCCCGATCAATCAGCCAACAAGAGGGCCAGAGGGGAGGGAGGGGAGGGTGGGAGGAAGAGGAGAAAGTGAGGGCAGGGCAGGGGCATGCCTGGCCGCCAAGGGCACAGACCTTGGTCCTGCAAGCTTCGGAGGACATCCCTGCGCCTGCTGTCTGGGCAAAGCGGGCCAGGCCTGGGGGCCGGGTGGGAGGCAGAGTAGCCTGACTGCCCCCTCACCACGGGAAGTACTGGGAGATGTTTGCCCACAGGCCGTGGGGCTGTTGTGTTTTAGACAACAGAGAAACACAGAGGAGAAAATAGCAATTTACCCACCTGCCACCGCTCAGAATGAACAACCGTATTAAGATCTCAGCTAATTTGCTTGCACATTTAAAAAGAAATACTTCTCTACCTACTTTGTAAAACTGATACACGGTCATTTAAAATAAGCAAAACAGTGTGAAACAGAGCAACACAGAGGAAATGTTTTAAAGGCCCGAGTGCCGCCTCTTGGAAACAGCAGGTTCCCTGCAGGAGCACGTGGCTCTGAAGTAGGACTGGGAACAGAGTCAGGACCCGCGGGCACACAGGCTGGTGAGCTCAGGCGCCTGGGCCTTCCCGGCGCCGTTTCCCTGGGTGTCCAGCTCTGAGCGGTCACAGCTCCATAGCCCTTGCTTACTTGGCGCCTGCTGCTGCCTCTCCCCAGGTCTGTGTGCTGGGGGAGAGTTCCTGTGAGGAGCTTTGTCCTCACGTCCCCTCTGACCTCCACTCGCGCAGCCGGCCACGTCGGCTTGCCCCGGCCCACTCCCAGTCCACCCTGGAGACAGGACGGTCTTTCCTGAGCACATGCCCACTTCTCTCACATTTCTTAATGGGCATGGTAATGGCCCACACTGGACGCAGCCTGGCAGCCCCACCTTCTGCCCCAGGCCAGGTGGTCCCAGCCCCACCCTCTTGGTCTCTTGGTCTCGACTGCTGGCCCCCAATACTCAGGGGCCCCAGAGAACCTGTGGGACAGAGCCAGGCCCAAGAACCAAGCCTGGCTGCTGGAGACTGCTCGGTTGGCAGGACGGGATCGGAGATGGGCCCCCGCTACGGTCCTGGCCTGGACACTGGCCGGGGTTGGGGGCACCTGTCTGCCCTGCTCAGCTGCAACCCCTCGGGGCTAAGCCTTCTCTGTTCGGCCAGCCCCCTCGGGCACTTAGGCACTAGCAGCCCATTAGCTGCCTGGTGGGTGCTCTGGCACCAGGCCCTGGTGGTCCCTGAATGGGGGAGGGGTCCACCGCCTCACTCCAGAGGCAGCCCCAGAGACCACCGTCCAGGGGAATAAGCACAGACTGCGATGTTCTGGAAAACGGCGGCACTGGGCATGGCCAGCTGTCCAACAGGGGCGCCTCTCAATGGCCAGGCTGAGTAGGGGGGAGGGGCTCGGCCCAGCTTGCCTTTAAGGTCTCCTGTGTTCAAGGCATCCCCTCTGATGCAGAATACAAGAGACATCCTGGGGTGGCTGAAGAGCTGGGGCAGCCGGGAGGAGCCCCTCCGGCTGGCAAGCCCTGGGCCCCCCCCACCCCGCTTGACAGCATGGGGGTAGAGCGGGGTGCTCCTGTGCCTCCCTGGCTGAGGCACCTCACCACCCGCCTCGGTCCCCAGGACCAGGACCAGCTGGGTGTGCTGCCTCCCATATGTCAGCAGAAGAAAGGGGAAGGAGAGCTCGTAGATGCTGGAGAAGGTAATGCTCCCTCGGGGCCGGGCTGCGCGGGACACGTGGGGACAGGAAGGGGAAGGGGGCCAGGCTACAGCTGACCTCCTCCCAGCCTCCAGGGTCCGCCCGAGACCTGGCCCCTCTGGCCGGCACCCCGGTGTCTGCACTTCTGTGTCATGGGCTCACCCAGACCTGGGAGGGACCAGGGAGGCAGACAGCGGCCCTGAGAGACGCCACACCTGTTTCAGAGGTGCCGTGACCACCCCCTCACCTGTTCAGAGGTGCTGTGACTCCCTGACCACTGGGAAGTGGTGACACCATCTTTAAAATTACACAATAAAGAGTGAACGGAAGATGTGTCCCCCTCTCCCGTCCCTCTCTAGGGCCATCCCTTCCTTCCACGCATCTTGTCCCAGGAATGCAAATTAGGGAGGTGCTCAGAGACATGGTGGCTGAGCCTCCCAGGTCACACGGTCCTGCAGCCCCACACTTCAGGTCCAGTTAGACCCAGAACGAGTCAGGTTCCACACGCGCCCTGTAGTGGGCAGGGGCCCAGCACTCGGCCCCACATCTACAGGAGGCAAGGGTCAGCCCCAAGGAGAGCCACCGCTGCCAGAGCACAGCAGGACCCCAGGCAGGTTGGGCGTTGTTCTCTGAGGACCTAGGAGGCCAGGCATCCTGGCAGCTGGGCCTGGGAGCCAGGAATGCCACACGAGAGATGCTGCTTGCGGCGACAGCTGGCAAGAGTAGGGCCACAGCAGGGACCCAACGGGGCGTCCTGAGTGCAGCCAGCCGGGTCTTGGCAAACTGACTGCCACAGACCATCTTGGGGTTCAACCCAAGACCATGCCTCCTCCTGAAGACACACCCCATTCCCCACCCAGCAGGCACGCTCACTCACCCTCACATGCACACACATGTGCACACACAACGCACACACGTGCACATGCACAGGCTTGCACGCCTGCACACATGAGCATGCAGCATGTAGGAGGCCGTGGGAAGGTGGCGAGCATCATCTCTGAGGCCAGAGGTCAGAGGAGACAGGTGACACCCTCAAGGGCCACCGTGTTCATCACCTCAGCTCTCCACCAAGGGCCCCTGCTGTGTGAGTGGGAGAGCAAGGAGGCTGAGAGACACACGGGAGACAGCAACAAGCAGCCCGGAAACAGGCTGTCCTGGGTAGGGCCGTGGCGCCGCGGCCTGGCTGTCGGACCCGCCGGCCACAGGAAGGCCGCTCTGCCAGCTGCTCCCAGGGTCCTTAGAGGAGCTGCGCTCAACTGACCCTGCAGCCCCCGAGCGGCTGGGACCACTGCTCGTCCCCTGACAAGGAAGCATCAGCAAGGGTCCCCCATCCCAGCCTCCACATGGGCAGCCCCTGTCTCCCTACCCGGCCACTGAGAAGGACACCAGGAGAAGCTGTGGTGAAACAGCCAGAGGAGGCCCCTTTGGCCTGAGTCATCTTACTGGTTCCTCTCTGCCCGGTGCTCGGCCACAGGCCAGGAGGGTGACGTGCCCCTGGTCGGCCTTCCTCCCTGCTCGTTTGCCATCCATCCCCTGCTGCCGCATGCGGCTGGCCGGGTTCAGAGACACGTGCTAACTGCACTGGCCATGAAGGAGCCACACGTGTGCGTAACCTGGCTGGCTTGGTAGTGACCTCTCATTGGTTTAGAATGTAAACCCTCTGAAGTCAGATGAACCTCCCATGTCGGCTAGTGGGCCTGTGGGGGAGCCAGCCTTGCAGATTGAAAAAGAGCAGATGACCTGGAACTCTGTACACCCAAGAACAGTGAGAACCAGTAACCGCTGCTGGTGCACCAAGTGTCCGCCTCCCACCTGGGCACCCAGGTGGCCGGCGGAACTGCTTCTGCCATGTCAGCGCTGGAGCTCGGCCGCGGTGCAGCGGGCAGCTGTGGGCCCAGGCAACATCGACATCTTCTCAAGCCATGTTCACATTCAGGGAAGGTGAGAGCCAAGATGCCCAGGCTGCCTGTGAGCCATCCCCTGGCCTCAGGGTCCCCCGACTCCACCTGTGGGGCACCAATGCAGGGTCACCACTGCCTTGGCCAGTGGTCCCGTGAGTGGTCCCGGGAGTGTTCCCGTGCTGCCCTGGACCCTAGGCCTGACCCGACTTCCTCCTCTGACTTCCCCCAACCCCATGGCAAGGCCTTCAGCCCCTCCTCCCAGTGTTATTATCCTCCCCCAAATTTTTATTTTATTTTTTAACTGTCTTTTTTTAATGGAGGCCCTGGGGATTGAACCCAGTATCCTGTGCACGCTAAGCATGAGCCCCATCACTGAGCTACACCCCCACCCCGGATCTAATATGCAGTGTCCTCGTGGGCAACGTGAGAACTGGCAAAAAGCACTGGCTTGTCATCTCACTACCTTTAGATCATCACTGTTAGAGTGTTCACCCATTTCTCCTGCATGTGTGACATACACAGAGACAGAGCTATATGTGGAGGTGGGTAAATACAGCTTTTTTACAAAATTGGCATCACTGCACCAGTTTCTTTTTTTACAAGTTTCCAACATGTCAGAAGCTTTTTCGGGGTCGTCCACGAACTTTTGCTGAGAGGCCAGCCAGAGCCGGGCACTGTTGCACATGCTGGGGACACAGCGATGGCTGAACGGACCCAGGCCTCGTGCAGCTTCCACGGACAGATGGACACCCGGCACATCTCGATTCATCTGCACGCAGCCCCGTAAAATGAGCTGCTTCCTCTGAGAAGCGATGCTCCCGGGGCTGTGCGCCCCGGCTAACGCGCACGCGGGTGAGCGTGAAATGCTGATGCTGGGACCGCCAGGACCCAGCTCCGGGAGGGAGATGCCAGCGGTCGCAGTGATGCGGCTCCAGTGGCAGACACCTCGGGGGCGGGTGCTTGCACTGCGCCAGGTACACTGTCCTGAGCCAGTCTGCGTGTTCTGCGTCACTAATTCTGCAACACCTGCAAGGTGGGCCCCATTACCATCCCTGTTTTGCTGGAGGATGGCAGGCATCCGAGTGTGGGGGAGGGTGTGGGGACCCCCGGGGGATGCCGGCCACTGGCCCAGTCACTAGCCAAGCACCCCCACCAGCTGCTGCTCTGAGGCCCCCGTGTCTGATTTCTCGTCTTTTTCCTGCTGCTCCAAGGAAATGGATGTAAAGGAGTACTTCTCGGTGGAGGCACTCCCTGTGAACCCTGCCGGGAACAGTAGCCGCGCTTGCCGGGCGCGCCCCCTGGTGGTGAGCCTGGCACCGTGCCCTCACAGCCTGTTTTCCAGCCCGGAAGTCACCATACAGACCTTTCACCGAGGAGGCAGTGAAGTGATGCCTCACCACTGTTAGGGATTGTAGCTCTCGTCTAGTTACTCCCCAAGAAGAAGCCAGAACGTGAACATGCTGGTGCTGTCAGCTGGCAGGCGGAGTAGGGCTTGACTGGGCTCTGTGTGCACAGCCCCTGGGCCCCGTGTGCACAGCCCCTGGGCCCCTCCTGTCCAGGGCTTGTAGCTTACTGCAGCCTGGAGGTCAAGTGCACCATGATCTCGTGACCCATGACCCCACAAGCTCTGTGGGACATACAGACAGACCCTGCACCCCTATCTAGAGTCCGGGCACCTCCAGGGGTGGATGATGCTTGGCTAAAATGGAAACCCACCCCCCAAATAGATACTTCCCACAATGCCCTGACACACTGCACACAACAAAACACAGACACGGACTCACTGAAACTGCAACACCCTGAGGCCTCTATGCCCAGTGTCCCCCTCATGTCCCCATGTCCCCCCAATGTCTTCCAATGTCTCCATCTTCCCATGGTGCCCTGTGTCTCTCCATATGCCCCATGTTACCAGGGTCCATGTCCCCAGGTGCCCTGGCATCCCCAGGTGCATGTCATGAGGAGCCTCGAGTCTCTCTAGATGCCCTAGCATCTCCAGTGACACTGGGCACAGAGGGCCCGCCGTGGAGGAGGATGGAGCTGAGAAAGGACGGCCTGACTGGTGCATGGGTTGAGGGGTGGGCTGGGGGGACTAGGGGCTGCTGAGGACTTGGGAGGTGAGAGGCTCACCAGGACCCATGGGCCTCCAACAGCAGCACACAGAGAGTCATCAGGACCAGCCCGGACTGTGCAGAGGGGACAAGCCCCATCCTGTCCCCTGAGCTGTCCCTTCCCAGAGCACGGCTGGAGTCTACCGGGCACCTGGGAGGAGTGGAGGGAGAGCCCTGCTTGGCCAGGGGGGCGAGGAGGTCCTCTGGGTGCCAACTTCCCTACATCCTAAAGTCAGATCTGCAGGCTGGGTGGCAGGAAGTCTGGTCAGGTCCGGCTGGACTGCCCCAGGATGCCTCCTTCTCATGGACTTGGGACAGGTCTTCGGAGAGGTGTGCTGTGCACAGAGAAGGGTGGCTCCCGTCAGGCACACGGGACCAGGGCATCTGTGAGCAGAGCCCTTTCTGGTCCTGATGAACGTGGCTGTGGATAAGGGAGCTAGGGGCGCGGGGGAGCAGGGGGGCACACTCTTGGTGCTGCAGGGGCAGCACGAGGTGATCCCATGCTGACAGAGCCTGGAGACCGAGGCAGGGAGTAGACGAGAGGACCGAGGAGCACCGAGCAGGGGACGCAGGCTCCAAGGGGCCCGACACCCTGCAGCCAGCACGCGGATCACAAGCACACCTGCCGCTGCCGCCTGCTTTTGCAGTCGAGAGTGCAGCCCTGTGCTGGGGCTCTTGAGGCTGTGTCCCTGAGTCTCCCAGCACCAGGGCCTCCCCTGGCCGGGACTGCAGGTCTGGCTTCCCTGTTTCCACCAAAATAGATCAGGGTGTCCCAGGGCAGCCCTGGTGTCACTGAGGTCACCAATCAGCCGGGCCGAGATGGGGCACTGAGGCCACATCTGCTTCGTTCCCCGAGCTGCTGGCACGCACTTCCGTCCCAGGGGTGGTCCTTGCTGAAGCGGTCCCACCACTCCTGGAATTTCTGCAGGAACGGTGCTGGGGGTTAAGCCTGCTCCCCATAGGACAGGACGGAGTGGAACGGCCTCAGGCCCCAGCTCAGAGCACGGAGCTAATTAACCTAGCTGACTGCCTGACCCCACTCACTACCTAACCTGACTTAACCCAACTACCTACCTAACCCAGCTGGCCACACTTGTTAGCTACTGCCTAACCCAGCTAACTCCTTAACCCAGTGAACTACCCACTCAGTTGCTACTGGCCCAGCTGACTACCTGCTCAGCCCCTTTAACCAGCAGCTCCCGGGCAAGGATTCTGCTTGTCACACGGAGATGTCGTCCAGCACCTACCGTGCTCAGGATCCCCGCCTTGGAGAACCGCCCGGCAGCCCTCCACCGTAGGCCCTCCTTCCCATCAAAGCTGTGGGAGCTCCGGCAGCAGCTCCAGTGCAGCTCCATCTCTGGGTGCTGTAGACGTCTGTCCTTGGGCCCCTGAGATGGCTCCTCTGAGGTGAGGTCACCCAGCACCCGAGGGGCCAGAGAGCTGGCAGACACCAGGGAGGGGCTGGACCCAGTGAGGCTCCAGAGCTTCTGCAGAGGAAAACACGTCTCAGAAATGAAGGCTGCGTTCCACGAGCATCGTTAACCATATCTGCAAGGACCTGGACGAGCAGACAGTAGTGGGCCCCCAGCCTGCCCTCCAGCCGCCTGCAGGGAACTGGGTCGAGGGACAGATTAGCCCCTCTGAGAACTGACCAATCAGCAAATGTTGGCCTCAGGGTGGCTCCCATGGCCATCCACTAGGCTCTGCCCTGAGTTCTGCCCTGTCTACAGACTGGATAAGGCTGACAATTTCCAGTAATTTTCACAAACCTGAAGGAGAGGATCAACATGTAGAAAGCAGACTCCAGATTCGAAACCTCTCAATAGACAAATGGGTAAACCTAAGATTAAACATCACACAGACAATTTAGTTCAAACCACGTGGGGCTCTTGACTTGGCGGTAGTTCACAGAAGATTTGGTGGTTTTAGTGGACCACAAGTCATATGAGCCATGGTGTGGCCATGCAGTGTCTGGGAGAGGGCGACCTGCCTGCTGTCTTCAGGACTGTCCCCTTGCACACCCGGCGGGGCAAGCCCAGCTCCAGTACGTACACAGTTAGCACAGGTGAGACTTAACCCATCAGTCACTATGTCGATTGTCCAGAGGGCATTTGGAGGGAGGGCACTTGGGTGTGGAAGCAGCGGTCCTGTGGGAAACAGCGGGGGGAACAAGGACTTTATTCAGGCAGGAAAGCTACCCTGGGGTGTCCCACGAGCCCACAGAAGGTTCCCTGGCTGCCGCGGTCAAGACCGGAGACTGACTTAACCTGGTGTGAGACTGCCCTCCACATGAGAATGGGTAACCTCCCCCGGTTAATGACTCTCCGTGTGGCAGGCCTGCCTGTGGCTGGTCCTGGAGGGCCAGGAAGTGAGGACCCCAAAGGACTTCACCATGACATGACCTTGCTGGGACAGTCAGGGTGGCCGTCTGCTGAGTCTCAGGCTGAAGCCAACAGCCATCTTGGGGCACAAGTCCTGATTCTGCAAACTCCCTCGACCTGCATGCCCACTGGAGCTTGTCGGCAGCAGTGAGGTGCAACTCCGCTGGGGCTGGTTTTCTGTTCCACTTTCCTGTATTTGTTAACGGCCGTTCTCCTGGGAGAAGAGCTGTGCTCGTCCTGGCTCACCAGCCCTTTCGGCCGGCACGGCTCACACGCGTCTGTGGATGAGAATCCACCACCACGTACCTGCTGCTCTCGGGTCCCGTCTGCGGCTCCCGGCAGTGCCTTCAGGCTGCACCCTGGGTCTGTGACTAGCCCCCACTTCACTAATTAATTAAATCTGGGAGCGTTTCCCAGCTTTCTGGCCAAACAAGATGTTCCGGGCTCACCCCGGGTTTTCCCTGCCCCAGCAGAGTGGAAACTCAGCCGCTTCTCCAAGGACCTGGGCCACACTCAAAAGTGGAAGCTCCGATGGGGGGTTAAAGTCCTAACTGAAAAAGCTGGGAGGAAACCCTAGGAGGAAAACTGACTCGGTGGTGGAGACCGGGGGCAAACCTCTCTCTGCAGACGCCCTCTCCAACCCCTGCAGGAGGGTGGGGGGAGATGGGTGGGGGCAGGCAGCCCGCAGGGGCCGGTGCAGACGCCGTCTCCGTCCTGGGGAGCAGACCAGAGCAGACCCGCACCCCTGAGTCTACAGTGCCGCCAGCTCACAGGGGCCACGGCTTGAGTCCAGAACGCACGGCCACTCGTGGTCTTGCCTGAGAGGAGGCCCTGCCCCTGGAGCAGAAAAACAGCCCCCACCAGGAGTGCTTTGCTGGCCAGCGCTTTCTGAGGGGACGCTGAATGTGGGAGGGTCCCCTGCCCTAGGGTGGCCGGGGGGGGGCTCCCCTGCAGAGCTGGGGGAGGGCTTAGGAGGGGCCCTGGCTCTGTGCTGGGGTGCTGACTGGGTAGAAAGCCACAGAGGGGTTCTGGGGCTCTAGGGGGAGGTGGGCAGGCATGTCCTGGGGAACGGCCCCGTGCTCACTGCAGCAGAACCGCGACCAGAACCTGCTCACTGTCATGTCTCCTCCCCACCCTCTCCTGCCGGACGTCCGCTGCTGGAGGCCCCAGCTAACTCTTTCCACAGTGAGTCACACCCAGAACTTCCACACACTGCAGACAGGTGACTCACTTGGCCCTCACGTGAAACTTCCGAAGCAGGTATCATCATGGGCTGTTTTGCAGACGGCAGCCTGGGCCACAGAGACACACAGCACCCAAGTGCAACCTGGGCTCCAGCCTGTGGTCAGTCAGGGCCTGACCACTGCCTTCCGGCTGGGGCTGGAGCTTGTGCTTGTGCCCATTTCACAGCAAGGAAAACTGAGGCAGCCTCAAGACTTCTCACCCAGGGCCTGTGGCGACCCTGGTCCAGCACTCCCTCGGGTGTGTCCCCATCCCCTGTCCTGGGAGGTCACCCCACCGTGGGCACCATGGACACAGGGCGGGTGCTGGCCCTCCTGGGTTCAGGAAGGCTTCCCCTATAAGGGGAACTAGGGGAAGCCAGGGGAAGGCTGTCTGGAAGGGGTGCTGAGCAGTGGGGGGCGGCTGAGCTAAGGGTTGGAGGCAAGAGAGCACTTGGTGTTTCCCGGAGTTTGAAGTTCAAGGTGGGGACGTGGCCGACCTGGCTCACCGTGGTGGAGCAAACGCGGACACCCCCGCCCACCCCAGGCTCCGAGTCCTAATCCCCTGATAGTGCTAGATCACCTCACTGGTGAAGAGGACTTCGTGGGTGGGATTAACTTAGGGGCCTTGAGACCGGAGTGCCCTGGGTACCCAGGTGGGCCGGTCATAAACCGTTCAATCCTTGTAAGCGGGAGGCTGTGGGGTGGAGGCAGAGGGAGGCTGGGAGACACCTCGCTGCTGGATTTGGACACAAGGGATGGGCTGTGAGCAGGGACGGCAGGTGCCCCTGGTGCCAGGCCTCGGAGGAGCCCCGTGAAGCCACGTCTGACCCCAGGCTCAGGGCTGGAAGGTAGTCAGTCGGCGGAGCCTGGGGTCATGTGGTGAGAAGCCAGAGTCCCCCACAGTGGCGCTGAGCTGCAGCTGCCAGGCCCCCGGTTGTTTCCGAGGGGACTGTGCTGAGTCTGGGGCCTGAGCAGCAGGTGTCCAGGACTGGCGCTGCCATCGACGGGGAACCAAAGTCCAGCCCGCCCGGCAGTGGCGTTGCCCAGCATGGAGACTAAGTCTGGCCGCAGCTGGACACACTGGGGCACAGCAGGCAGCAGGGGTCCAGGAACTCCTGTGTCGCCCTCGTGACTCTTCCCGCCTGGAAGCCGCGCTCGCCCCCAGGCTGATTCCTGACTGACTGCACTTCTTGGCTCTTAAGTTGTGTCTGACTTTTCTAACTCCGGGCTCTTGAAAAATCCTCTGAGCTTGATGAAAACCTGTTGTGTGTGAGTGTCTTTTCTGCACAGGTGCCCTTCACGCCTGACGGAATCCCGCCTCTTGCTGCGGCTCGGGGCACGCAGCCTTTCTGCATCTGAAGATGCCGTTCCGTTTGTGCACGTTCCACGCAGCACAGGACCACTCAGATGCAATCACAGTCTGTGAAGCTGCCGGTTGCGGCCAACATTTGGCGCAAAGGCTGGCTTGGAGGCCGCCCGGGGCTGTTTCCACCCTGAGGAAGCGCTGGTGCCACCCACTCCATGCCTGGCGTGTCTCTAGGGGCTGGGGGGCCAGGAGCAGAGACAAGATGTGAAAATAACGCCCAGCTCCAGTCTCCTCGGCTCCCAGCCTGACCAGGAGCCCTGGAGCCCAGCACAGTTTACCCCAAACAATGGTTGCTGCAGAAACAGGAGCAGGCGGCGGCGTGGCCGGCAGCCGCAGTCTGGCTATGGAGGGACAGCTATAGGGGACTCAGGCTACCAAGTCTCGTCCTCACTAAAGAGGAAAAGCTGGGTCTTCTGAGAGCTATTTAAGAGGACAACTTGGAATCCAACAAAAGCAAGGGCGGTGGAACCAGGAGGCAGCTCGGCCCGAAGGCCAGCCACCCGAGGCTCTGTCTGGCCTCAGCCAGGGCCCCACTTCACAGCAGGGGACAGCGGCCAAACTTTTATTGGTGAAATAGCACATGGGGGCCAAGTTTGCTAGGAGAAAAAAACAATGACCCGGGGCCAAAAAAGGCTTTTGGGAGTGCTTTCCACTTTTCCTCCAAGCAGCTGGAGGTCCTGGGGTGGAGGCATCACCAGGCTGTCATGCCTGCAGAACCAGGTCCTGACCAGGGAGGGGAGTGGGGACCCCAGGGGGCGAGGAGGACAGGCCTTCTGTGGCCAGGAACTCGGGCAGGGCTGAGAAGGGGTTTGCAAGGTCAGGAGGAGAGGGGAGAGTACTCTCTGAGTGGGTGGAAGAGGGGCTGGGGGCCGGGCTTGCCTCGAAGGTGTCTCCCCGCAGCTGATCCGCTGCCCAGGCCACCCCGTGCCCGCACTCTGGTGGCAGCAACAACCCTGCTCAGGGCTGTGTGGTCCACGCCCCATTTTCGGGTGTGAGTTCTCTTCTAGTACATCCCCTCTGGGCTGGTTTCAGGGGACCTTCAACCAGGCCCCTAGCAAGTGGTTAGTTCATGTGTGAACCCGTCAGGACCCTGAGTTTCCCCGGGGTGCCCGAGGTCAGGCACCAGGGGAGCGGGGAGGCCCAGCGCCAGGGTCTTGTGAGGCCTGGGCCCAGAAGCAGTGCAGGAAGGATTCGGACCCAAGCATTGCAGCCCAAGAGGGAGGGGTCAGCGAGGCCATGGGGAGGCGCACGGGTCGTGCTCGGGGTCACCCAGGGAGCACACAGAGACTGGGCTGAAAGGCCGGGTTAGCACCAGGCTTCCAAAGGGCTTGAACGCCGGGAGAGGAGGAACTCTACCCCAAGCTGGAGCGGGAGGAGTTTTTTGGGTGGGGAGGCGGTGCCGTGAATACATCTGAGGGCAGAGCCCACTGCACTTCAAGGACCCCCTGCACTGCCGGCTCTGGGGGGCTCTGGCGGGCTCTGGCCTTCCTGGACTGACCACACAGAACCAGAGAAATGGGCAGGAGAGTCTGACCCTGGGCCATCTGGTCAAGTTTTTAAAAATATATTTCTTTGGGTGTAACTTCATTGAATTAAAACTAAAGAGCAATAAACTGCATGTGCCTAAAGTATATAATCTGACTGTTTTGGAGTGTGTGTTTGAGACAAAACCATCACCGTTTCCATCACTTCCCTGAGCAGCCTGCTCCCAGACACCGGTCACCCGCCTCCAGTCACAACAAATTAGTTTGCACGTTATGCATGTCACACGACCAGAACCAGACACACGAGCTGGTCAGGGCTCTGAGGCTCACCCCCGGCCATTGTGTTCCTTCTTTTTGTTGTGGAACAGTCCCCTGTGTCTGACACCAGTCTGTGCACACACGCACCCAGTGACAGACGTGGGGGTTACTCCCGGTTCTGTTGCCGGTGGATGCAACCGGTGTTCCAGGTTCTTGTCCCGTCCCAGAAAGAATTCAGAGACACGATGCAGTGGTTAAGAAAAGTAAAGTGAGGACTTATTAAAGGATGGATGGTACACTCTCAAGGGGAGAGGGGCAGCTCAGGTGAGTGGCTGCCCTGAGTTTCTTTGGCAAGTTAGTTACAAAGGGTGTAAAAACGAATGGGTGGAATATTCACCGGGGAGGGCAGGGTCTGGGGTTGTATTCCCCGATCATCATCCCAACTCCACCTTCCCAAAGGGAGGAGGGGTTTTTGTCCTTGTTTAGTCTGGATCAGAAGTGTCCTGGCGTCAGTGCATGATGGGGACTTCCGATCTGCAAGGCCAATTTTATTGAAATGAGGGCATAATGAGCAAAAGGTTACATTCAGACACTGGAGATTCCTGCCTTTTCTCACCTTTCTGTGTCTGTCTCCAGGCCACTCATCACCCCAAAATTTGTGACCACTTATCAGCCCAGAGGTTTCTGCTTTCCTTTCTCTGCCCAGGGACCCTGGCGCTCACAGGATGTCTGTTGTCCTGCATTTGGCCTGTGCCCCTCCTTTCTGCCCATTCCTGCCATGTGGTCTCTGTCCGCCTTTCTCTGCTCATATCTAGCCATCTGCCTGCTCTAACAGTTTCACAATTACAAATAAAGCTTCATGCACACTCCTTGGCGTGGACACGGTTTTTATTTCTTGGGTAAACGTCCGGGAGTGGGATGGCTGGTTGTAGACTAGCATATGTTTCTGTGATTTGTCTTTTCTTTTTCTTAATGGTGTGTTTTGAAGAGCAGAAGTTTTTAATTTCAATGAAGTCCAATTGATCAGCTTTTAAAATTGTTTCATGCTTTTTCTGTTCTAAGAGATCTTTGCTTACCCCAAGGAACAGACTTTTCTCCTGCGTGTCCTTGCAGACGTTTTACAGGTTTAGAATTTACATTTACTTACAACCCATTTTGAATTATTTGTACGTGTGTTGTGCGAGATAAGGGCCAGTGTTCCCCCTACAGAAGGATGTCCAATGGATCCAATGCTATTTGTTGAAAAACTTCCTTTTCCCATTGAGTTGTGTTGAGGCCTTTGTTGAAATTGATTTACCACATATGTAGCAGGTCTGTTTCTTTTTTAAAAACTGATTTTTGAAAGGAAAATCACAAGACTGTTTCTTCTAAGTTTGTCCCTGCCTCCTCCCACCACACTTGACTCATCTCCATCCAGTCTGTCTCAAAGATTCCTAAAAAGTTAAACATATATCTAGCACGTGACTCAGCAGTTGCACCCCTGGGCATTTATTCTGGAGAGACGAACATTTATATCCATACTAAACCCGCACACAAATGTTCACAGCAGTTTCAGTGGCAATAGCTGGAGCCTGGGGACACCCTGGTTGCCCTTCTGTGGTCACACAAGCCCTAGTCCACCCTGGAAGAGAGCACTGCTCGGAAGCGACCACCGGGACACAGACCACGGCACTGCACTGGGTGCACTCCAGCCTCAGAGGCTGTACAATGTTCCATTTGCATGATGCCCTGAAACGACAGATTATTGAGATGGAGAAGAAGTTGGGGTTGGGCAGTCCTCTGTGGGACCGTACATTTTGGGTCTTGAATGTGGCTGTGGGGTCTACACATCACAGAATCACTGCACAAGTGCACACTCGAAATAAAGGTGAACCTGCAAACCCAGTCCAATCGGGCGAGCTCTGGAGCCCAGCTAACCTGTTGCGCCAGCGCGGAGCTCCTGGTTTTGATGCCTGTCATCGTGCAGGTTCCACCTCGTGGGTCAGCTGAGTGGTGGGTATGTGGGGCCTCCCGGTACTACTTTCCAACTTCTTGTGAAGCTGCAGTTAGTTTAAAACACAAGGTGAGAAATAAAAATACCTAGAAATAAATTGGACAAAAGACACACACAAGACCCATATGTGAGAATTTAGAACCATCACTGAAAGCAACCAAAGACCTAAGTAAGCGAAGAGACACTGCGTTCGTGGGACGGAAGAGTCAGTGTTGTCAGCATCGTCAAGACGCCAGTCTCCCGAAATTAACGCGTAGCATCGACAGTCTCAATCAAAATCCTGGTAGGTTTTTCAGTTGAATTCCACCAATCGTAAACTTTCACCCAAGAGACACCAAAGAAAATGAAAGGGCGAGCAACAGAGTGGGAGAAAATATTTTCAAAACGTTTCCAACCAAAGGCTTTTACCTAGAAAATACAACGAAGCCTCGCAACTCAGCAATAGGACGAACGATTCAATTTAAAATGGACAGAAGATCTGAATAAACACATCAGCAAAGACACACAAAAAGGACACTGAACACCGTTCAGTCATTAGGGAAATGCAAGTGCAAACCCATCACAAGACACCGCTGCGCACCCACTAGGGTGGCCCAAATTAAGAGGACTGACGGCCAAGCACCGGTGAGGACGTGGGGCCACCGCGCTCCACAGGCTGCTGGCAGGAGTGTAAGGCAGTAAAACGACCTTGGAAAACAGTTTGGCACTTTCTTTAAAAAATGGAACATGTGACCATACGGCCCAGACATTCCCTTTCTAGGTATGTCTGTGCAAAGACTGGCTGGTGGATGTCCATTGATAGCCAACTGTGGAAGCCACCCCAGTGTCCACTAACAGGTGCGTGTGTAGAGTGTGACATACACGCAGGGAAAGCCGCTCGGCGTCGGCAGGGAAGGAGTCATCAGCGCCTCAGAAAGCACTTCCTCTGTGTGAACAAGGCAGCCCTGTACGAGTCCATCACAGGACGTGCAAATTAATCCGTGGTGACAAACAGGTTCGTTTCCCCTGGACAAGGGGAACTGCAGGGCAGGCGGGAACCTGGGGTGATGGACAGTCCACCACCGTCTCACACCACAGCAGGTGTGTCTGGGTGACTGCATCTGAAGTGACTGTTGTCCGTCTAGAGTATCTCACTAAAGCCAGACAGTGGACAGAAACCCACGAGTGGTGCCCTGTGGTGACCAGAGGGATTTAGGTCAGCAGAGCCCACGGGGCTCGGGGGACAGTGACCCAATCTCACCCTTGAGTCCCACCCAGATGTGACTAGAGGTCCAGGAGGGGACACTTCTGGGGAGTGACAGACAGAACAGAACAGCCATGATTTCTCACTCCAGAAGGCCTGTGGTTCACCCAGGACTCTCCCGTAGGAGCTGAAGGAGCCCCACGGCCGGCCGGCACCTCCCTCCTGACCACCTGTCCCCTCGGTCCTGCTGCCTTCCCCGTGGACAGGCCTGGGTCCACACACTGGAGGAAGGGTCCTCGAACTGTGTGACACCCACAGTGGAATTCTATCCAATAGAGTAGCTACTGGTGAAATAAAGCTATTTTTAAGCAGGACAAGAAAAACAATGTAACTGTTTTCTCTGCCCTCTGAGCCGCTGCCCCTCCCTAGTGTGCGTTGTGACACGTGAACTAGGTCCCCTTGGAAGACACAGGAATGCCTACTCACCGAAAAAAAAAAAGCAGTTTTCTCCAGGACCAGCCAGGTGACTCCTTAGAGATAACATTCCTCCCTCAGTCCTGTAGGGGGTCTCGATGGCCCACCACCCCCACGTGGGACTAAGGAAACCGTCAGTGTGTTGCTGTCACTTGTGACCCTTTGTCTCAAACACTTATCTTGCTTCGCTTTGACGTCAAGGGCGGAACGGCCCTCAGAGCTTCTGAAAGTCCGTCTCCTGGGTTATAGCCGGCAGGTTGGCTCAGGCACGATTTTCCATCTCTTTCTTAGATAGACCACTGATTAATTTTTCACCGGCTCTTCACAGTGAGTCTCACAGACGTAATTAATGTTTAGGGAAAGCCGGTTTGAGTCCATCCATGTCAGGGCTCAGGACAGCAAAGGGTTCCTTTCTGGCCTGATAGTTGATCCTGTAAATCCACCCATTTTGCTGACGCAGCGGGCCGGTGGGATCAGCCTCCATGCGGGCTGGGCTGCTCCAGACCGGCTTCAGGCGGGACCTCCGGCAGTTCAGGTCGGAACCTGCGCTTCCCCCGCCTCCTTCCAGAGCACTCGGTGTGGCCCCAGGAGGCTGGAGAGCTGTGAGCTGCCCTCTGCCAGGCCTGCCCTGGCCCAGGGGCTGACGAACACAGGGCCTCCCACCTTCTTGGCTCCGCAGGGATGCATCCTGGGGCTGGAGGGGAAGGGAGGGTGCGGAGAGGGCTGCAGGCAGCCAGCAGAGGGGAGGCAGGGAGGAGCAGGCCACCAGCCTGGGGTCTGTGGCGAAACTTCACCTACTCACTTGGCTGAGCATCTGGCGGTTGGAGCTCTTCCCCCCAGGCTAAGATGGCCAGGGCTTAGCTTCCTCTGACCTGGGCCTAAATCCTGGCCCGCCAAGGTAGGGCCCTGGACTTCTCCCGACCCAAACACAAGGCCTTCTCCTTGGCATCCAGCCCCTCCCATCCTGGACAGAGCAGAGGGGCGCGGTAACCCAGGGAGCAGGAGAGGTCCCCCCGAGCCCCACTTGGCCTTCTCTCCTCTTCCTTCCTTCATCTCCGGACTCTGCTCCAGGCCGACGTCCCTCAGCTCCGGCCCTCTGGCCTCAGTTCCTGTGAGGGGAGGAATCCGTTCTCCCTCCAGCCCGGCTCACCCCCGTCCCTCCTCTGCAGATGGATGTTCCCCAGGCCATGCCATCTGCACAAGCTGCACGTCCTGCCGTGGCTCAGCCCTTTTCAGGAGCCCTTGATGGCGACCCCCACCTTGCGGGGCGGGAGTGCGATCACCGTCTGCATGGTCCGGCCAGGACCCCTCCCACTAAGCGGGTCCTCTGGCTGGGAGGGCATGACACACAGCCACCCCTAAAAGGATAAACAGAAATTCCTCTTCCCTCTTCACTGCTCTGGGCCACGTTTGGCGCTAAGGTTTCACAACATCTGGAGGAACACGGAGGTTCCTGTTCCAGGAACCTCGCGGGGCTTTGTGGTTCCCGCAGAGTCCACATTCCTTTACCAGGAAAACAGGCCTGAGTGAACCTGGCTGAGCGGCCGCTCTCTTCCTGGGGCCCGGCCAGGGCGCGTGCTCTGGGGAGATGCTCCGGGAAGCTGACAGAGTTGGACGTGGAAGTGGCCTGAGCATCCAAGGCGGGTGGAACAGAGCCTGCAGTGAACGAACGGGGGCCGAGACCCCGGCGCCCACGGGGCTGCTTGGCGGGTGTCAGCATGTGACGCTGACTTGGCCTCGGAGCTGGAAACTCTGGCGAATGCAGACAGGACCGAACTTCCTTAGTCATCGCGGTAATTACTGCGGGTCCCACCGGAGCAGGAACCACTGCGGGGCACGCTGCTCCCCCCAAGGGTGAACGACCGTCCTGCTGCAGGAGGGCCACTGTGGGTGAGGGGCAGGGTGCAGGGGGTGGGGGAGGAGGTGAGACAATGGGTGAGGCCCAGTCCTTGTCTCTGGAGCGTAGGTCCCGGACTTCAGAAATCCAGACCTAGGGAAGGGAAGGGGTGAAGGCAGGTGGGGAAGGGGACTGATGGCCTCGGGGGTCCGCTCCAGCCAGGCAGCAGCACTCCATCCCTCCATCCTGGGAGCCCTGGCCAGAGCCCTCCGCCCTCCAGCCTGGACTGCAGGCCGCCTGAAGCTGCCTCTTCGGCCTGTCAAGCACTGATGTGCTTCGTGTTGAGTGAGGCTCAGGGGGTCCGCTTGCCCCCGGCTAAGTGGGATGGCATTTTGTCAGACAGGATGAGCCCTGAGCAGCCGGTGGTGAGTGTGACACAAGATCCAAGCTCTGAGCTCTCCCCGAGGTCGAAGGCACAGAGGAGATTCAGGTTGAGAAGGCCAGATGCTCCTCGGAGTTCTGGGGACAGATTCAGAAGGTGATGTCCTCATGACCTCAGCCTCTCGGGCTGATCTGGTCCCTGAAGGCCCTGACAGGTCAGCAAAACAGGAACAGGAGGGAGCAAAGTGTTTGCTCTATAAACTGATACCAGTTCGATGACCTGCCATCAAGAGGTGAAGATCGGTTCGTTAATAAACTCTTTTTACGTGTGTTGTGTTGAGGTGAAACTCACACAGCTGCTATAAAGTGCACACTCCGAGGCGCTTAGCACACACGCAGTGTCTGTATCACCACTTCTGTCTACTTCCACATCTTCTCAAAATACACACCCTAGAAAAACACCCCCAGGTCACTGAGTAATCTCTCCTCCCCCAGACCCCGCAGCCCCAGGCAGCCACCAATTTGCGATCTGTCTCTAAGAACTTGCCTACTCTGGGCATTTCACATGAAAGGAAGCCTACCCTTGGTCAACTTCTGTGTCTAACTTCTTTCACTGGGCATAATGTTTTTGAGGGTCAGACAAGTAGTAGCCTGCATTGGTGTCTTTCTTTTTTATGGGGGAATAATATTCCACGGTGTGGCTACACCGCATTTTGTTTATCCATCATCTGCTGATGGACGTTTGGGTTGTTTCTACCTTTGGCCGCTGGAAACAGTGCTGCTATGAACATTCCTGCACAAGTTTCTGTGTGGATGTGTTTCATCTCTCTTGGACATGCACCTAGGAGCTGGGCTATGTGATAATTTCATGTATAACTTTTTGAGGAACCACTAACCTGTTTTCCATAGCAGCTGCATCATTTAACATTCCTACCAGTAATGTGTAAGTTTTCCTATTTCTCTACATTTTCACTTTTTGTCACTAAAAAAATTACAGCCATCCTCATGGGCATGTAGTGTTACCTCTGTGGTTTTGATGTGTATTTCCTTAATGGCTAACGATATTGAGCATCTTTTTCATGTGCTTGTTGACCATTTCCATATCTTTTTCAGAGAAAAATCTATTCAAGCCCTGTGCCCATTTCAAAAACTGAGTTGTTTGTCTTAATGTTGCTGAGCTGTAAGAGTATTTTATACCTTCCGGGTACTAAACCCTTATCAGACATACGGTTTGCAAATATTTTTTGACATCCTGTAGGTTGACCTTTCATTTTCTTGATACCTTTTGATTCCCAAAGGGTTTTAATTTTTATGAAGACCAATGTATCTGTGTTTTTCTTTTGATGTCTGTGCTTTTGGTGTCAAATCCAAGAACTCATTGACAAATCAGATGCCATGAAGTTTTACTTTTGTTTCCTAACAGTTTTGTAAATTTTAGGTCATTGATCCACTTGAGTTAAGTTTTTCACATCAAATGAGAAGGGGTCCAAATTCACGTGTGATTATCCAGTGCCGTTTGTTGAGGAGACTATTTTCCCCCATTGACTGGCCATAGCGCCTTCACTGTAAATCAGCTGGGTTGATTTCAAGACTCTCAATCTTATTATGTTGTTCTCTATGTCTAGCCTTATGCCAGTACCACACTGTTTTGATTACTATAGTTTTGTAATAGGTTTTGCTGTCAGGAAGTGTGAATTCCCAACTTTGTTTGTTCTCAGTGCTGTTTTGGATACTTGGGTTCCTCACAATTCCCTGTCAGCTTGAGGACTGGCTTTTCTATTTCTGCACAAAAAAAATGCCATAATAATTTTTGTAATTTTTGTGTGTGTGGTAGGGATGGTATTGAATTTATAAATCACTTTGGGAAGTATTCCATCTTAACACCACTGACTTCCAATCCATGTACATGAATGTCTTTTAAAATTTCTTACAGCAATGTGTTGTAGTTTTCAGCATGCAAATCTTCCAACTCCTTGGTTAAATTTATTCCTAGGTATTTTATTCTTTTGGATGCTACTGCAAATAATATTTTAAAAATTTTTTTTGGATTGTTCATTGATGGTATATAGAAATACAACTCATTGTTTTGATGGTGATCCAGTACCCTGTAATTTTACTGAATTTGTTTATTAGCTTTAGTAGTTTTTTGGTGGATTATTTGGGATTGTCTATACATGGATTCATACTATCTGAAAATAGAAATAATTTTAATTTTTCCTTTCCAATTTTTACACTTTTTATTTGTTTTTCTTGCTTAATTTCTCTGGCTAGAATTACCAGTCCAATGTTGAATAGCTGTGTTGGAAGCAGGCATCCTTGCTATGTTTCTGATTTTAGAAGGAAAGCTTGCAATCTTTTACCATTAAGTACAATGTTAGCTGTGAGTCTGGGGTAGATAACTTTCTCTTGCCTTCTATCCTTTTTTTTCCCCTTTGAGTATTTTTCTTTTTCATTGAAGTGTAGCTGATTTACACTGTTGTGTTAGTCCCGGTGTACAGCTCAGTGACTCAGTTACACACGTACATACACATATTTCTTTTTCAGACTCTCTCACCTTCTATTCTTGAGTGCTTTCATCAAGAAAGAGTTTTGAATTTTGTCAAATGCCTTTTTTGCATCAAGATGACTGGGGTTTTTAATTTTGTTTTTTCTTCTCTTCATTCCACTAACATGGAGTCAATGGCTTGGTTTTCCTATGTTGAATCACCCTTGTGTTCCTTGAATAGATTCCTCTTGGTCATGGGGTATGATGCTTCCTATGCTGGGTTTGGTTTGCTAGCCTTTTGTTGAGGCGTTTGGCCTCTGTGTTCACAGCACTATTAGTTTGTGGTTCTCCTGTGATAGCTTTGTCTAGCTTTGCTATTAGGGTAATGCTGGCCTCACTGATTGTGTTAGAAAGTGGCTCCTCCTTTATATTTTGAAGGAGTTTTAGAAGAACTCATGTTAATTCTTCTTTAAATATTTGGTAAACCTTTCCACAGAGCCATCTGGTCCTGGACTTTTCTCCGCTAGGAGGGTTTTCCTTGCTGATTCTGTCTCTTTACAGAATCGATCTGCTGAGATTTTTCTCTTTAGTCAACGTTGGTAATTTGTGTGCTTCTTGGAATTTGTTCTCTTCATGCAGATTATCAAATTTGTTGGCATACTGTTACTCCTAGTACTATTCTCTTATAATTCTTTGACCTTCTGTAAGGTTTGCGGTCGTGTCCCCACTTTCATCTCTGTTTTCAGCTGTTTATGTCTTCTCTCTGTGAGCTTTCTTAGTCCATACAGCTGATTTCCAGACTATTTGTCAGAGTTTATCAACTTTGTTGATCTTTTCAAAGAACCAACTTTTGGTTTTGTTGATTCTGTCATTTTATACACATTTTATTCATCTCCACTCTAATCTTCATTATTTCCTCCTTTCTGCCAGTTTTGGGTTTAGTTTACTCTTCTTTCTTTAGCTTCTTAAGGTGTACAGTTTAGTTGTTGATTGAGTTTTTTTTTTTTGGTGAAAAAAATTTTATTGAGGCATAATTGACATGCAACATTATATTAGTTTCAGATTTATAATATAATGATTTAATATTTGTACACATTGAGAAATGAGCTGAACCACCACCACAAGCCTAGTGAACATTCATCACCAAACATAGTTACACAAATTTTTTCTTGTAATGAGAAGTTTTGAGATTCACTCTTAGCAACGTTAAAAAATGCAATACAGTGCTGTTAACTGAAGGCACCATGATGCACATGCATCCCTATTACTTAGTTCATAGCTGGAAATACGTAACTTCTGACCCCTTCACACATTTTGTCCACCCCCTGCCTCTGTATCTATGAGGGTTTTTTTCCTTAAGATTCCACGTATAAGTGAAATTGGATGGTATTGTCTTTTTCTGTCTGACTTCTTTCACTCGACATAATGCCTCACAGTCCACCTACATTGTTGCAAATTGTATGTTTTTATCCTTTTAACGGCTGAATAATATCCCATTGTATAGATGGTTCTTGCCTTAATGATGGTTCGACTAACAATTTTTCCACTTTATGATGGTGTGAAAGCTGTGCACATTCAGCAGAAACTGTACTTCAGTTTTTGAATTTTGATCTTTTCCTAGCTGATGATACAGGATAAGATACTCTCTCATGATGCTGAGCAGTGGCCGCAGCCGCAACGCCCCATCAGCCACGTGATCATGAGGGTGAACGACCGATATGCTTACAACCATTATGCACCCACATAACCATTCTGGCTTTGATTCTCAGTACAGTATTCAATAAATTACATGAGATGTTATAAAATAGACTGTGTTAGATTATTTTGTCCAACAGTAGGCTAATGTAAGTGTTCTGAGCACGTTTAAGGTAGGCTAGACTAAGCTATGATGTAGGTTAGGTGCATTGAATGTATTTTTGGTTTATGATATTTTCAATTCACAATGACTTTATCAGGCCATAACCCCATTGTAAATCAAGGAAGATCTGTGTGTGTGAGTGTGTGTATGCCACATTTCTTTACCCATTCACCTACTGATGGACATTTAGTTTATTTCCATGTCTTGGCTGTTTTAATTATGCTGCAATGAACATGGGGGTTCTTTTTAATTAGTTTCATTTTTTTAAATGTAGGTGTTCACAGCCATAAATTTCCCTCTGAGCACTGTTTTTGCTGTATCCCACAAGCTTTGCTATGTTGTATTTACATTTTCTTTCTTCTATAAATATTTTCTTAGAGACTTTTCTTAAAATTTCATTAGTGATATCTTCTTTGGTACATTGGCTGTTTGAGTATGTCATTTAATTTCTACATATTTGCAAATATTCCTGTTTTCCTTCTGTTTTTGATTTCTAGTTTCATTTCATTGTGATCAGAGAAGATAGTGTGTATGATTTCAGTTTTTTAAAATGTATTGAGAACTGTCTTGTGGCCTAACATGTGGTCTATCCTAAAGAACACTTCCTGTGCTCTTGAGAAGATAGTGTGTGCTGTGGCTGTTTTTTGAGTGTTCTGTATATGCCTGTTTGGTCTAATTGGTTTATAGTGTTTTTCAAGTCCTCTGTTTCCTTCTGGGCCCTCTTTCAGTGTTCTGTCTATTGAAGGAATAATACTCTTTTTTATCTACTTAACAAACAGGTGCAATAGGTATTTCATCAAACATTTATCAACCTAGAAAGTGAATTCACAGTGAGTTGCATATACAGTCATGCTAAACATTTAGAGACCAATTTTTGATTCATTTATGTAACAATGTCTGTTGTTGCTTGAAATATATGGTGCAGGAAATATAAAAGTGGGCGACCTATTGCTCAGGGCAGTAGGCAGAGACGGCCAGTCCACCAGTAACCGTATAGCAAGAGCTATGAGAGAGATGCAGATAACTAACACTGCAGACTTCAAGAATCTCTGATGAAAGAGACGTTCTGGGTTTCCTGGGGAAAGTTGACGTCAAATTCTAGGCAGAGAGAACAAAGCAAAGGCCAGAAGCCCAATAAATGACATGTAACCAAAGCTGACCATGTGTTGGCTAGTGTTGGACCAAAGATCCTGGGACCTGGGCTGGGAGAGTAGAGAAGGCAAGCTTTCAGGAGCAGGAAAGAGGAGCTTTGGTGGCTGGGCTGTAGTTTCTTCCTAGAGCAGGGCCCGTGGAAGCACTTTGCAGAGGAGGCCCGATGAGGCAGCCGAAGTCCACCAGGAGGCAAGTGAGTTTGTCCAGGGGGGGATGGGTGGTCCTGTGGGAGGGGTGGAGGAGGAGACACTGGATGGAGGCCAGCACCAGGGTGCGGGGGGAAGAGGAGAGGAAGGAGACTTTGGGGAGGTGGGGGAGGCAGGCAGGAGTGGGCTGTCTGTGAACCTGGGGATGAAACATTTCACACCCATTGAGGGCAACAGATTCGGGCCAAGGAGCGCCCGCAGTTGAGGATCAGGGGTCTGTGTGACTTCTGGGCGGTTTCAGCGCTGGGTGAGGAGGCAGGTGTGAGGTGCGCAGGCAGCACAGCTGAAGGGAGGCGGGTCTGGCACAGAAAGCTCTGCTGAAGCCGTCGCCCTCTCCCAGGGTCCCCAGAGAGTTGGAGTCTTTCCCAGGGCAACAGAAAGAAAACCCCAGAAGCATCTCAAGGTGACTGCAGGCTTCCTGGTGCTGGCAGCATCTCCTGGAGCAGGGCTCTCTGCTCAGGACTCAGGGCACCCAGGCACCGCCGGTGGGCATAGGACTGTTCCACTTGGACGGCGTCCTCTCTCTGGCCGTGTCCTCTGGGGGTCCTCCACCAAGTCTGAGTTCCTCCCTGCCGTTGCTTGGACACTGCTTCTCTGTTTCCCAGGCTCCCCAATCTCCTTGCTTCAGAGCTGGGTCCCTGAGTCCTGGCCACATGGGACTCACAGTTAGGGAGCATAGATGTCACGTGGGTAGCGTGTGCTGTCAGGCAAACAGCAGGTTGTAGCCACAAAGCCACTTGGAGTCGGGGGGTGTGACTAATGGCTGCAGGCAGAGCTCCCCTAACAGAGAGCCCAGTGTCCCTGGAGGAATTAGGTGAGTTAATCCCACCAGCATCCATCTGGGGAATTAGCCCTTTCACTGCACACAGGAGTGGGCATCCTGAGACCGTGAAAGAATTCATTTGTTTCCAAAAGATTAATAACTTGCCTCTGGAGAACCCAGTAACAGAACATCGGAGCAAGTTCGATAAGGTGTTCTGAACTTGCTGGAGAATAGTGGCTGAAATTACATACTTACATTGTGAAGAATCTTAAGAAAGACCTCTAACCCCCTTTAAGACCTTTAGAAGGAGATTTGCTGGACCTAACACCCATGGACAAAGGCCAGGTGGTGACACTTGACAGCTAACACACAGCAGGACACTCCTCAGGGCCTGGGGGCACGAGCCTCCGGGCTGCAGGGATCTGCATCTGTTCTCACTGACCTCCCCCCAGGCCGGGAGTCGTGCAAGCCCACGGTTGATGGGCAGTGACGCTCGTGTAGGGGAGAGGCAATGGGCCTGGGGTGGGAGTCCCTCTCAGATCAGCTGTGAGAAGGGACTCAGCACCTTCTCCAGGAATGAGCCAGAGAACACACACGAGTATTTCTGGAAGCTTGCTGCTAAGGACCGAGCTGTGCCCCACCGAGTCATACAGTGACGTCCTAGCCCACCATGTGCTGGAGCCTGGAGGTGATTGGATGAGGTCACGAGGGTGGAGCCCTGGTGACGGGACTGGGGTCCTTCTAAGAAGAGGAGACCAGAGTTCTCTCTCCACCATGTGAGGACCCAGGAAGGCGGCCCTCACTGGGGACCCAAATCCGTTGGCAGCTTGCTTCCAGCCCCTCTCAGGGTGGGGTGCCGCATCAGGGCAGCCAGAGCTGACTGGGACACTCCTGTGGCCCTGGGCCAGGATCTGTGGGGTTGCTGCCCCTTCCTAGCACAAGGGGGATCAGATGAAGCTAAATTCACAGGGAGCGCCAGGGTCAGGACCCAGTGCTTCAAGACCTCTGGATGGCAGTTCCCAGTAAGACCATCCAGGCAAATTTCACTTAGCACTTTTCAAAAATGCCAGACTAAGAAAGAAAACAAATAACTGAGAGCTCTACTTCATTCACGGATGAAGGAAGCAAAGCAAGAGATGACGGAAAAGTGCATCTTCTTCCTGCTGGGAAAACGAGTTACAAGACGGATGAAAGAATATGGAAAATTCAAGTCTCCTGACCCACTAAACCCACAGGGAGCCAATTTATAGGACAAATAAAAGCTGTCTGTATGCTAACAGAAAACCATCCAAAATGCCTAGCAATTAGGCACCTTAGTAAATCAAGGCATATCTAGTCTATGGTTTATTATCATTGAAATAGTAATACGTAAATCTGTAAAAATACTTACAAAGTGCCTAATTCTGAAAAAAATCAGAACACTATATAGTGTATAAACGATATTAAAACTGCATAAATATACACATGCATAAGGTTGAATGTGAAAGAAACAAGAACTCAAAATATGTAAGGCTGGTAAAAAAAAAAGTAAGCAAAAAAAGGCATGAAAATTTTAAAATAAAATAAAATTATCTTATTTATTGACTTGTAGAATGTTAAAACTGACAGTTCACATCATCTAGTTAACAATCCCATTTTTTAGAAGAGGAATCTTGTGGCTCAGACCACAAGTGAATAAGCCAGACTGAAAACTCAAGTTGTAATTCAACGCCTGCCCGACTCACCAAGCACAGGAAATACAATCATCTCCAGACTCCTCGTTTGAGACCAAGTTTCTGCCTCTGGAGTTTTCTGTCTCCCTCATAAAAGCCTCACCCACTGCTAACAATTGTCATAAAATGTCACCTCCTGCGGCAAAGACTAAGCTTTTAACAGTGTCACCGTCTGGTTTTGGGGGAGGAGGGAGAGAATGAGAAACTCCGTAGGGGGCTTGCATGTGGGGCCCCTTCTAACCATGGGCCCTGCTTCCCTCCTCTGCCCCTCCTTTGGGGGGGTCACACCCCAAGAACAGAGGTGTGGACAGGGGATGGACAAGTGGGTGGACAGGGATGGATAGGGTGGACAGGGTGGACAAGGATGGGCAGAGTGGACGGATAGGTGGATGGGGTGGACAGGGGTGCACAGGTGGGTGGACAGGGTGGACAGGTGGGTGGAGGGGGTGGACAGGTGAATGGATGGGGTGGACAGGGGTGGACAAGGGCTGCTGCCTCCAGCCAGCAGACACTGCTCCTTCCCATCTCCCCAGGCCCCACACCTGTACTGCCTCACAGCTCCCCTGCAGTAGGGATAAACACAGTGCCTTCCTACCACCCAGAAGTCAGTTATATGGATCTGTTGGGTTAAATTCCACATCCACCCAAGAATAAAGACAGCCACAGAATTTCAAGTGGGTTCTCTACCCTAGGCTGGTCCTTGTGTGGTGAGGTCCCTCTACAGGCTGGCCAAAGGCTGTGCCCCGAGTGGTTGTCATCACATGAAGGTGGCCACACAGGGACCTTAACTCAAAGTGGCCCACATAGTGGGCTGTCCCCAAGGGTCTATAGAGGAGGCAGGGCTGATGATCCTCCGGGAGGGACAGGGGGCTTCCTGGAGGAGGTGGTGGGGATGGCAATGGGGAGATTCACACTGCATTTGGAAAAATGATGCGTGCTTTTTTAAAAAGCAGTAAAAACTAAAAGAAGAAGCCTCTCATGCCATTTGCAGCAACATGGATGCTCCTGGAGAATGTCATTCTAAGTGAAGTAAGCCAGAAAGAGAAAGAAAAATACCATATGAGATCGCTCATATGTGGAATCTAAAAAACAAAAACAAAAACAAACAAACAAAAACAAAGCGTAAATAAAGGACAGAAATAGAGTCATAGACAGAGAATACAGACTTGTGGTTACCAGGGGGGTGGAGGGTGGGAAGGGATAGACTGGGATTTCAAAATTGTAGAATAGACTACACTGTATATAGCACAGGGAAATATACACAAAATGTATGATAACTCACAGAGAAAAAAATGTGACAATGAGTGTGTATATGTCCATGAATAACTGAAAAATTGTGCTGAACACTGGAATTTGACACAACATTGTAAAATGATTATAAATCAATAAAAAATGTTAAAAAAAAAAAAGAAACCTCTCATGTCCCTATTTTAAAGTTTAATTGATATAGAATTGATATAGTCTTTTCCTGCACAACTCTGCCCTTATGGAGCTCGGGGGCAAGTGGCGATGGGGGAAGGCCTGGAGGAGGGGGATTCTGATGAAGCAGAGGGAATACATGGGGTAGAGCCCTGCCAGGAGGGTGCAGTTTCACAATGAACAAAAGCACAAGCCTCCAACCTGGAGCGGACAACTATGTACTTGAAGCTAGTGGGGAGCAGGGGAGGCAGAAAAGGAGGACTGGGGTATATTGCAACACAGTGTATTTAAAATGGACTTTCCTGGCCCGAGAACACAGTCATGCTGGCTTTCTGGCACGGGATTGCCTTAATCAAGTCCGGGTTGCGGGCGCTCACTGGCTGTGGGGTTTGTCTGGTTGCCCACTGCCCCAGGACACTGTCTGCTGGGGGCTCCTGGGCCACTCGCAGCTTCGCCAGAAGATCCTGAGGCTTCTACCTATGACTGGAGAAGCATAAGGAGTCACACTTTGTGCTACAGGAGAATCCTCAGGGGTCTGCTCTCAGGCCTGATTTTAAAACCAAGGCAGGGGTGGGATTTGTTGGAGACGCTGTAAGATGAACCAGATGCATTTTGAAACACTCAGCCTCAACAGGGATAGAAATATTTGGGATGATATTTATTGAGCACTTGCTACGTGCCAACAACTAAATAAGCACATTCCACACGCTGCTTGGCTGGACCCCCAGCGACCCTGCAATGCTCAGGAAGTTAAGTCACATCCCCCAGCCACCCAGATCAGAAGAAGGTGAGAGGAGCGCAACAGCCTCTCCCCAGGCCCACCCTCCAAGCCACATGCCTGCAGCAGGGCCGGGGCAGGAGCAGTATTGGCCACAGGTGCTGTGACAGCTGGCTGAAGTGGGGTGCTGACCAAGGTGGCCTTTGGGGCCACCAGGAGGAGAGAAGGAGATGGGCGCAGGTATGGGGATGGACACTGGGGCACTCGAGGTGCTCACTCCTTAAAGGTCCCCGCAAGGCTTAAGTGAAGGTGCACCATAGCCTATACCAGTGACCACAGTGAGGAGCCTTTGGGCACCCTGGCGCCCAGGCTCACACTTTGGGGAAAGTTCTTGTCCAGGTGACTGGTGATGAGGTCAGATGCCACCTCCGCTGCCAGCCCCACGCTGAGGCCCCAGCAGGCAGCCGTACCTCAGAGTCTGGGTAGAAGCCACACTCTTTCAGTCTCTGTGCCAAGAGCCATACGTGCACGCATTTTTTCCAGGATGGATCTCTGCAGAGCTGCTTTCAAGCAGGACATGTCTGTTAATCCCGCTGTTCTGGTCAGCTAGCTCATATTACCACCAGTTCTCATTACTGCAGTTCCTAAATCTGTTCTCCTCCCCTGGAACCTGGCCTTAGGAGTGGACTGGTGTCGGTACATGAAGAAGCGTGGGCTGAAATGGCTGTTCGGCAGCCACAGTTGGGATCCTGTGGCCAGTCCCAGGGCACCATGCCTTTTGCTCTCCTGCTGGGGGCTGATGATGGCAAAGGTGACCCAACAGTATAGTACAGCAGCTGCATGGTGTGCATTGTGTTGTGCACATGCGTGAATTGTGCTATGAAGCCTGCACCGTGCAGGGCTATCCTCAGTACCAGTGAAATACGCTGTGCTTCCACAGTCTGCGTGGAGAAGCTCTCGACTGTTTCCCAGTACTGCAGGGAGACAGGCCTCCCACGGGCTCTGGTAGCTTCTGCGTGTCATGAAAATGAATGACGGGAAGGGATCCATCAGGACCACACGTGCCCCAACCATTTCGGTAGCACCTTTCACGAGGTGGTGGTCAGGAGGACTCGCGGGTGGGTACAGGTGGCGGGGGCGCAGGATGGGCGTGTCACACACCTGCAGAGTGTGACCGTCCCACGCTCCAGGCGTGGCCAGCGCAGAGATCGTGCAGCCATCTCGTGTCCCCTCCACTCATCTCCGGCCTCTGCCTTTTTCTGCCCCGGTTTCATTCTCAGGAAGGCGGCTCAGATGGCGAGAAGACTTCTGCATCAAGGGGAGGCAGGCGTCAGTCTAGCAGTGCTGTCTCGCTCGGGTCCCAGAGGACCTCTGATTGGCCCAGCCTGCTCACGTGCCCAACCCTCAGCCAATCACTGTAGACATATCATGGGGCTCTCTGATTGGCCGGGCCTGGGTCGTGTGCCCACTTCCGGCGCACACCCGGAAAGAGGTTTCTGCTCCGCCTGAAGCATAGCGGAGGGCCGCTCAGCTGGAGGGGCTCCCTGAACCAGAAGAGAGAAGAGGAAGCAGGCTGGCTGACGTGAAGCCTGCAGGAGAGCGCGTTCCGGCCGCAGGGCCCTCGGCGCCGGCAGGAGAGGCACCCCGGCTGCTCAACCCAGCGCCCCTGTCCCTCCCGGATGCAGCCCTGGGGCGCGGAGGCGGAGACACGGTGAGTCCCGTCCCAGCTTCTGGGAACCACCGGCCTGGGCTCCCCGAGCACAGACGCACGCCGTTCCTCCTGCCCAGAGCGGCAGTGCTGTGGGTCCGAGGGGCCGCTCTGGGCCTGCGCACACCCGGACCTGACCCCTGGCTTCTGAGTCAGCCGGCCCAAGCTGAGTTGTGCTGTGCTGAGTAACAAGCAACCCTAACACCCCAGCGGCCTCCAACAATACAGACGTTTTCTCACCACACGCCGTGTGTGTGTGTGGTGGGTCGGCTGGGGCTCCGCTCCACGGCTGCTGCATGCTGGGACCCTGGCTGAAGGAGCCCCTTGACTGCCAGGGAACTGGAGACCCCTGGCAGGAGGAAGGGGGTGTGTGGGCTGCCCGATGGTCCACAAGCTTTACTCCGTCGGAAGGGTCCTCCCCCAACCCAGTCCTGGCCTCAGAACTGTCCAGGTCATTAAATTCTTGGTGCCTTCCAAGGTGGAGTCTGCCTGCTGAGGTTGGCAGCTGCTGCTTTGGTTCGAGGTGCTTCCTCTGTAGGAATCTTCCACCTCCCCTGTGACCTCCCAGGTGTGACCACCACACCCTACTGTAGACGCTGTGCACCCTCCGTCCACGGGGCGGGATGACTAGGGCCCCGGATGCTGTCCTTCCTATCTCCAGTCTCCCCGTGCCCGCATTTTCTCTCTTTCTCCCCACCCCCAGCCCCAGTCTGGTTGTCTTTACTGCAGTATGAGGCTTCCACTAGGCTATCTGATTTCTTTGTACAGTGGGGAGGAGAGACAGAATAAATACCAAGCCTGACCCACAAGGCATCTGGAGGTGGCAGACTGAGGAGCCCTCTCCTCCGCCCTCAAGTTGGGAAACAGCAGCCTCCTGTGTGTCCCCTCTCAGGAATGACAGGTTCCTCAGGCCATCATGTCATTAAGTGTAGTTGGGATGACTTTCAACTACTGGGTTCAGAGAAAGAGAAGAATGAGGCCTGAGCATGAAACTTCCGTCTGTAGTCCCTGAGCTCATTCGGCTCTCTGGCGTAACTGTCCTCAGGTCCTCCATCGGGTAATTGAATCCTGCTGGAAGCCTGGGCTCTGCTCACCAGAGACTTTTTTGAGTATTACCAAGACTTTTGTAAGCTCTACTGGGAAGTGTCCAAACTTTACAAGCACTTTCTCTGTATGGTAAATAGGATGTTGAAAGAGTTGGCAGTGTTGTACCGCAGCCCCTCCAGTGACTGCATCAGAGTGTGGCTTCACAACTCTGGTGTGAACACACACTGTGACCCTTCCAGATGTTGGCCGTCCACCCACGTCAACCCGCTGACAGGTCCCCATGGTCTTCCACCTCCTTGGTTTTTATTTCCTAGGAAACAACTCTCTACGATTTGGAATCACAATCACAGAAGAAAGTCACAGAAATGAAGCAGGATTATCTAAGTTGCTTGCCAAGGACATGCTGCTCTTCTGAAATCCTCTTGTAGTTTTGTACAACCAAGTCATGGGGCAAAAAAACCAGCACCCATCCAAAAGTTGGAGAAAGACAAAACTGGCAAGGGACTTCATTAATTGTCACTTTGAGCCACCAGCATCGTGGGTGTTCTGATGCCAGGAGAGGACAGCTTGACTGAAGATGAAATCAGAACATGCTGAATCCACTTTGAGCCAGAGATGTTCTGAACTGCACTTTCAAGGGACCAGGGCCTCTGACCAAGGAGGAACTCAGGTGGCTCTTTCAATGCAACCATAATAAGTGACTGACTTACAACCAGCAAAGAAGTAAATGCCCTCAGTGCATCTGGGTAACGCACTCCAGATGCTGCTGGCACTGCCGAGCACCAGGACAGAAGGTCGGCCCAAGGTCTCCACTGGTGGGTCCTGTGGCAGCCAGCCCCTCCAGCCCCCTGCCCCACCCTCTGCGCCTCCCTCTACCTTCTTATCGTACCACAGGAGAGCATTTTTTCCAGCTTAAGGATTTATTTGAACCAAGCATGAGCTCTCCTTCCATTAAACACAGCAGACAAAACCGTGTACAGACATGGGGAGAAGGATTAAGAAAATATGCTGTATTTACTTTGCCGATGCAAAAGTGGGTACCTTTAACCCTTTGTGTGCCAAGAGCCCAAATGCTGGCAGGAAAGGAAGGATGAACCTGCCACATAGCTTACAAGCTGCCAGTAGATGTGCAGCAGCCGGAAGGCCTTCCTTATGGGCAGGTTAGCCATCCTACTGGGGTGGGAGCCACGGGCAGGGCTCTGCACCCAGGGCCCTCGGGGCCTTCCCCTACCAATCAGAGCAGAGCAGCCGCAGCTCCAGGCCCAGAGTCAGAGTGGCTGCAAGTGGCTCCTGTGCAGGCTCTTGCCAGGACTTCACCTCAGGTGAGGCACCCGTCACCACACCTGTGAGTGACTCTCCTTACCCAGAGAAGAGGGAAATAACCCCATGGGCACTTGGGCGGAATATGAGCTGGCTCATCCAAGACACTGGGAACTGTGTCAGCAGAATGTGCAGGCGGCGTCACCACCACTGTGCATGTTACAACCATTACAGGAAAATCTTGTGTCTGAGAAATGAAACAATGTGGGGAGAAAGTGTTCCTGTGAGCCCAAGAACAGACTCTCAGAGAGCCTGACAGTCACACCCAGCGCTGGCCTGGTGGCCTGGCTCCATCTTGAGAGGCAGCCCAGTCAGGAGGAGGATGGGGCAAGGGCTGGGCGGGCTCCCAGGGCATCACAATATGTCTGAGGACTACATGGGAAGCCACAGCCACGATTGGTGACTGAGAGCCAGAAAGAAGGAGAGGTGACCAGAGTCTTCTTCAGGTTTGCATTTCTCCAGTTCCATCTGGGTACCCACCTGATTCTGGAGCTGAAGGTGGCCTGGCCAGACTCCAACCTGCCCTGAGCCATGCCGGGCTCTAGCCCCACCCTCCCAGTGTCTGACCACGCACCCTGGGCCCTGTGACCTGCTCCAGCTACTAGAGACAGTCTCTGGGGCCCCAGGTTGTGCCCAGACAGGCGACACCTGCCTGCCATACCAGGTGGCTCTCCTGGAAGGGGGAACCGAAATTTAATAACTTAATGGATTGTCTCAACAGAAAAATGGAGGGGATGGAGGAAAGAATCAGTGACCTGAAAGCTTAAACAATAAAAACCACCTAATCTGAACAATAAAGATAAAATAGACCTGTTGAGGGGGGAGGACTCAGAATGTTAGGGACTGTGGGGTTATAACATTCATGTCATCAGTGTCCTGGGAGGAGACGAGAGAGAATATGGGGCTGAAAAGTACAAATGAACAAATAAGCCAAGAATGAAAAATTTCAGGGAAGACATAAACCTACAAAATTTAGAAGCTGAAAAAAATTCCCAAACAGGATAAATCCAAAGAAATCCGCACCAAAAAAATAGCATAGTTAAACTTCGGAAAACTAAAGACAAAATGAAACGATATTTTACCCTTTCAAGTCACAAAGAAATTAAAAAGCAATTCAAATTATGGAAGATACCTCGTTGGAAGCAGGGAAGCCAGAATGAAGTAGCCCAGCGTCTTTCAGGTGCTGAAAGAACTGTCAGCATCTAAGCCTGTCTCCAGCAAAAATAGCTTTCAGAGTTGAAGGGGAAATCAAGACGTTCTCATCTGAAGGGAAACTAATACTTGTCTCCAGCGCACCTACCCTGAAAGGATGGTTGATGGGATTTCCCTGGACCTAAAGGAAACGACCAAGGGAGGGGCTTGGACATCTGGAAGGAAGAAAGAACATGGGGAACAAAAATGTGTAAACACAGCAGGCTTTTCTCCTCCTGAGTTTTCTAAGTTGTTTTTGGCAATCAAAGCAAAATTTTACCACAGACTGATGTGGAGGAAACAAGACAGTTACATCATAGATGAAAGTCGTAAAGGATGTAAGGGCTCTGGTCTTCACTGAACTGTAGGGTGGTGACACCAGTAGACTGTGGTAAGTTCCTCATACATAAAGTAGCATCTGGAGAAATACTGAAAAGAAATACACAAAAAACATACAGAGAAGTATGATTTTTAAAACTTTATAGATAAATCAAAAAAAAATTCTAAAGATTGCCCAAGTAATCCACAGGCAGGCAGGAAAAAGACGACAGAAGTGAAAAACAGAAAGAACAAACAAAACAAAAGTAAGGTGACAGACACAGATGCTGGCCCTGACACATCGGTACCACACTGAGCATAGACGCCCACACACACTGAGTGCACGAAGACTGGCAAAATAGGTTAAAAACTGACAAGAGCCTCACTTCAAAGATAACAGTACAGGCAGGTTGAAAGTTAAAGAGCAGAGTGAGGGATACTTTGCAAACAGTATCAACACTACATGGCATTGGATGAAATAGACTTCAGAACAAAGAAAACTGGGAGATGGAAAGGGATGCTGAATAGTGGTGAGTCAGTCTCCCAAAGACGTAGGAACCCTAAGTGCATGTGTGTCAGACAACAGAGCTGCAAAACATGTGAAGTAAAACCTGATGGGACTGGCAGGAGAGAAGAGCCGGCCCACAGCTCCGGTTGGAGACTGTGCCACGCCCATCTCAGTGACTGATGAGGCCATGGGACAGAAGGCCGGCACGGACGGGGAAGAACCCACACCAGCGGACCTGCTCCACGTTGGTCAGACATCCCACCCAGTGACGCCAGAGCACACGGCCTTTCCAAGAGCCCATGGAACAGAAACCCAGGTGGGCTGGATTCTGGGCCATAAAACAAGCCTCAGCAAATTTAAAAGAATTGAAATCACTCAGCATGTGTTCTTGGACACAATGGACTCAAACTGGAATTCAATAACAGAAAGACAACAGGAAAACCTCTAAACACTTGAAAACTAAACAAGAACTTCTGAATAATCCTCGGGCACAGAGGAAGTCTCAAGAGAATTTTTTTTTTAATTTTTTTTTTAATTTTTTTTTTTATTTTATGGAGGGGGAAGTAATTAGCTTTATTTATTTATTTATTTAATGGAGATACTGGGGAATGAACCCAGGACCTTGTGGATGCTAGGCATGTGCTCTACCACTGAGCTATACCCTCCCTCCTCAAGAGAAATTTTTTAAATATGCCAAACTGAATGAAAATACAACATGTCAAAATCTGAGAGATACAAACTAAAGCAGTGCTGACAAAGAAGCTTGTAGTCCTAAACACATACGTTAGCAGAGAAGAAATGTCTTGAATCAGTTGTCTAAGCTCCCACCTCAGGGAACCAGAAAAAGGAGAGCAAAATAAGACCAAAACAAGCTGAAGGAAAGAAACGATAAAGGTAAGAACAGAAATCAATAAGACTGAAAACAGAAAAACAAGAGAAAAGCAACGTAGCAAAAGGAGCTAGTTCTTTGGAAAGATCAATAAAATAGACAAACCTCTAGCAAGACTGAGAAAGAGGGAAGAGGGAAGACAGATTGTCGAGGTCCAAAGTGATGGGCCATCACCACAGACCCTGCGGACACCAGGAGGGTGCTGAAGGAGCGCTGCAGGTCACCCTGCATAGCACGGCCACGAAAACAAAATGGATCAGGTCACCAGAAAAACACAACTCACCCAATGGGAAGTACGCAATTTGAATAGCTTTGTAACTACTAGGGATATTGAATTTGTAATTTATGATGGTTTCACTGGAGAATTGTACCAAGTTTTAAAGAATTAACAGTTTTACACATCTTTTCTAGAAGGTAGGAGAGGAGGAAACATTTTATGGATCTCATTTAAGACACGTAAGACTAGATAAAGACAATACAAAAAAGAAAACAACAGACCAATATTTCTCATGAATATAGATGCAAAAATAAAATTATGTCATGAACAAGTGAAGTTTATTCCAGAAATTCAGACTGTTTCAGTGTTTTAAAATCATTTAGTGTAATTCGCCATATTAATGGACCAAAGAAGAAAAATTACACGATCATATCAATTGAGCACACACCGAAAAATGACAAAAATCAACCTGTTTATGCATGATCAAACAAATACCAGAAGTAATACACGAATTTGGCAGTGTTGCACAATTCAAGCATAACATTACAAAAGCAGCTATGTCTTTAAATATCAGTAGAAATACACCTACGTACATACGGTCAGTTCATTTTCAACAGAAGCGCAAAGAGAAGTCAATCAAGAAAGGACTGTCTTTGCAGCCAGTGACGCCTGGAGACAACTGGACATTCACACGGAGGAAAAAGCCGATAACCTTAGCTCACCCGACACGTAAAAACTAGCCTAAAACGGATCACAGCCCTAAGTGTTAGATAAGAAACTGAAGGACTTCCAGGAGAAAAACATGCGACTCTGGAGTAGGCAAAGTTTTCTTAGATAGGGTTCAAAAGGCATGAGCCATAAAAGAAGCTCGATAAATTGGACTTCATAAGAATGTAGCACTTTTGCTGTGGGGAAGACACCAGTAAGGAAACAAAAAGGAAGTAGATCAAAAGGAAATATTCTTTGGGGTTTCTTCACTTCTGCTGAAAAAGCATTGATGTCATTTAGCAACATTATCTGATGAAAAAATATTGACAACCAGAAATAGAAGGAAACATCCTTAACGTGTTTCTGCTTTTTTAATGTAATGGGAAACTCTTGAATGTGTTCTACTTGCCAGCTTTTATTCTCTTCTCCTGGCGGCACATCAAAGTCGTAAATCCTCCCTGTGAAGACAAGCCTGCCTCTACCGTGGAAGCTGCCCAGAGGTTTCTGCCCAACACATTTCAACATCTCTTTAGACTTAGAGATAAGCAAGGGAAAAAAGGTGGGGAGGGGGGGGGAACTCTTACTGCATTACTGGGCCAACTGCCCGGAGCAGATCTGTCTGCCGGGAGAAGGGGCGGGGTGGAGACCCTCAGGCAGAGTGTCAGCAGGGGCGGCTCGAACAATGGAGCCACACAGAGGGCCTGACCCTGAGCCCACCTGGTCCTAGAGCCCACACTGAACTTGTGCCAAGCAAGGCCACTGTAAGGTGCTCACAGCTCAACATCTGATCCAGGCAGCATTGAGCCCTAGTGGTGTCAGTTGTGGGAGCAGCTCAGGGTCCCCAAGTCCAGGAGAGGAGGCGGCTGGGAAGTTTGTGTTTGGAAGAACTCCGGACAAGGAGTGTGATGTCGGGGCAGACAGCAGCACCCCTGGGGATGAAGCACCCAGCTTTCAGAGCCTCTTCAGTGCCGTGGCTAGAGGACCCCCCGTCTCCACTGTGCTCAGCAGTCTCGACAGCCTACCCAATGCAGTGAAACCAAAATAAGAAATAAAGAAGAGACCCGGCATCCAGAAGGAGGAGGAGGAGGAGGAGTGAGCGGGGTGGGAGGAAAGAAACGACCGCTGTTTACACGTGGCAGGCTAAGAATGTCTTCACCCAAGGGTACCTATAATGCGCCTTTTGTACACATAGTCTTGCTTCACTGTCACACTAGTCCTGTGAGGTAGGTCTTGTCACATACGTGCTACAGACGAGGAGCCAAGGCTTTCAGAAGATAATGAATGGTGTTGGAAAAGCAAAATCCACATGCAGAGAGTGGAGCTGGACTCCTGTCGTCCACCACACACAGAAGCTAACTCAAACTGGACTAAAGCCTTAAATGTGGGGCTCCTGGAAGAACACACGGGGAGAGCTCCTTGGCGCTGGTCCTGGAGAAGATTTCTTTGGGTTTGATACCTGAAGCACAAGTGATGAAAGCGAAAATAAACAAGTGAGACTGCATCGGACTAAGAAAGCTTCTGCACAGGAAGAGGCCGTCCACAAAACAAAACGGCGACCTACGGCATGGCAGGAGATGCTTGCAAATCATGTGTCTGGTAAAGGGTTAATATCCCAAATATGTAAGGAGCTCATACAGCTCAACAGCAGAACAAATAATCCAATTTAAAAATGGGCAAAGGACCTGAATAGACATTTTTCTAAAGACAACATACAGACGGCCAACAGACACATGAAAAGGTGCTCAACATCACTAATCACCAGGGACATGCAGGTCAAAACCACAGTGAGACACCACCTCACACCTGTCAGGATGGTTATTATGGAAAGGACAAGAAACAGCAAGTGCTGGCAGGGGTGTGGAGAAAAGGGAACCCTTGTGTACTGTGGGCGGGAATGTAAACTGGTGCAGCCACTGTGGAAAACAGTATGGGGGTTCCTTTAAAAATTAAAAATAGAACTACCATATGAACCAGCAATCCCACTACTGGGTATATATTCAAAGGAAATTAAATCACTATCTTAAAGAGATATCTGCCTCTCCATGGCCACTGCAGGGTTATTCATAAGAGTCGAGGTGTGGAAACAACTTCTAAGTATCTGCCAGCAGGTGAATCACATGTATATATATCCATCCGTATATATATCACATTTTATTTATCCATTCATCCATAATTACCAGACATATGTACACACATGCGTATATTAAATAATTATGCATGTATGTATGAAATGGATAATTATTGAGCCATTAAAAAAAAAAGGAAATCCTGCCATTTTGCAGAACATGGATGAACCTTGAAGGCATTATCCCAAGTGAATTATATCAGACAGAGAAAGAAAAGTACTGTGTGGCTTCACTTGTATGTGGAATCAAAAATGTCCAACTTACAGAAATAGAGAGTAGATGGAGGTTGCCAGGGGCTGGGGGTGGGGGAACCGGGTAGATGTTGGCCAAAGGCTACAAACTTTCAGTTACAAGATGAGTAAATTCTGAAGGCCTAAGATAACAATAATGTATAGTATACCTGAAATTTGCTGAGAGAGTGGGTCTTAGATGTGCTCACCACACTCAAAAAAATACAATCATCACGTGAGGCGATATGTGTGTTAACTAACCTAAATGTGGTGGTCATTTCAGAATATAATACGTATCACATCAAGTTGTTCACCTGAAACTTACAGTGTTATTTGTCGGTTATATCTTAATAAAGCTGGGAAAAAATGAAAATATAATGACCTGCCCAAGACTTGGGTCTAGCAAATGGTGTGTCTAGAATATGAACACAGATCTGTTTGATTGCAGAATTGGAGTTTTGAGCCACAGAACTTCCTCAGACACTCCAAAGAATGGACTCAAAATGAGTAAAACTAAAGGGGGGATTACAGTGATGGATAATAAAATTAATATACAAAGCTGAGAGCATTTCCAGATGCTGACAATAACCAATTAGCCAACATTGGTGAGGATGGAGGGCCCATTCAGAACAGCACACAATCCATTAAATCTGTAGGATTAATCAGGTCAAGAAATTTGTCCAAAATTTGTATGGAGGAAACAACAAATTTTGTAAGGGACTATAAAAAAAAAAAAAAAAAACCCTTGCACAAATGGAGAGATATAAGCATAATATCAAAGGCAGAAACCAGAGCTGGGAGGGCTGGTGGATCTGAGTGCATGAAAAATGTAAAGCGTATAAAAAACATAAAACCCCATCATGCACGCGTTTGTAAAGCAGCAAAAAAAACAGAAGCTCCACTAAGGAGCATTAAAAAGGTTGTGAGCAGGTGGAAGAATACACTCACCAGAGCCCTTTTATTTGTTGAAATATTTAGCCAGGTAAGTGGAAAGCGTGGTTCAAGCAGGGAGTGCAAAGCTAATATACCTCAACTGTTTCATTTTAACTGAACGCCCGCTCTAGCTCCCGTGCGGGGGCACCTGTGCCTAGCCAACGTGGGAGCAGTGCTGAGAGTCCCATGATCAGCCACTAGCCAGATGGATTATAATTTCCAATCGTGAAATACCATGGAGCCTTCAAAGTGATGTTTTAGAAGAGTTTTTAGTAAACTTGTAAAGTGCTAATAATATTGCTAAATAGAAAAGATGTGTTATAGACAGAATATATAAAGGAATGCATTTTTGTGAAACTGTATCTATATTGATGTAACATATATTTATGCATTTACATATATCTTAACATATCAAGAATGTGTGAAAATGTCTTAACAGTGGTTATCTCTGGATGAATTTTTATTTTCTTATTTGTGTTTTTGTTGTTTTTCAAATGGTCTGCAATACACATGAATTACTTTTATAATTAAACTTAATGATAAAAATATTGTTTGAATTTTAGAATGCCGTCTTGCTAGCTACTCAGATATTTATGCCGTTTTTATATTCTTCAGTGTTAACACACATTACGGTGCCCCCTTTCCATGTATTAGATCTGTTCCATCAGAAGCTCTATTATTGTGAGAACTTGCGTGAGACGAGAAATTACTTGTATTTGAAGTGAGGCTGGCCTGTACTTGTCTGATTGAGGATTTCCCTGCTGAAATGAGTGCGGTCACACCGACGCAGCGACGTCACCCCGGGGCGTCCGTCCGTGCGTCGGGGCCCTCCTGGTGGGGGGGCGGGGGCTTTCTCTGGTTTGCTGGGCTGGCACCACTCACCGTTTGTGCCCTTGGTGTGTAGTGTCACCTGAGCCTTCACGAGGCGAGGCGAGGGTAACCGTCCATTGCCTTGCATCCCAGAGTGTGGAGGGATTGGACAAAGAGCTTTCTGTGCTACGTAGATGGAGACCCTTTGTTTTGAAAGTTGCTAATTTATTGCAGGGTGTCGTAGGAGGAAATTACAACAAACCCTCGATTTTACAGACATCGTCGTAGGCGGCACAAAATGTACTTAAATTTAAAAATTGAATTTATTAAAGATGCATTAAGTGAGTAATAACACTTCAGATGATATAGATGTGGCAAACCTTTGAAACTGGCAGAGACTGAAGTTCAGGACGTGTGAGGTTACACTCGGCCCTCATGCCACGAGCACAGTGTGTTGTGTCTGCGTTGCATCATTTTCAGTGCTGGTAAGCGCCTTTCCGTGGTGCTGTCTGTGTACACGCCGCTTCTGCTGTATTTGGGAGCACAGCCTTCACTGCCCTCTGCTGTGGGGTCTTCTCGTCCTTCTTTTCCCAGTTGGTATCAGTGTCATTGCAATCCGATACCCTGAAGTTCCATAGAATTTATTAAATGCATCTTTACTTCCTAGAACCAGGTATAGTCACCTTCTCTTAATTGTCACGGTTTTGAAGTAGAATAAAACCCCACCTCAGCCACCTGCGTGGGTCCCACGGAACCCAAATGGGCGGGTTGTGGGGTTTCCACGAGGCTGAGTGACCAGGGCCACTTGCTGACACTGCTTCATGCTGGCTTCCTATCGAAGGGGCTGCTCCTCTGGTCACTGGGGCTTCCAGACAGAGATTCCTGGCGAGATCGTACATGTTCTGTTACCTGGTCCGGAGAGATTGGACTGGGAGGAACTGGGCACCGGGGCCAGAGGAGCTCCGTGGAGAGAGGAGGAGAAGGTAAGGGGCTGGGACAGGTGTCCAGGGAGGGCCAGGACAGAGGTCAGACATGCTGTGCTTGAAGCTCCTACCGGGAGGTACAGCCCAGGGTGAAACTGCTTATTCAGTGTTTCCCCACAACATAGCCTCCTTTCAGAAGTCTAAGGGCTAAATTCTTTTTTTTTTTAACATTTTTAATTGATTTATAATTATTTTACAATGTTGTGTCAAATTTCAGTGTAGAGCACAATTTTTCAGTTATACATGAACATACATATATTCATTGTCACATTCCTTTCTCTGTGAGCTACCACAAGATCTTGTATATATTTCCCTGTGCTATACAGTATAATCTCGTTTATCTGTTCTACAATTTTGAACTCCCAGTCTATCTCTTCCCACCCCACACCCCCTTGGCAACCACAAGTCTGTATTCTATGTCTATGAGTCTATTTCTGTTCTGTATTTATGCTTTGGTTTTTTTGTTTGTTTGTTTTTTGTTTTCTTTAGATTCCACATATGAGCGATCTCATATGGTATTTTTCTTTCTCTTTCTGGCTCACTTCACTTAGAATGACGTTCTCCAGGAGCATCCATGTTGCTGCAAATGGCGTTATGTTGTCAGTTTTTATGGCTGAATAGTATTCCATTGTATAAATATACCACATCTTCTTTATCCAGTCATCTGTTGATGGACATTTAGGCTGTTTCCATGTCTTGGCTATTGTAAATAGTGCTGCTATGAACATTGGGGTGCAGGTGTCTTTTTGAAGTAGGGTTCCTTCTGGATATAAGCCCAGGAGCGGGATTCCTGGGTCATATGGTAAGTCTACTCCTAGTCTTTTGAGGAAGATAAATTCTTAAATACTCAGCTATCCCCTCTCATTTCTTCATGAATGTTTATATGGTCCTTTCTCCTTTTTCTAAATCTAAAAACTTGACAAGTATGTGCCTAGGGCTGGAGGTGGGAGTGGAATCTTCCTTTTCAGATTGCTCTGGGGCAAGGCTTGCTGAAAGGTCAATGCCAAATTCACTTGCAGCCAGGAAAGTTTCTGGAATTAACTTTCAAATTCATTTCCACGTTGCTGATGAGGGCTTGAAAGTCGTATCTGGGTTGCAGCATGGCTCTGCCTGCTTATTAATTATCTGATGTCTCCATGTGCTTCAGTGTCCTTATTTGTACACTCGATACAAGGGCGCCTGCCCCGTGGGGCTGCTGTGCGTTTAAACGAGACGGCGGGCACCCACGAACAGCCGGTTGGCACAGTCGTTTCTGTCCCTGCTCTCCCACCCCGCGGCTGCCCTCACGCTCGCAAGTGACACTGTGATTCTGCAGTGCCTTTGGTACGTCGTCCTGACAGACGCCAACAGTGCTTTCGGAACACCATCCATACCGCATCTTCATGTGGGCTTTCAGAATACATGCACTACAGTGAGGGTGGTGTTTGAATACCCCTCTCGCCTCGACAGATGTTTGCTTCTCTCCCTGTGAAACAGTGTGAAGTCAGACGTGCTGAGCACAGGTCCAGCTCATAGGCGCCCCCACCCAGCACGTGTTCTCTGCCATCTCTCTTCTCTGTCCACCTCCGCTCCCCACCCCCAGAATGGTTACTGGTAATTGAACGAGGGGTGGTCTCTTTCTCTAAATTCCTCATTATTTTTGGAAATTTCCATGCTGAACGCTTTTTGGTTGTCCTTTATTTTGAGTATTATCCTGGCTTTTCCGAGTCTTTAGCCCAAGAAAACTGTTCTTTTAGCCATCTTCCTGGAAGTCTGTTTCCTTCTTAAATGCTACAAAAGTGACCTGCTCTCCAATAAGACCCTGATAATCAAAATCACTGACAGGTCCTTTGTCTCTGACAGGACGCATTCTGGGAAGGACGTGAGGCCAAAGTCATGTCCGTGCTCCTGCCCGGGGCAGAGGTTGGGGTGTATGAGGACCCTGCTGGAGTGCGCAGATCGCCTGGCCACCAGCGGTAACCTCATGAGGAAAGTATGTGCTGAAACAATGGAGGTGCTTGGAAGTGATTCACAGCGTTTCCAGGAATGACATTAGCAGACCAAGGTCTCGGTGGGGTGTGGTGACAGCCAGCTCTTCCGGCGCTGAGCACCTCCTCTGCCTGCTTCCCTGTCTGCACGGGGTGGGGCACAAAGGTGGGTCACTGTCCCGCTCTGAAGACACTGGCCGGGTGCCCCTGCTCGCAGCCCCGGGGTCCTTAGGGCTCCGGGTCCCCAGGGCATCCGCCATTGCTTGAGGAATTACCAAGTGTGGAGGGGAAGGCATGCAGGAAATAGCACCAGAACAACAGAAATCAGCCCAGACACCGGCGGAAAATACACACCAAGTGTTGGGTTGGGGGGAGGTTTGATACTGTGAAATGCTCATCACAGGAAATTCAGAAAGTGAAAAAACAAACTTACAAAAAAGAAGTTGCCTAGAGTCCCACCACCCGGAGAACACCGTGGTGACCCTTTTGGCCACATTTTCTTTGAGAACTTTTACATTATAGTTCAGTCACACATATAACCTCATTATCACATAGAACACTGGACTGTAACTCAGGGACACGTGAACAAACGTCGTTAACTCCTCATAAGCATCATCCATCAGAGAATCCACTCTCGTCCCACCTAATAACCTCCCTTTTGGACTTGTGAGCTGTTTGTATTTTGCACGATTACAAATAACACTGTCCTATAATGAATATTTTAGAGATAGAGACCTTTCCATGTTTTGAATTCTTCCCTTTGGGTAAGTTCTCAGAGGCACAGCATTGGAACCAGGGGTGTGAGCGTCTTCACGACTCTCGGTGTTTCTTACCTGGCTGGCCTTACACCAGGTTGCTGCTTTTAATTCCATAAAGCATATTCAAATACTGAAACATCGGTCGTTTGTTGGAGAGTTTGGGGAAAGAGTTTGTTCTACTCTGAAAAGCAAAAAATGTTAAATCAGCAGAAATTCATGCTCAAGAAGCGCCCACTGTGAGGCTCACAACTCGCCATCTCTGTGGAGTGCCTGCTGTTTGCAGCCAGCACACTGGCCGCAGGAAAACACGCAGCAAAGACTCAAGAGTGGCCGGCGAGCGTGAGCGCGGGGGCGGGGGCGTCCATCCTGGAAGAGGTGCCTCCTGGGCGCGTGGGGTGGGGTGGGGGGACCTGTAAATCTGAGGTCCCGGCGTGGGGGAAGCTCACTCTGGTGCAGCGGAACCATCAAGAAACCCACGTGTTCCATGGCGCATGAAAACAGCTCTCTGCAGGAGGCGTGTCAGCGTCCTCCCTCCTTCCTGGGAGCTTGGCTCTAATTTTCATTGTTTATTGCTTCCAGGACAGTTCATATATTTGTTTCCTAAAGGACCCCCCAGGTTGCAGAGAGCAGAAGGAAAGAGGTGGGAGGGAGGCGACCCTGCACTTGGAGAGACACTGAGATCTTCCGGGCGGCTCTGCCTGTGGTCCCTGAACTTAGAAGAACCGCTTTCATCTTCCTCCAGCCTGTGGGTGGTCATGATAAAGCTTATTTTTGCCTTTTTGGAGCCCGAGGTCCAATTAGAGATGATGGATTCTGACTCCAGGCCCTTTCAGGTTTGAAGTAAGAACCGAGAGCCAAAAGCCTCCATATGCTGATGTTCGGAGCATCTAAATCCCTGCTGTCCTATGGTGAGAATGACTCTCAGCAACAAGAATCCGTTTCTAGGCTGTGTAAGACTTCTGAACATTCTGCCGTCTGTTTTGGAGATGTCCCAGCGCTGATTCCACCTACCAGCCCCCTGGCCTCCCTGTTAGTGCAAATCTCTGAATCTGACTGCTTGTCACCACCAGCTGCTGGCAGACCTTGTGAATGTGCCCAGAGAACCCCAACTTCAGGTTCCTGTGTGTCCTGTGTCCCCCACATTTATTCCGAACCACCCGACGAGGGCTCTTGTGTAAGGCCTGCTGGCATGCACCACAGTCACCCCAGGAAGGGTCTAGAAAGTGGTCACAAACGTGCCTCCCTGCCCCTGACACGAGCCCCCTCCCAGGGGAACAGCAGAAGCACAGCACCTCTTGCAGGTGCTCTGAGGAGGGGGGAGAAGATTCAGCCCCGGATGGGGCCACACTTCCTCCTGAGACAGAACAGAGGGCACGCGGCACGCGGCCATCTCCACCAAGTTCAGAAACAGGCCAATCACTTGTGATGGGAACAAAGGGACAGTGGGGAGTCACTGAAAGGAGGGGGTGAGGGTCACATGGGACAGTCTACTCACCAACACCTTATCATTTGTTTGTAAGTTTTACCTCCCCAAATCCCCACACCCCTCAGGATGGACCGTCCAGGGGTTGGAGTCGTGATTGGGCTTAGCTAGACTGCCCCAGAAGACCCGGCTCAGGTCTCCAGGTAAAGGATGCAGTCTCTGTACTGCTTCTTACAACTGAGGGTGAATCTTTAACTGTCTCAAAATAAATAGCTTTAATTAAAAAATCAATTTTTGTAATTTATAGGATTACAGGATAGAAACCATTCATACTTTCATTTCATATAGAAAGAATTTGACAAATTCAACAACCATTCATAATTTTTTTAAAAAGACAAAAATAGCAAATTATATTAACTCAAAGTAGAACAGGGTAATTACCTCAGTCCAGTATAGGGTATTTTTTAAAATTCTACACTTAATATAATGCCTAACTGTGAAACAGCAAACAGTTGCTCTTAAGATAGGAAACAAGGTAGGAATGACTGCTCCCACCGTTTTTCCAACATGTAGTGGAGGTAGTTGCCAGTGCAATATGGCAAGAAATAACACCAGGTAAACAAAAATCTCACCTCCCACCCAAGACTAAATCAAGGTCTGTTTATCTTAGCTCCTTAAACTGACACATCACGTCCAGCTTTTATCGAAAGTTACAAGGCAGCTGAAAGGCAAAAAAACACTGTCTGAACTGAAACAAGCACCAGAACCAGCTAAGGTATGGTGGGGATTCTGGAATTATCAGACCAGGAACTTAAAATAACTAAGGTTAATAAGCTAAAGGCTCCACTGGGAGAAATGGACAAAATGCAGTGATGGGGGTGAGGGGCCAGAGAGAGGGAAGCACCACGAAAGAATAAAAAGGAAGTGCGAGAAGTGAAACCACTGCGACAGAAATGAAGAATACCTCCGTGGGTTCACTAGTAAACGACGAGGGAGGAAGCAGCGATTTTGAAGATACGTCCCAAGTACTTGGAGGTTAAACAAAACACTTCTCAGTAACACATGGGTAACAGAAGAAGCCTCCAGAAAAATTCAAAAGTATTTTTAAATGACAATGAAAATTTATCAAAATTTATGAGATGTCGGGGAGAGGGTATAGCTCAGTGGTAGAGCACAGGCCTAGAATGCACGAGGTCCTGGGTTCAATCCCCATTACCTCCATTAAAATAAAAAAATAAACCTAATTACTTTCCCCATCCCTCGCAAAAAAAAAAAAAAAATGTATGAGATGTAGAGAAAGCAGTGCTTGGAGGGAAATTTACAACAGTGAATGAATAGCTCAGAAAAGATCTAAAATCAATGATCTGAACTTTCACTTTATGAAACTAGAAAAAGATGAGCAAGTTAAATTCAAAGTAAGAAAGAAAAAGTAATAAATCAATGGAAAGGAAAACAATAGAGAAAATCAACTAAACAAAAGCTAATGATTTGAAAAGATTAGTGAAATTGATAAACCTTCAGCCAAAGTAACCAAAAAAAGAAGAGAGGACAGTAACTACTAGCATCAGAAATGAAAGCGGGTCATCAGCACAGGTCCCACCCATCTGAAAACCGAGACGAAGTGGACCACCTCCCTGAAAGATGCAGCCCACCAGAATGCACACCAGGAGACATGGACCATCTGAGTAGGCTTGTGCCCAGTAAAGAAATCGAGTCGGTAATTAATAACCTTCCAAAAGAGAGAGCGAGAGCACCAGACCCAGGTGTGCTCCCGGTGAGCACTACCAAACCTGTAAGGAAGAAATCGCACTGATTTGCTGCAGTCTATCAGAGAAGATACAAGCAGAGGGAGTGCTTCCTAGCTCACTCTACGGGGCAACACTACCCTAATGTAAATGCCAGACAAAGATGTTACGAGAAAGGAAAAGCGTAGACCACTATGTCTCAGGAACCTAGATGCAGGAATCCTCAACAGAATATTAGCAAATCGAATACAACGAAGTATAAAAAGAATTATATGGCATGACCAAGTGGGATTTATCCCAAGTATGTAAGGCTGTTCAATATTTGAAAATCAATTAATGTAATCATCACATCAGCAGGCTGATGAGGAAGTCATATAATCGTAACAGTAGATGCAGAAAAAGCACATGATAAAAATTCAACATCTATTCGTGATAAAAAAAAAACTTTCTGCAAACTAGAAATAGAGGGGAACTTCCTCAAGAAGATGAGGAACAGCTACAAAAATCCACAGTTAACATCGTACCTCATGGTACGAAACCAGAAGCTTTCCTCCTACAACTGGGGACAAGGCAAGGATGTCCTTTCTCCCCACTCCTATTTAACATCATACTGGAAGTCCTAGCTAATGAAATAATACAAGAAAAGTAAATAAAAATTACACTAATTGGGAAGGAAGAAATAAATTTTTTTTTTTTTTTTTTTTTTTTTTTTTTTTTTTGCAGATGGCACGATTGTCTAGAAAATTCCAAAGAATCAACAACAACAGCAAATCCTGGGACTAATAAGTGACTTTCACAAGGTTTCAGGATAATAGTGGTTAATTATTGTACTGGTGAATAAATGTCCATTGCTCTCCAACATACCAGCAATAAACAATTGAAATTTGAAATTAGAAACACACTATTTACATTAGCACCAAAAAAGAGAGATCTACTTAGGTATAATCCTACCAATTGTAAAAATGTAAACAAAACATAGATGTATAACATCTATGTGAGGAAAACTACAAAGCTCTGATGAAAGAAGCCAAGGAAGAGCCAAATAAATAGACATTCCATATCCAGGCACAGGGAGACTCCGGTTGTTAAGATGTCAGCTCTTCCCAACTTGATCTGTAGATTCAACACAATCCTGATCGAAATCCCAGGAAGTTATTTTGTTATTATCAGCAAACTGATTCTAAAGACCCAGAAAAGTCAACACAATATTGACAAAGAAGAGAAAAGTTGCAGAACAGACACTGCCCTACTTCAGGCTGCACTAATCAGGACAGTGTGGTGCTGGCAAAAGAACAGATAGACCAGAGGAACAGACTAGAGATAAAGCCACACAAACACAGTCAACTGATCGTTCACAAAGAAGAAAGGATTGTCTTTTCAACAGGTAGAGCTGGAACAAATAGACTTCCACATGCAAACAAAAAAAATTAACAGGAAATTAAAGACTTTTGCTTTGTGAAAGACCATGTTAAGAGACTGAAAAAAGCCACAGTCTAAGAGAAAATACTTGCAAAGCACGTGTCTGATAAAGGACTGGAGTTCAGAGTGTATTCCTAAAATTCAACAATAAGAAAACAAACAACACAATTAAAAAGTGGGCAAAATTTCTGAACAGACTCCTCACCAAAGAAGTTATAGAGGTGGCAAATAAATATATGAAAAGATGCTCCACATCATATGTCACTGGGGAATGGAAATTAAAATAGCGGTGAGAGACCACTACACACCTGACGTCACCAAATGCTGGTGAGGGTGTGGACCACAGGAACGTGCGTCATGGCTGGCAGGAAGGTGGAACAGCCCCCAGAAGATGGTTTGGAGGTTTCTTACAAAGCCAGACACAGTCTTCACCCTGTGACCCAGCATTCAGGCTCTGTGGTATTTACCAAATAATTTGAAAATATATGTCCACACAAAAACGTGCACACAAATGTTTATAGCAACTTTATTCACAGTTGCTAAAACTCAGAAGCACCAAGATGTCCTTTAATGGGTGGATAGGTAAACACACTGTGTTACATCCAGACGATGGACTGTTATAGTCAGTGATTTAAAAAGAAAATCTATCAAGCTGTGAAAAGACATAGGAGAACCTTAAATGCATGTTACAAGTGAAAAAAAAAGCCACTTTGAAAAGGCTCTACGCACTGCGTGATGTCAACTCCATTGACGTTCTAGAAAAGGCAAAACTATGGCGACAGTAAAAGATTAGTGGCTGCAGGGGCTGGTGGTCTGTGGTGAACAGGAGGAGCACGGGGGGCGGGTTGGGGGGCTGTGAAGTACTCTGATGACACTGGGGTGGGGAACACGTGACCTTACCCATAGGGTGTGCAGCACCAGGAGTGACCCTGACGTAAACCATGAGCTTTATTAGTGATGTGTCAGCACCGGCTGATCAGTCATAGCAGATGCACCCCCGACGCAAGATGTTAATAACAGGGGAAGGGGGGCGTATGAAAATTCCCTGTACTTCTGCTCAGTGTTTCTGTAAAACCTAACACTGCTCTAAAAAACAAAGTCTATTAATTTTTTAAAAAGTGAAGAGGCTCTTTAGGGGTTGTCACAAACAGACGCTGAACAATGTGCACGTAAAATTGCATTTAATGTAAGAGAGGTGGAAACTGATAAAATATTCACATTTGTTTGCATAAAAGAATTTGGAAAGATCCTTGATGGTAATAAAAGAGCAGATTTTTGTTGTCCTGGTTTCCGCACACACCCCTGTCTCCACTCTTGTGTGCACAGACCCCTTGGGGGCGGGGAAAAGCTCCCGCTTTTCTTTGTCACATGTGCTCACTTGGAGGGGGACCGAACCCCTCGTGGTTTGGGGCTGCCCGCGGGCTCCCATTCCGGCCCCACGAGCTCTGATGTGTGTCCACACCCCTAGCAGCACCCTGGACAAGCCTGACCCCGTTCCTGGTGCCCGCTCGCTGTGCCCAGCCCGGAGCCTGCCCCAAGCTGATAAGCTTACAAGAACAGTTATTTTAAATATGGGGAAATAGCCAGGGAAATCTGACACTGGCATTTGATGCCTTTAAGGAATCACTGTCAATTATTTTTGTTGTAAAAATGGAATTGTGGTTTGTGGGGCGTTTTTAGTTCTTATCTTTCACTTAGAAATACTTTCTGAAATATTTATGGATAAAATAATATGACGTCTGGACTGGCTTAAAATAACCCCATGAGGAAGTGGGTGGAGTGTAGACAAAACAAGGTGGGCGGTGGACTGGGTCCCTAGGGACAGATCCGGGGCTGGTTGGGCACCATCCCTGCTGTGTGTGTCTGCAGTTTCCATAGTGAGCCTGAAAGGCTTGTGTGTTAACTTGTCCCCAGGGACCTCTGGCCAGCTGACCGCGACCCAGAGGCTGGGCTGTCCCCTCCGGCTCTCTAATCAAGGCGGTGACGTTGTACACGTGCTCGGTGCACACCCCTCACCGTGTGCAGACCTGGGGACCAGGAGGCTTCTTACCTGCAACAGTCTGCTGCTGTCTAAGCCTCGGGCCTCGCAGACACGTGTGTTTAGGATCGCCTCCATTTCTGTCGCAGCTTTGCCCTCATTTTCCTTCACTTTCCTTCTCTGGCACTGCCTTCCCTTGGAGAGTTTGGGAGCACACAAAGGGATACAGTGCACCTCAAAGGCCTCTGGGGGGAGGCAGGGGGAGGCGGACACACACACCCGGGTGATGGAAGGACTCTGCTGAGTCCCTCACGTGGGCGTCTTCACAGTCCAACCCCCGACCACACAGCCCGGGCCCACCAGGACTCAGTTTCCCCTCCACCAACACCCGGGCTTTGCCGAAGCTGCAGCCCCCACACCCTCCGCCTTGCGTAGCACAGGAAACAGCCTGTTTTGATAAGACCAGGCTACAAGCTGGGAAATCAGATAAGCCCTGTCGGACAAAAGCATTTCCTTTGCCAGCATTCCACGCTTCTCCCTTGGCCCGGGGGCCTGGTCTCAGTCTGGAAAGGAGGGGGCCCAGGGCGACCTCCAAGTGTCGGCTGTGCTGTGCGGCCACCTTCAGCAGAGCCCCCAGGCCCCGCCACGTGCCAGGCAGGCTGCAAGAGCTTTAAACATCCCCACGGCTTTTCCTCCCCTCAGGCCCCGACCAGCGTGGCAGCCAAGGTCAAATGGCCCCTTTCTTCACTCACTGTTGCATTTTGCCCAAATCTCAGAAACAGAAACGGGAAATGTCAGGAGACTGGGTTGGGCTGGGGCCCTCTGGGGCCAGTGAGATGCTCGTTTCCAGTCCTGCTCAGCTCCGTGCTGTGATCACAGAGGATTTGCGACACTGACCGACCATAACTAAGTGGTTGTGCTGCCCTGGGCTCTTTTCATAAAAAGCAGAAAAAGAAGATGCTTTTCCTTATCAAGTTCCCAAACTCAACAGCCTGGAAGGGAGGGGGCCTCAGCATCCCGGAGCAGTGTCTCCTCTGGGCGCCAGCTTCCTCACTACCTCCACCGCAGAGCGCATCATCCGACGGCTGCTTCTCACTCACCTGGGATACGGATAACAGGGCTGGTCATTCAGACCCGTAACCCCAACCCTGCCTGCTCCAGGGGAACCTCCACGTGCAGCAAACAGGCAAGTTGCAGCCTTGGCTTTTTGAGTTGCAGGGAGACGTCAGGCAGGGGGAGGTGGGGTGTGCAGGGGACCAGACACCAGAGCATCGTCCAGGAGGAAAGTGCGAGGGACAAGGGGACGGCCATCCCTCCTTGGGGACACATTGCTGCCTTTGAAGAGATGGGGAGATGCTGGCCTGTACCGTGGCGCCCCCTCCACATTTAAGCCCCAAGATGCACAGACTTCAGGTCGGCCCCCAGGGAGCATGGGCTCCCCTTCTGCCCTCAGACGGGCGGCGTGGTGGGAGCCAGGCCCAGTAGGGGCAAAGGGGCAGAGGGCTCGGGCTCAGCCTCATGTCCATGGCCTGCGTCTGCCTGCACAGCTCAGGGGAGGCCCAGCTCAGGGTCCGCAGTGCCCCGAGCACCAAACACAAGGAGATTCCAGCAGCACACGGTCCGCAGTGCCCGGAGCACCAAACACGAGGAGATTCCAGCAGCACACTGCAGTGATACCGTAGCAGAGCTGGGGGCTTCTCACTGTGGATTCTAAGACCTTGACCAGATTCGTTTGTTTTACCTGGAATTTGTTCTACAGGCGCCGTAGTTTAAGTGTCTATTCTTGGCTCCCAAACAGAAATTTCAACAAGAATTCACTCACAGGAAAACTACTAGAGCTGATCGAAGAATTCAGCAAGGTAGCAGGTTACAAGATTAACGTTAAAAAAATCAGTTGCATTTCTTTACACTAACGATAAATCAACAGAAAAAGAAAGTAAAGAAATAATCCCCTTTAAAATAGCACCCAAAGTAATAAAATACCTAGAAATAAATCTAACCAAGGAGGTGAAAGAATTATACACAGAAAACTATAAACCATTGATGAGGGAAGTTAAAGAAGACTTTAAAAAATGGAAAGATATCCCATGCTCTTGGATTGGAAGAATCAATATTGTTAAAATGGTCATACTGCCCAAGGCAATTTACAGATTTAATGCAATCCCTATCAGATTTCCCAGGACATATTTCACAGAACTAGACAAATCGTAATAAAATTTACATAGAACCACAAAAGACCTAGAATTGCCAAAGCATTACTGAAGACAAAGAAAGAGGCTGGAGGAATAACTCTCCCAGACTTCAGACAATACTATAGAGCTACAGTCATCAAGACAGCATGGTATTGGTACAAAAACAGACATATGGACCAATGGAACAGAACAGAGAGCCCAGAAATGAGCCCACAAACTTTTGGTCAACTCATCTTCAACAAAGGAGGCAAGAACATACAATGGAATAAAGACAGTCTCTTCAGCAAATGGTGTTGAGAAAACTGGACAGCAGCATGTAAATCAATGAAGCTAGAACACTCCCTTACACCATATACAAAAATGAACTCAAGATGGATCAAAGACTTAAACATAAGACAAGATACAATAAACCTCCTAGAAGAAAACGTAGGCAAAACATTATCTGACATCTCAAAAATGTTCTCCTAGAACAGTCTACTCAAGCAATAGGAATAAAAGCAAGAATAAACAAACGGGACCTAATTAAACTTACAAGCTTCTGCACAGCAAAGGAAACCATAAGTAAAACATAATGACAACCTACGGAATGGGAGAAAGTTTTTGCAAATGAAACTGACAAAGGCTTGATCTCCAGAATATATAAGCAACTCATATGACTTAACAAGAAAGAAACAAACAGCCCAATCCAAAAATGGGCAAAAGACCTAAGCAAGCAACTCTCCAAGGAAGACGTACAAATGATCAATAGGCACATGAGAAAATGCTCAATATCACTAATTAACAGAGAAATGCAAATCAAAACTACAATGAGGTATCACCTCACACCAATCAGAATGGCCATCATTCGAAAGTCCACAGATGACAAATGCTGGAGAGGCTGTGGAGAAAGGGGAACCCTCCTACCCTGCTGGTGGGAATGCAGTTTGGTGCAGCCACTGTGGAAAACAGTATGGAGATTCCTCAAAAGACTAGGAATAGACTTACCATGTGACCCAGGAATCCCGCTCCTGGGCATATATCCAGAAGGAATCCTACTTCAAAATGACACCTGCACCCCAGTGTTCATAGCAGCACTATTTACAATAGCCAAGACATGGAAACAGCCTAAATGTCCATCAACAGATGACTGGATAAAGAAGATGTGGTATATTTATACAATGGAATACTATTCAGCCATAAAAACCAACAACATAACGCCATTTGCAGCAACATGGATGCTCCTGGAGAATGTCATTCTAAGTGAAGTAAGCCAGAAAGAGAAAGAAAAATACCATATGAGATTGCTCACATGTGGAATCTAAAAAATAAATTAAATAAATAAATAAATAAATAAATAAATAAATAAATAAATAAATACAAAACAGAAACATACTCATAGACACAGAATAGAAAGTTGTGGTTGCCAAGGGGGTGGGTGGGAAGGGATAGACTAGGAGTTCAAAATTTGTAGATACTGACAGGCATATGTAGAATAGATAAACAAGATTATACTGTATAGCACAGGGAAATATATACAGGATCTTGTAGCTCACAGAGAAAAAAATGTGACAATGAATATAAATATATGTTAATGTATAACTGAAAAATTGTGCTCTACACTGGAATTTGACACAACATTGTAAAATGATTATAACTCAATAAAAAATGTTAAAAAAAAAAAAAAAACCCAAACAAACAAGAATTCACTCATCTTCTGTTAAGTACCAAAGAAAGACTTCCAACAAGCAGGCCCTTTGTGAAGACGCCCGGTCCCCAGGAGGCACCTCGGTGCCCCTACCGATGCCCTGAGTGGGTGCTGACCATGGGAGACGCACAAGCGCAGAACCTCACGGGGAGGGAACCGGGCCTAGAACCCCAGGCTCGGCCACTAGTCAGGACATGGGTGAAGTGCCACCTGGTGACACCTGCACTGAGTGAGAGGAGCCCTCCGGGCGCTTCCTGACACTACAGGGCCTCTCAGCAGGTGGAGCAGTGTTACCGTCTATGCTAAGAATACCCCAAACCCGGAGCCTTGGCCAGAGAGCACGTGGCGAGGCCCCCATGGCCACGCTGTCCCCTGTCACCGTCCCAGCTAAGTGCCTTGCAGGTCACAGATTCAGGCTCCCAGGTTACATGTTAACTCAGACCTTTTCCTGTGAAGAGGCAGATAATCTCCTCCCAGAAGAAAAGATAGCTTCAAATCCTACGCACACTTTAAGGACACGTTCTGTGCACAACATGCACATCTACCCGCGTGACCTCGAGGACATTCACCAGCAGCCCTGTCCACATTCCGCTGTTAATGCCCGTGAACACTCAGTCCCTTAAAATATTCTTTGAACCAACTCTCGGGTCCCCTCACCAATGAGTTAGTAAATATCTGACGCTTGTTCCTTCTGTCTCTGTGTGAGAGTCAGGTTGTGAAACGCTCAAAACTACACTTTGCCCCACCCTCAGACAGAAGAGAAAGCCATCACCTAAGGCAGCTCAGGGCAGGAGCCTGCAGGAGACGGTCCACCAGCTCTCCCAGCCTCGGAAAACGCACCCAAGTTCATGTGCTGGAGTCCGACCCCCGCTGTCTCAGCTTGTGACCTGCTGGAAGCAGGGTCACGGGAGATGTGACTAGTTAGGAATAAGGTCCCCCTGGAGTTGGGGGGCCCTGGTCAAACACGACTGGTGTCTTTACAAGAGAGGAAGAACACAGGTCCACACACTGGACACTGTGGCAGAGACTGAAGCTCAGTGCCTGGCAGCCAAGGATGCCGGAAAAACCAGGAGCCAGAAGAGGCAGGAAGGACCCCCCGCCCCACCAAGGGGTGGGACATGCGCCTCCAGAACTGGGAGGACAGATCCGTTTTTTGAAACCCCAGTTCATGGTCCTTTGTTGCAGTGGCTCCAGGACACTGACACCACCTTCTTAAGGACCGGAGCTTAGTGGGCTGTGCTGAGATGGTGTCGCAGCTCTCCCGTGGGCACCATGACCAACACTGCTCACCAGGCCTGGCCTTGAAGGTTAGAAACCAGCTCTGTGTGTATTGAAGTAGCCAGGTCAGCTCCAAAGGCGCTGCGGCTGCTTTGAACATCCTGGGTGCTCTCCAAAGGGATGTTTCCAGACGCCCTCAGCCTCGTGAACCAGGTTACTTTTCATTAACTAAAGCAAAGCTCACCCGTTTATCTAAAAGTCAGGGCTCAGACCAGCACGTCCAGGAGATGACACATTGTTTACGTTTCGCCCCCTTCATAATCAGGATTCAGCCATCGCAGGTGGGCGTATGAGAAATCCAAGTCCACTCGTCCCTAGACCACCTCCTCCTCACATGTTACTCAGTTTTAAACCAGCCTTGACAGGCAGATCCGACCAAGATCCCAACTCTCCCCCTCCCAGCTGCCCGGCCCCAGATCCACGCCCGAAGGAGGACCGACCGGTATGCCGCGGGAGGAGCAGGCCAGCCCGGGTCTGTCAGGTCATCAGAGGGGGAAGGGGAAGCGGCTCGGACCCCAGGTCCCACCAGCGCAGCTGCTTGGGTTCCCTGAAAACAGGCCCCCATCACCAAAGTGTGGGGGGCTGCAGAGCTGCAGGGTCTCCACAGCGCGCCTGGTGCTGGGACCGCCCTCATCACACACAGGTCCCCAGGGCCGCTGACCAACCAGGGGCTCGTCCCCGGTCCCCACTGGCCTCCCAGGGAGACAGCAGCCAGAGTGCCCAGGCTCCGCATGAGGCCACAAGGAGGAGGAATAAAATGTTAGAGACCAGAGAAAGCCGCCAGGGCACAGCCCCGTGAGCAGGGTGTCCTGGGTCAGGAGCCCGGGCACAGCAGCGCCCAGGGCCGGCTCTGCTCTGCAGGCCGGGGCCACGGCGTCCTGCCCCTCCTCTGTCAGGGGAGAAGGATCCCACCCTCCAGCTGCCTCGCCCCGTCGCCAAGGCGAGCCCAGGTCAGCGGCAGGAAGTGTGTCTGCCTGTACGCACGTGGAAGAGCAGCGCGGTGGCCTCTCCCAGGCAGAGCGGGCAGACGGCTGAGGGCACCGGCCCCGGGCCAACAGCCCAGCCCTAGGGGCGGGTATCACTGTCACGGGGACCCCTCCCCAGGCAGAGACAAGAGGGATAAAACCCGGATCGCAAGCCTGCCTGGGGACTTGGGGCGGGAAGGAGAGGTTTGGCAACCACGTGTCTCCCAACCTAGGGCCGCACCGCCCTCCAGCACTGGGAGGCACACGGCACACTGCACGCTGGGAAGTCCTGGAAATCTCAGTGTTCCGGCAAATGGCAACTGAACAGATGGGCAGTGTCACACTGAAACACTGGGAGCCACAAGAACAGAACATGGGATACTGAGAGGGGGAGCCCCCAGTCGGGGAGGGGTTCCTGGGGCACCCGCTCATGCCCGGGACTCAATGAGGCTGGTCACCCACCGGCTCTGCGGGCTGCTGTAGGGTGTCAACTATTTGCTGCCGCACACCTGCCGTCACCTCCCTGCGTCCCTGTGCCTCGACTCCATGGGCCCGCCACCTGCCTGGCCGCCCTGCCGCAGCCCAGGCCCTCCCGGTCAAGCTGCACACACGCACACCACGGAGAAGCCACAGCTCACCCTCCCAGGTCTCCCGAGAGCCAGGCTGATAAGGACCTTGGAACAGCTCTTTCTTGGTTACTTCGCTTCAACTTAAAATTCACTTGAAGTATGTTCAGAACTACTTAGCTAACCAGATTTACTTGGGAGGCCAAATGGGTACAAAAGGACACTTTCCATCTGGCTTTGCAAAAGACAGATCTTTGTCACAATAATGAAGTGGAAAGTCCACCTGGGTCGTGTGGGCAATGAGGGAGCTGACACTGACCCCCTGCTCTGCACACCCCTTGGCCCTGAGGCTGCACCCGGTGCCGGTGCCAGGGCAGGAAGATTCCTCCAACTGTGATTACATCAGAAGGTCGCATCAAGGTGTCACATCTTTAGAATACAGCCTAAGCCAGCTTACGTATTTTTCTAACAAATGTTTTATCAGTCAGAGGAGGGGAAAATGTTCTGAAAAATAGTTACTGTTCCGACAATTCTAAAAATGTAAACCTTTGGTATTGTATCACATGTATCTCCACCTCCAGTACAGAAAGCTCTTCTGACAAGGGCATGTGTGGCATTTTGTCTGCCCAGCAACTTTCCCTGCTGGAGCCCTGCCCACCTGCAGGGCCGGTGGTCACGCAAGTCTGGCCAGGGACGGGCACACACACCGCCCCAGTCCACAGTGGGAGCACCACCCGCACGAGGCCAACCAGACGCAGCCCTGGAACTGCAGCGGGAGCCCTGCAGAGCCACTCACGGTGTCCTCGGGCTGTGAGGATCAGCCTGGAGCTGCGGCAGCAGCCCTGTGGCCCCTGAAGGACACGTTAACTGCTGCAGAGCAAGCCCCAGGGAGCGCTGACATGGCTAGAGCCCAGAGGTCAGTGCAGGCCTGCTCCTCTCAGGGGTCCAACTCAGGGTTCCCTGACGGATGCACCCCTGAAATTCCCAGGCCTTGCAGCAATCACCCCCAGGCGATGGCACAGGGCTCCTGCTGAGTCCAAACACAGGCCCTTGGTTGGACTGGGCAAAGCACCCGTGTGCTTCCCCACTACTTGGCTGTCCCAGTCTCGGAGCAGGACCCGCCCCGGGGACGGCACTGTCATCCGCCAGCCACGGCCTTGCCACGACTCCCGCCCCCCCACGAGGTTCCCCTGACAAGCGATTCCTCTGGCGTAGCTGTCTTCTTGTGCTAGACCTGAGGGTGGGAAGTGGTTTTGGGTGAACTGATACCTGGTTGGGAGCAGACCCTCCAGCAACAGACACACCCAATGAAGAGACCATTGCCCCTTCTCTCAGACCAGCGGGGCATGGGATGGAGGCTGAGCGGCTGCCTCAGGACCGGTGGGGGGTCTCAGCCATGGCTCCATCTGTGTGTGTCAAGGAAGCCCCCTCCCCGTTTCATCTCATTGTCACACACACCGAGAGTCAGGACCCGTGTTGTGCAACATTGCAGAAAAGGAAACTGGGGGTGGAGGAAAGGGACTGCCAGAGGCCACGCTACGTGGGGGAGGCCAACGGCGTCTGGGCTCGGAGGGGAGCAGCGCCGAACTAACAACGAACAGTGATGGAAATAAAATCCCCACAACAGTCAGTGGATCCGGAATAAGGCAGAAGAAGAACAGGAGAGAAACACCAGTGGGACAAATGGGTGGTAGATTTAGACCCAAGCATAACAATGGTCATATTAAACGAAATGGTCTAAACATCCCAATTCAAAGGCAGGTGTTGTCATAGGGGATTTTTAAAAAGGAAGACCCTGCTACCTACAAAAGGCCCACTTAATTTTTTTAGGGCGGGAGGTAATATTTATGTATTTACCTATTTATTAAATGGAGGTGCTGAGGATTGAACCCTGGTCCGCACGCCTGCTGGGCACGCACTCTACCACTGAGCGATGCCCTCTCCCCCAGGAACCCACCTTAAATATAAAGAGTCAAACAGAGTAAATGCAAAACAATGGGAAGAGGTATATCATGAGAACACTGATCAAAAGAAAACCAGCACGGCTGTATTCATAACCAGACAAACGGACTTCAAGGCAAACAACAGGGCATCTTATTATGGTAAAGGGGTCAGTTACTCAAGACATGGCAATCCTAAGCATTTATACAACAAACTTTTTAAAAAACTTAAAAATACATGAAACAAAACTCAGTAGGACTGTAATGAGAAAGAGACATAATTATGTAATACAATAATTATAACTGGAGAATTTCAATACTCCATCCTCAGAAACTGGCAGAACCAGTGGGCAGGACCTCAGCAAGGACAGTGGGTTTGAGCAACACTGTCTTCTCCCTTGACCTAATGGACATTTCTAGAACATTCCATCCAATAAGATGGACCATATTCTGGCCACAAAACAACTTTGAAAAGGCAAAAAGGATACAAGTCATACACAGTATGTTCTCTTTCCACAATGAAACTGAACTGTAAATTATAACATTCTAAAATATTTGGAAACTCCCCAAATTGTTGGAAACTAACACAGTTGTAAATAACCCACAGGTCAAAGGAGACAGCGAAAGGAACATGAGGAAGTATTTTGAAATGGAGGAAAATGACTAAATTAAATACAGGATTCAAAGTGTGTCAGATGCCACCAAAGTACTGCTTTAAGAGAAATTTATAGCAGTAAATGCGTGTGTTAGAAAAGAAGTAATATCTCAAACCGGTAATATCTCAGACCTCAGCTCAGTTACGAGCGGGTGTACGTGAATACATTTTCTTAAACCAGCTCTCTACCAAATGGGAGGTGCTGTGTTGCTGGGACCCCAGCTCAGTAAAGGGGTGAATGGGAACTACAGCGAAGGGGACTGAGGTCCAGGCCAACAGGTTAGGGGCCCCGAAGGCTCCGTCCAGCCAGGACCGTGCTGACGCCCAGGCAGCTGGGTCCTCACCCAGTGCAGACCCTCCCAGAGGCACACAGAGGGGCCAGGACCGAACTCTGAGAACTGCCTCATTCCTCAAATACACACAAACAATGCAGAAAGTAATTGCAAACAGTTTCTACAAGTTCTCACGCTTCTTGAAATACGCCCACCGGCTGCCGGTTTAGAAGCCCTAGGAAATACCAGAAGTGTCGCTGATTAATTTAAAGGTCTGGCGTAAAAGCCAACTAAAGAATTTTTCTCCCCAGCCGGATTTTTTGAAACCAGGACTTCTTAAGCACAACAAGCAGGGATATTAACATGATCAATATTCTGCATTAAGTGCCTTGGCATCTGCAGTCGACTTTTGAGTCACTGGGCGTTTGAGTCGCCTACTGACAAGGGAGTGTCTGGTAACTAGCTGAGACACAGGTGCGGATGACTTAGTTGTTAAATTGTTAACTCTGTAGGACTCAGCAGCATCCATTGCCCGAATTTACCACTTTAATACTTGCGAACCCCACCTTCAAACCAGTGACCTCAGAGAATCACCAGCCGCACAATCTTACTCTCCCTCCAGGAAGGAAGGCGAGGAGAAACAGGTGCAGACTCAGGGCGTGGAGCCCACCAAGCCAAGCGCGCCCTTGCGCAGGGGGTGGCTGGCTGTGCCTTTCATCTTCACGTTGGGGGCGGGGACCCGGGAGCAGGGTGTGCAGGCCCCCTCCCTGCGGTGTGGGGCTCGCTGCCTGCTTCCTTCCTGAGAGTGGCCTGCTATGTTTTGGTTTTGCTTGTTTGTGTGTTTTCTGCCTGTGACTTTGCAAAATATTCCGGGAGGAGAGACAGAAAAAAAGTCTTGGTTTCCAAGAACAAGCAGAAAGTTGCTTTCAGTTTAAACATCTCCTGGGAAACCTCAAGGGTTTGAGAGTCATCATTATGCAAAACAAGGGTTACAATAGGAAGTAACTTCATCTCGCTCCCTGGACCCCACTGGGACTCGAGCTGACTTCACTGTGTCTTTTCTCCAGTGGGTTTTAAGTCTTGAGAAAATGTGCCCCCCGATCGAAGACGCGGGAAAGGATGTGGCAGATGTAGGGTGGAAGGGGCTTCAATCCGGCGAAGGCTCCAACTGCACCTGTCAGGTTGCTCCTGGCTGTGACCTCTTCTGTGCTTTTCACCATCTCGACTAAATAAGCTTCATCGCTGCCTGGGGAGAAACATCTTCGCTGGGACCACTTGGTCTCGGCGGCCAGCGAGTAGAGTCCCCTCGTGCCGACGACCTGTTTCCCCTCCGCCCTTGATCTTCCGGGAGAAAACCGGCTCGGCCCGGCGGCGGCGGCGGCTGGCGCGGCGCGGCGCGGCGCGCCCCGCCCGCCCCGCGCGGCCCCGAGGCCGGTCCTGCCCGCGCGCCCCGCCCCCGCCCCCGCCCAGCCCCGCTCGAGCGCCGAGGTGCAGCCGCCGAGATGTGACCTTCAGAGCCGCCTGCACAGGATGATCGGAGCCACCGCCCCGCGGCGCCCGCGGCTCGCCACGGACCCCCGGGCGCTCTGACCGCGCGCCCGGCTCCCGGCCCCGGTCCTCTCCGGGTCCTCGTCCCCGGCCCCCGCCCCGCCCCGCCATGCCGCCGCCGCCCGGGCCCGCAGCCGCCCTGGGCACCGCGCTGCTGCTGCTCCTGCTGGCCTCCGAGTCTGCTCACAGTGAGTACCGCGCGGGGCCGCGGCGCCGGGGGCCGGGAGAGCCCCCGAACACCCCGCCACCCGAGGGCCAGGGGAGCTCCGGTGCCCGCACCCCGACCCAGCCCGCGTGCGCCCACCCTGTGCGCCGCCGCATCCCGGGGCCCGCGGCCGGGAGGACGAGGCGTGCGGGGCCGCACTGACGGCGTGTCCCCGCTCTCTCCCCGCTCCTCCCGCTCCTCCCCGCGGCGTCCTCCCGCCCGCGCCGGGAAGCCGTGATGCTGCGGGCGCGCGAGGCGGCGCAGTTCCTGAGGCCCAGACAGCGCCGCGCCTATCAGATCTTCGAGGAGGCCAAGCAGGGCCACTTGGAGAGGGAGTGCATCGAGGAGCTGTGCAGCCAGGAGGAGGCCCGGGAGGTGTTCGAGAACGACCCCGAGACGGTGAGCACGCGGGCAGGGCTCGGGCGGTGCGGTGTGCGCCCCGGGCGCCTTGGGGCTCCGCGGCGGGGCTGGGCTGGACCGCGATGCGGAGCGGAGAGGCGGCCGCGGCGCCTCCAGCGCTGTCCCTGCAGCACCGCGTTTTGGGGGACACGGTCTGCCCGCGCCCTGGTGGGGAGCCCCGGGGTTCTTCCGCAGTGCAGACTTCCCTGCGCGGAGCCCTTCATAGCAGGGGGCCTGCTACCGGCGCGCCTGCGACTCTTCAGCAGGGAGGCGGTTCAACAGGGAGGCGGTCAGGAATGACGAAAGGGCCGGGCCCTAGGGTGTGGGGAGAGGGCTTGGCAGTCTTCAAGCCTCCTGTTTTGGGGCTCCAGTTCTCCTGGTGACCCCGGGTGCTCGCGTTAGCTGAGGAGGGAGAGACAGATGTCTCCATGGGGTCCCACTGACACCCTGAAGTTACCTTCTATCAGCAGGCTTCTGAAGGCAGCCACTTTAAAGGAAATACGCGATAATATGAGAGCTCCGCCAGAGTGAAGTAGAGTCCGTTTTAAAATGTAAAAGAAAGAAATGGCTTAAAAACCACCACAGCTTCCTACTCGCCTCCCCCTTCACTGGCTTGGAGGTGAGGAATGGAGCCTCTGCTTGAAAGGTGTGAGGACTGGCACTGCTGCCGCAGCAGGTCCCAAAATATGATGACAAGAATAGCACTGGAACATATACCGGGAGGGGTCAGGGGTCTGTCGGGGTGGGAAGCAAGGAGGGACCTGGCCCCTTCAGCAAGGGGCACTCTTGGAAGCAGCTGGTGACTTCAGGAGCCTGACGTGCTGGCTCAGGACACATTTCTATTAATAATGTCCTTGGAGCATGTGGGGTGGCTGAGCCGCCGACTGCAGGGAGCAGCCCAAGTGTGGATGGTGTCTGCGGAGCAGCCAGAGAGCCGTGCCGTCTTGGGGGTGTGGTGGGGGGAGGAGACGTTGCTTAAGAACATCGGTGGCAGTGGTGCCCGGTGGGCCCCTGGGTGCATGTCTGTCTCAGAAAGGTGACTTTGGGAAGTGAAAGTGATGGAAAGGGGAGGACTCGCACTGCATCAGTTCGCACCATGAGCTCAGGGTGACTTCACAGCTGCTGTTGGTTCTACAGGAAGTTTTCTTTCAAAGCATTCTTCTGGGAGTAAAGAAACATCACATGCAGTAAACACATGGCCGGGAGGGATGTGGGCTTTGACTTCCACTTTACAACCCCTCTGTCCCCTTCCTGAAACCAGCCCGAGAGTGGTGGGCCAGGCTGCAGTGTCCCTGGTGTCCCCTGCGGCTTGGCTGGTGGCTGCACCGGGACAGGTGCTCTCTCGGGTCACTGCCCTTGGGGTCAACAGCAACACGGTTCTGCTGGTCTTTTCTGGACTATTTTCCCATGTCTTTAATGCTGAGTCCCAGTGGCCCAGTTTTCCGAAGGTCCCGGAGGCAGGCTGTGTGCCCAGCAGCCGAGGGTCACCGCCCAGCTGCAGGCTCGTGTGACAGGTGCAGTGCTCACCAGCCCCGTGCAAGCCCAGAGCGTTTGCTTGTCCAGGGTGTGGTCTGGGCCTGCAGGTGACAAGAGTTCAGGGCAGCGAGGCCACCGCCGCCCCGACCCGCCCACGGCCCTGCTGCCTGGACAGCCTGCACTCAGTCCCCGTGTCCTCCTCCCCCGAGCCGTCTCCTCTCTCAAGCTGCCTTTATATTTTAATGATCTCTGTCTACAAACATATGAAGTGAAGACAAGAAAAAGAATCAGTGCTCACTGACTGTGACTTTAATGCAACCACCCTTTCTGTGCGGGGACTTTGAACTTTCCTGCGCTTTTCCTGAGGTGGAGTTGCTGGAACCCTGCAGGGCATCCTCTCCGAGCCAGCCGGTCCGGGACGTGTGAGTTCCTTTCATATCAAGGCGTCTATAATTTTCCTGTCCTTGTCCCTGACCCCCACCCCCAAACAGCATGCATCTTCCCCTTTATCCACCAGCTCCCCGAGGCAGAGCAGCTGCTCTGTGCCTCCCGTGCAGTGAGTTGGCTGCAGACCCTTCATTTTAACCTGCACCTTGCATCCTGTGTGGATCGCTATGTAGACTGCTGGCTCTCTTGTCTGGATTTGGCCCTTGGTTAGTCTTCCTCTTCCTTGAGAGGCAATGTGGAACGCTGGGGTCCACACCGTCCCTTCCGCACTCTGGGGAGAGCCAGGATCCCGGGGTAGGGGGAGCCCCTGCAAACTCCGTCCACTGCTAACACAGCTGTGGAAGAGCAGCACTCTTGAACGAGGTGGTCCTGTGAAATGATCAGCGGGTTCCTCTGCTCCACAAGGTTTGGGACTCTCTTTAGAAGTATTAATTCCTTCCCTTCAAGTGTTGCTCATTGTGAGTGTTTGTGGGTTGAGGCCGACAGAGTGACTGGATGAGGTGCCCTGACCTCAGTTCAGGAGCCACCAGGACTGCTGCCCGTGTCCTAAAGTCCTGTAGGTTCTTCGGGCTGTGACCTGCCTGCTGTCTCAAGCGGCTGCCTGTAGGAAACGCCAGTCTTCACCGGCCAGGGCCACTCTGGGGCCGCACCCTTGGCCGCCTGTCCTCAGTGTGTCTGGCTTAGTTGGAGCCACACGCCTGGTGCAGGATTGACGACGCTGCTCTTTGCTGCCGGCAGGGAAGGTGCTGCCTCTCCCGTTCCCGTTCCTGGGGCTCCAGGGTGCCCTGGGAGCGAGTAGGGAGTGGGCAGGCATGGGCACCTGGACTGCTCTCTGGGCTGCAGACCCCTCCCTGGAATTCGGGGGCTCTGCTCCTGAGTGGTCTGTGCTGGGTGTATTCTAGGGTCTTTCTGCCAAACAGCTTGTTCCAAACTGGGCCGTCTTCCTCTTTGGGAAGGGCAGGTGCTTGACCTTCATTCAGAACTCTCCTTTGAGCAGGTAGCTGGGGGCACATGGCTCCTTCCTGATTCTGGGGTTATCACACACCTGTGCCGGAAAGGAAGCAGCCTGGGGGCTTTCCTGACCCCAGGGGTCCTGGCCCCACTGCCCCCCTGCCTCGCAGGGGAGTGTCCAGGCTACAGCTCAGGCCCTCTCGACCTTCCAACCCTCCCCCGAGCCCAGGGGTGATTGGATTCCCACCTTATCTTGCTTTCTTTTCACATTGTTACTCTCTCTTCCTGACATTTCTGTCCTGGCGTCCCGCTCAGAAGGCTCTGGGTCGCCAGTCCCCCACATGTCTCTGCTGGACTCTCCTGAGTTCTTCCCAAAGCTCCCCCAGGCCAGCCCAGAGTCACCCTTCTACGTAAGTCCTTTAAGGCAGGCAGGTTCCGGGCGCCGATACCAGCTCAGTAATCACTCTCGGCTCCCGGAAAGGATTCTGGACAAAAGACTCCCTCAGCCTGACCTGCTGCCCGGTCATAGGTCACCACCTGCAGCAGCTGGTGCCACCCCAAGGCCCGTGGACTGGAAAGAATCCAGGCCCTGGCCCTTGACCCCCGCCTCCATTAACTGAGACGCAAACAGTAATGACCCCAGTACTGGCAGCACAGGGCGTCACACCCTGGGGGCCTCTCAGCATCCGAGCACAGCCTGAGCCTGACGTCTGACCCGGTGTGTTCCTCCTCCACCGCGTGTCTCTTTCTGTGTCTGTCTCTCTCTGTCTCTGTCTCTCTCCCTCCATCTCTCTCCCGTCACCTCTACCCCCGACCCCCACTCTCTCAGACGTGAGGACCTGGTGGTGGGGATGATCAGGGTTGGAGGAGCCCCGTGGTGCTGCTGGCCTTGACTTAACCATGTCTGCCAACCCCTGTCTGCCTGAGATCCAGAGTCTGGGGAAAGCTGAGGGTGGCACCCCAAGGGAGGTGAAGGCCCTTCCCTCAAGTCTCCCCTATGTTGGAGTGGCCTGAGGGGTCTCGTGCAGGACGGAATTGGAGTCCAGCAGGAGGATGGGAAGGAAGAGGGGGACCTTGTCACCTCCAGTGACCTCCAGGACAGCTTGGCCCACCTGCCCCCCAAAGCCCCACTGACCCTGACAGCCGTCCCTACCACTCGGACACTCAGACACCCTCAGACTCACACCCTCACTGTCCTCTCTGCCGCTCTGGGGTCCACGGGGGATGAGACCCGGCCCCTGGCCCTGCACAGCCCCGCCCCCCTCCCACTGGCCACACAGGCCTCCAGGCACAAGGCCTCCAGGCTGGGCCCTGGCCCCGGGCGCTCCCCTGGAGGCTGAGGAAGCCGGCAGGGGCTGGATTCTCTGAAGTGTTGTTCGACCGGTTGTGTTTTCTCCGGATTTGGCTCCCGCAAAGCTCCGAGGTCTGCAGACGGCTGCTTAGGCCTGGGCCAGCACGCAGGTCCCGGTGCCAGGCCTGCTGCTCCCTGGTGGGCCCCGGGGGAGAGGAGGGCTCTCTCCAGCCCCTCAGATGCTTGTTTTAATCCCTGGGGTCTGCAGGACTCAGAGCTGGTCTCTCCAGCCTAATGACAGGGCAGGCCTTGCAAATCACGCCTCATCCTCGCCAGTGGGCTCAGCTCTGTGGAAAACCGACTGAAGGGATTCTGAACACACCGAAGGTCTGCTGTGTTACTTAGGGACAGAGCACCCTTGTGAGAAGCTGATGCTTGTGGCCTGTTTCTTGACATTCCAAGCAGCCGGGCCAGGACATTCCAAACACTTCCAGGTTATTATTTTACCCCGGCACTGCTGGCAGGTGTCCGACTTCTTCACGCTGCGTTTCCTGCGGTCAGAGGTGGGGCTGTCTCTGTGAGGTGCGGACTTTGCTGTGGTTTGGGGGTTAGTATTTGATGTTGGCAGTGCTCTGCCCGTTCGGGGGTTATTTTGGCCCAGTGATTTCACTGCAAACCTGGTGCGTATACCTTGTAAATTTTGAGCCTGACAGAGTGCAGTTCGTTAAGCTTAAAAATAATTTTTAGGGAGGAGCAGGAGGTGGGAGAGATCTTTATTTCCCTCGGGGGGAAAATTGTACTGACTGAAAACACGCTTTTCAGAGGAGGTAGTAACGTGTTACTGTCACACTTTTCATTCTTATTTTCTTGGATTTTTTCCCCCAAATTGTGGGTGAAGTTTGTTTTCCTCCAGTTAGTGCTCACAATAATAAAACACATTCTTTTCCACATCTGTTCCCCAAACCTGCCATCTAGACCCAGTTCTCTGAGTACCTCTTCTTACAACATTGTGTTCCATGGAAGTCTCACAGCTGGGCTCTGCCAGCTTGTGGTCACCGCTGCAGCGGCCAGGGGCCCCTGCGGCCGGGTGGGGGCCGCCCACCCAGGACTGAGGCATGACTGGCGGCTGCAGGTGCAGTCCCCGGGGCGGGGGTGGGCGGGCTAGGTTTGGACACTTGTCTCTTTAGTGCATCTGCACCGCTTCAGATTGAAATGGAAGAACGGGACAGGTTAGGAGGGGGCTGCTGGCCGCCGCCAGGGCCAGGCAGGCATGCTCCCCTCCCGTGTCGTGTCAGCAAACCCTGACAAAGTCATCACAGAAGTCGCTGGGTCCTCACCCACCTCTGCGCCCTCTGGGTTTGTCTCCTTTGGCACCAGCGCATTCGATGCTGCCGAAAACTGCGCGCCTCCCTGCGTGGAGGGGTGGGGGCCGTGGTTCGGGCTGAGAAGCACCGAGCTGCGTGTCATCTTCCCTTTCACGTGCCAGGAGCAGCAGGCTTTTGAACTAGCGTGTGTCACAGAATTGCAGGTGCGCCCCAGGCAGACAGGAGTCCTAGCACCACCTGGTTTGAAGCGCTCCTGAGCCGCAGCCCAGGAGCTCACGGGGGCTCGTCGGAGCCAGATCTCTAGGGGGAGGATATGGAGGAGACACCAGGCTCCTTGTGGACGCTGCAGGGACCAGGCCCTAGGGCATCGCCTGCTCCTGGAGGCCCTGACTTTGCCCACAGGCTGTCTCCGACCACGCTGTTTGGACTGCTAACTTGTTCATGTTGTTCTCTGTCGAGTGTTTTACTTTGCTGTTTTGCATGATGAGAAAGTGTATCTTACTTTCCTGAATGACGTACAGGGAAGCATGACCTGCGTGTCTGATGTGGCTGCCTGTGTCCTGTGTGGGTCCAGTGAAGGGCCATACGTGGTGCCTGAGATGCCCCTCTTTTCCTCTCCTCCTTCCCCAGCCTGATCGGGGCACTGCCGCCTCTCAGGCCATGGGGTGAAGCCGCAGCCCCACCACCACCACCACTGCTTGGAACCAGTGGCCTTGTCCCGAGGCCACCGCCACGGCCCTCCCAAGACGGGCCGACACTCAGTCCTCTTCATGCTGCCGGACGGCTGCACGGTGTCCCCCTGCAGCTTTGGGATGGGGCCCAAGCCCCCGCGTCCCCCCGTGCACCTGAGACCAGGTAGGCCTCGTCCCTGCCCAGAGCCCGCTGGTTCCGCTCCGTCCTGGGCCCCAAAACTTGAGGTGGAACGTACTCTACTCACAGGCCCGTCGGGGGCACGTCTTTGTGTCCGGCAGACAGACAGCGTGTGGGGCTCCGCTGGGCACCCCAGGGCCGGCTGCCGCGTGCTGGCGGGGACGGAGCTTCCATCTGACTGGGGAGGTTGTGGTTCCTCACGGCCGCTGTGACACACCAGCACAGACCTACACGTCTGGAGGCAGGGTCTGAAGTGAGTCTGGGGGTGCTGCTCCCCCAGGGGATCCAGGTGAGAACCCTCTCCTGCCTCTTCCAGCTTCTAGAGGCACCACATCCCCTGGCCCCTCTTCCACCTTCACGGCCAGTAGGGTCGGCGGCTCTTTTCTTGATCTGGCTCCTTTCATTTCTGGCTCTCCTGCCGCCTTGCTCTTCCACATCTGAGGACCTGGTGGTCCCACGGAGCCCCAGGTGACGGCCTCCTCTCCTGACCAGCACCTCCTTGCCTTTGCTGCACAGCCCACCGGATTGGCAGGTGCCAAGGAGGAGGACCTGGACATCTTTGGGTTGTTCTTGTGCCACCAGAGGGAGCATGAAGGACTTGGCACTGGGCCTGGCGCTTAGAAATCCCTCAATACAACATAGCTGTAGTTTGAGTAAAGTTCTGCTGGTTTAATTCTGTGAGTTTCATTTCACTGGGAGGACATGGCAGCCTGGCAGATAAGGCTTAGTACCCTGTGAGGCTTAGTACTGCCTTGTGGGGCTTAGTACTACCATGTGAGGCTTAGTACTGCCATGTGAGGCTTAGTGCTCTGTGAGGCTTAGTACCACCCTGTGAGGCTCTTAGTACCCGGTGAGGCTTAGTGCCCAGTGAGGCTCTTAGTACCCAGTGAGGCTTAGTACCCGGCGAGGCTTAGCTGTTTCCTCTCCTGCCCATGAGCACCCCAGCCACTCGAGTGACATCGCCACTTTTGGCCTTGAGAACAGAAGAGTTTACCGAGCAAAGCTGTGGGTGATCAGTGCTGTGAAGGGGAGAGCCAGCAGCTCTCAGAGGCCTTGGCCAGGAGGGCACGTTAGACAGGAAGAGAGGCCACTGAGAGTGCCCCACTCAAAACTGATCAGGTTACACAGTGAGTGTACAAATTAAACTTGAGCATGAAACTGTAAATTAGAAAATCAGATTTATTCCATTTCATGCTGTATAAAATTTGGATTATAAGGGTAATTAGGCACTAAATTTTTAGAACGAAGAGACATTGAAGTAAGATTTGAGGGGAGGGGTAGGTCATATTTTTTCCAAAACAATAATGATTTTTAGAAAGCCAAAATTCTTCTTACCATAAATGGAGACACTTTTGCAGAAAGTATGTGCCACCTCTGTCAGTATTCCCACCACCTTCTCTTAATCCTGGACCACCAGGTTACTCTCTCCTGGAGCAGTTTTTCCATGATACTTGCAAACTTTCTCTTCTTCCATTTTTAATTGGTCTAAAGCCTTATTTATTAAAGCTTTAGCAGTGGCTGTTTCCCTAAACGTTCTCACTGACGTGTGAAACCTTGACTCTTGGTAGATTTATAATTTTACTTTGCAGGTGTTTATAATTCTGTTTGCACTGATTTGTCAGATTCAGCTAGCCTGGTATTGGCTGCATAAATTTGGAAAATGTAAACAACAGAGGTTTAAATGAGGTAGTTTATTTCTCAGGTAAAAAAAAGTGGGAGGCAGGCTGACCAGGGCTGCTCAATGGCAAGTGTCCCAGGACTCACACAGCCTATGTGTGCTCCACTGGACTGGTGCACGGCCTTGTCTTCCAGGCCTCCTCATATACTGGGTAAGATGCTGGAGCACGAGCCATCACATCTGCATTCCGGCAAGGAGGATGGAGAACCAACGCGCCCCACTCTCTTCACTCAGTCTCACTCTCTGTATCTCATTGGCCAGAATTTAGTCACATGACCAGCCTAGATGCAACGGAGGCTGGGCGGTGTAGTCTCGTAGCTGGAGGCATTGCAGCTCCAAATAAATCCAGAGTTCTGTTACTGAGGATGAAGGGAGAGTCGTGGATTGTGGGCGGCAGCTGTAAATCTCTGCCGCGGGGGAGAGGTGTGTGGAAGCAGATCTGTTCTACACGGTTCATTTGTCCACGAGCACTTCCACACCTGGCAGTCGATGCTGTCGTTAACCACGTCGGAGACCTGTGCTGTACCTCGTAACCCAGAGCTTGGAGGAACCAGCCGCTCCTCCACTTCGTGGGGGCCTGGGCAGTCGCCTGTCACCTGAGCCATCAGCCGCAACTGGGGGCCAGGGGCAGGGCTGCCACCCTCTGCCTTAGGGCCTGGCTGACCCAGAGGGGCTGGAGGACTCGCTCAGGGCTTCCTGCAGGTGCTTCACCAGCAGCTGGTGCCCTCGGTGCCCAGAGCAGGTGGGAAGCACGTGGAGGCCGTGTGGCGAGAAGCTGCTGTGGGCAGGTGCAGACTGCAGCGGGAGCTCTTGGTGAGTAAGGAGCGCGGGTTCCACGCGCCCAAGGCCACAGCTGCTCTGCCAGGGCCCTGAGCATCTGGACAGCAGCGAGTATCGTCCTAAACTGGTGTGAAAGGACCCGGAGAGCTGGGCTTTCCAGGGGTCCGTAGCTACCCCCAAGGGTCCCCTGTGGCCAGAGGATTAGTCAGTTCCTCTGTTTCCTGGGGTGAGACCTTCTGCACGCGGCACATCGACCGGCCAAGTGTGCATCACACCCGCGCGTCTGCCTGCCTCGTCAGGGACCATAGACTTTTGGAAACAAATTTTGGGGCAGTTATCCATCAAAGGAAGTAATCAATTCTTAGTCTACTGTTTGAGAAGTAGCCACATGTATTGTGATGTGGTACGTGACTCCTGTTCCCTCGTGTAAATCCAGGTGAAGCTCCCAGATTCTCCACGACAGAGTGAATCCTGCACCCCGACCCTGGTGTCTGCAAGGCCACGTCCACGGGGCTCCCAGCCGAGCTGGGAAGGGCGCTGCCCAGTCCATCCATCCGTCCATGGGGGGCAGGCAGTGAGGGCACCGTGGGGAAGGCTGCGCAGTGTCGGGCTGGAGGCCCTCTTTCATCCGTGGCTTACCCGGGCCCTGCCACCATGTTCCTGGCCTCTGGGGAGCCCAGAGGTTTGGACATGAAGGTGTTTGGTAGCCATCGGAGGCCAAGTTCCAGAACCTTCCCAGCTGCAAGTGTGCCTTGTTTATAAGCTGCAGGAGGCGGCTGTTTTCAGTCTTGTGCTGTTTGAGCCCAGGTGGTGGTTCCATCTCAATAGCGCACGTTCCAACAGACTTGGCTCCCATGTCTTTGACTATTTTCAGAAGGCGAATCTGCCCTCAGAGCGTCACGTTTGATAGAGAGACCCCCAGAAATCCCCCTCCCCACCCAGCCACAGAGGCCCAGGGAGGGACCCCAGAGGACAGTGCATGTAGGGGATTTGGAGCTGCAGGCAGGCGGGCTGCCTGGAGGAGGCTTGCCCAAGGTCCTTGCTTCTGGAGCTGCAGTTCCAGAACCAAGTGTCCCGCGGTGAGGGTGCTGGGGGTGGCCAGTCGACAGTCCTCGCTGACCCAGCCCAGTGAGGGTGGGCTGCTCCCTGCATTTCTTGACCTTTGCCTTGAGGGGTGGAGTCGCTATCTGGGCACAGACCCCGCCGGGAAGTCGGGGTCCTGGTGGTCAGCACAGGTGGAGGCCAGTGTGAGGTCTGTCCATGAAGGGGCTTCTCAAGGATCTCACCAGCCACAGGCTCTCGCCGCACCTTCCGTCATCGGTGAGGCGGCCGCCGGGCCAGACTCCTCAGGAGCAGAGACAGGGCCACGCAGAGAAACTCTCCCTGTGGCTTCAGAACAAATCGAAGCCTCGCTTTAGACCTGAGTGGACCCAGCTGCCCTCGGGCTCAGGCCCTCCCAGGGCCCCGGGTTCACAAGGCCGCAGGGAGCAGGTGGCATCTGAGGGCAGGTGCCCTGAGGCCAGAAGGGCGTGGTTTTCCTGTTAACAGTGCTCCTTCACAGCAGTAGGATTCATTATTAAAACACATTACATGGTACTGTTAACCAGTCACAATTTTGGAAAACACAGCACCCCTTCCTGGAAAGCTGCGGTCTGCAGGCATCTGTGTGTCGCTGGGGACTCTTCCTGTGGTTCTTAGCCGTCGTTCGGTTCTCAGTCTAACCCTTGGTTTCCTGGACCTGGGTGGGCACTTTCTGCGTCCGTCCTAATCCCCACCACCACTTTGTGACAAAGCCCAGTGGCCTCTGTTCTCCCTCTAAACCCAGGGCGATGCCACTACCCTGAGGGGCCCTGAGAGATCTGGTCACAGGGCCCCAGACTCCTTGTTTCTCTGTTCCTGGCGTCGGCTGGCGCAGGACTGAAAGCAAGAGAAAGAAATGGAGCCCAGCCTCAGGGTCCCAGGAGCCTAGAGGAGGGTGGTTCTCCCCCCTCCCCGGCTTCTGCCTGCCTGTTTGTCACCTTTGCACTGAATGTCACCTTTGAAACCATCACACAAGCTGAATCCCAAACTTACGTTGACTTTTACGTTTCTTTTAAAGAAGCTGAGTTTAAAAAATGGCATCTTTGCCAGAATGTCACTTTGTAAAAGCGCATCTGAGCACATCTCCGCAGGGCGAGCACCCCGCCCCACCCCGCCCCAGCTCGAGGGGCCCTGGCCGGGCGTGCGAGTGGAGGTGACAGACGCGGTGGCGCACGTGTCCTGCAGGCCGGGCGCCTCTGTGCACTCTGATGCCTCCCCCCAGCGGCCCCCCAGCTCTGGGGCCTCATCAGACTCCACAGCCTACCTGGAGCCTCAGTTCACTCGTCTGTGATAAGGGGGCTGATTACGACACCCTCCTTGGAGGCTGGTGTGGGGAGTAATCAAACAAGCAGCGTAGGAACCTGCAGTCCCACCAGCAGGCAGTTCACGTTGGCGTCTGGTCACCTGCTCCCTCAGGAGGGTCTTCAGGGCCAAGCTCTCCGAGGTCGGCCAGAGCAGAATACCCAGGCGCGCGGGGGCCAGGCTGCGGTGAGTCTGGGCCCACGCCCGGAGCTGCTGCTGGAGGGGTCAGGACAACAGCCTCCTGTCTGACCACCCTGTACTGTGCCAACCTCCTGATCTGCAGGCCTGGGTGGAAAGACCCCCGTTTATACCCTCCGAGCCCGTCCGGTAGCTTGTGTTCCAAGTACAGTAACTGCTGAGAGTCGCACAGAGACCTCGGATTTCCCCAAGGGCCCTGCGTCCCCGAGGGTCGAAGACTCAGTTTTCTTGGAACTTTTCTCGTCCCCCCACAAGACACTTCGCCCGCACTTTCAGTGGACACAGGTGGCCTGTGCTGGTCACTGCAGGTCTGGTCTCAGGCTTGCAGGCATCACGCCTCTCCCCGTGGTCTTAAGGCAGAAAGTGGCTTCCGGGGCCGTCCTGTCCCATGGGTGCTGAGCGCCTTCCTCAGACGCCGGCCTCCCTGGAGCCATTTCTGTCCGGGGTGGGGAGAGGGAGGCGCAGGTGACCAGCTGCTGGCGGGGGTGCTCGGACGCCTGGTACCTGCCACTGAACTCTTGCCTTCTCTTTTTCTGCAGGACTATTTTTATCCAAGATACTTAGGTAAGTTGAAATCACTGCTTCTAGTTGGGGGTGTGTGTCGCATGTTGGAGGGACAGGTGGTCAGACCCTGTCACTAAGTCATTCCTGAGGGAAGATGCTTAATCACACGTGAGTCTGGAACTGCCCAGAGCTCCCGGGTCAAAACCCTGGTCTGTGTCTCTCACACCATCATGGCGAGCTGGGTGACGCCCTCTGCTCTGCTCGGCTTCAGGCTTAGCTCGTTACGTGGGAACACGGTGACTGACTCGGTGTTTTCGGACTTCTTGGTCTCGGGACTGTTGACTCCGACGTCACTGAAGACCTCATAGGGCTTTCGTGTTCGTGGGCCGTGTATATCGCTGCTTGCCATGCTGCTCATTAAGGCCGAGAACGTTAGCGAGGTTTCTGTTCAGTTTGAACAACAGGTGTATGCAGGCACACCCTCAGCAGCGGGTCACCCGCTGGGCCTCTGGGAAGCCCTGGTGGCCCTCGGGGCCAACAGCGGGTCTCTTCAGTGCCGCCTGGAAGGCCCGGGTCCCCCAGACCTGCTTCCGAGTCGGCGTCTGCCCTTGCGAGGAGAGCGGTGTGTTCCGGAGCCTCCCTTTCAGTTGTGTGAATGCATGTTGGTAAAGTTCCCGTTGGCCTTAGAGCCTCTGGGACGTGCCCCTCTGTGTCCACATCTATCAGTAAGCAGAGTGGACCCGTGAGCAGCCCCAAGAAGCCCCCTGTGGGCTCCCTGCCGGCCTGCTCCCAGGCCTGTGGGCTTGCTTCCTCAGGCAAAGGTGGCAGTGGCCCCCGAGCCCACCTCCGGGGCCATCCGCTGCTGCACCCACATCCCACTTGGCTCGTGGGAGCAGTGGCCACCTACAGAAGGGCCAGGGGAGGGACAGTCGACAGCCCCTGTGCCCAAGTTCAAGTTCAGCTCACCCAGCCGCCCCTGCTCCTGCCCCGGGCCCTGCGCGGAGTGTCTGGATCCGCGTGGAGGAGCTCCATAGAGACTGGTGTCCAGACCCAGGGCCAGTGTGGGTGGAGGCTCAGCTCTGACCATGGCTGGGTGGCCCGCTGCGTGCCACCAGTGCCCCTTTGGAGACCACGTTCTCCACGTGGGAGGCGGCACCCCCATTTGCCAGTGTTGGGTGTTCCGTGCCCACAAAAGCCAGGCTGTGCTGCTGCTGGAGGGGGTGGTGCCTGCTCGGTGTGAATGGCCCCTGCCCGGTGGTGTGGGCCGCTCCGGCCGTGATGGGGAGTGACGCGCCGCCCGTCCTGTCTTGCAGCATGCATCACCAGACACGGGTCTCCGTACGCCAAGAGCCCGGACTTCGTCGCCTGCGTGCAAAGTAAGTCTGTCTCCTTCCTCGGAGCCCTGGAGTCAGGGCGACTTCGGCTTCGCTGTCATTTTCAGGAGGAGTCTGAGTGCTCCCGTTGCCTTGGAGCCACAGCACCCGCCGGAGGGCCGCTCCCTTTACATGGAGCTTCCTTTTCTAAGCAAGAACCCGCTGGCTTCCTGAGCAGGCGGGAGGTGCGCTCGGTGTGAGAGGCGGCCCTTTCCCAGGTGAGGAGCAGGCGCGTCCAGCCCTGCCTCCCACTCAGTTACGTCCCCTTTCCCCACGGCCACGGGTTCTAAGAATATTCTCAGAAGGAGAGACCCAGATGGAGTCTCGTTTCACACAGGTGCAGGCAGTTCGCTGTGCCGCCCCGACCTCCCCGCCGCCCCGCTTGTCCTTTTGTGGGCCTGGCACAGGTGTCCGCCCCCGCACTGCAGCGGGGTGGGGGCCGGGGGCGCCTTTCAGCAGTGAGTGTTGCAGGCTCCCAGCCGGCTCCAGGTTTTACTGTAACAGACCCGGGGTGACGGCAGCTTTGTCTGCACGTACCTGCAGCACAGATTCCCAGGACGGGGTCGCGGGGGGAGGCCCAGGCCTGGCCCCCAGCCCCCAGCGCCCCGGGAGGGCGGACCCGTCCCCACCGCACACCAGCCCAGTGGGGTCTTTTCATTGTTTGGTCTGTGCTGGTGGAAAACGACACCCAGTCATTCAGTCTGTGTCTCTCCCTGAGGAGTGAGGCTGGCCTGCGTGTCTGGCAGCCTCGTGTTCCTTCTTCTGTGAATGGTTCGTTTTCTTTGCCTGCTTTCCTTTGTAGGAGCTGTGGAAGGTTTTGCAGATCAGCCATTTGTACTCAAGGCAGCAAAATCTCCCTCAGTTCGTCGTGTGCCTTTTTACTAGTGTTACTGTTCTGAATGATCATACAGTAAAAGTGACGCTCTGGGGGCCCTGTTGCATGAATTCCAGCCCACGCGTGGCACCGAGCACCATCTCAGCGGAGCCTGGCTCGCGCCCTGGCTCTGGTCCACACGCCCTGCGGTGCTGTCCACTTATCACCAGCCCACCCACACTTGCCTTCATTCACCTGTTCCACCTGTGAGGGGCATGGCTCTGAGTGCACAGCCAGCCCTGCATGCCAGGTCTCCTGTGCTTGGCTCGGACCGCACCTTGGGGAGAGCGTGGAGGGCAGGCGGCGGGCCAGAGCTGGCCAGGGCCCCACTACTGTGGCCATCCCCACCTATCCACCAGCCGCTGGCCCTGCCTGACTCGTCCCGGGTCACCACCACCAGCCCCAGCCCCGGGGGACAGGAAATGATGGATGTAGCGGGGGTGGGGGGCGGGGGTACCTCCCAGGTGGCCTCCCAGGAGCACATTCTGGGCAGACTGGCCCCTGCTCTCAAGGAGCCAGAACCTGTGGCGTACATCGCGGGTGACCTGGAGCACGCCCCTGCCCTCCGCTGTCCCAGGGTCCCCGTGACTTCTGCTTCCCCAGAAGTCACCCGGGCTCACGGCCCTCAGGCAGATGTGGGAGTGTCACAGCAGTTCCTGCTTCCTGTCGCTTTGGCTTTCTGTTCTTAGCTGTTTTTTTGCTGTTGTCAATTTGCCAAACCAGTTTCGTCTTTTTAAATTACGTACTCAAGTTTATTAGGTGGTTTTAGTGCCTGGGCTCAGACCGCACCTGTCCTGAGATTATAAAAGTGTTGTCTGGTGTCTCATGTTTAAGCGTGTGACCTGCCCCAGACATCCCCGTAGGAGGCGAGGTTGGGAGAGAGCTGTGCTCGCTCATCCCACACGAGGCGGCCAGGGGCCGGCGGTTTGGTTCACAGCCCCTAGTTCTAACAGCTTTCCCGCAGGATGAGCTGCAGCACTCCTGGGCTGTGTCCCTGCACGCAAGGTTTCATGGTGTCAGAGTATCTTCAGTTGTTTGAACAGCAAAGATGGTTTCCTAACCCTGTGGGACTGGACCTTCCCCCCGGGTGGCGTGCAGCCTGGGAGATGAGGAAGGAGGCGGCCCAGGGTGTTTCCTGAGCTGATGTTCAGAGGATAAATCTCATGCCAGATGCACTAAGGGCATTTCTGGCAGATTGGGAAACACCTCCCTTCCTGGTGGCCATGGCTGTGTCTGCCAGGACCCCCATGACCCTGAGCAGACCTCTCACCCCCTCCTCCCTGCGGGCCGAGGGGGCCCCCGCGCGTGGCCCGGGCACTGTCCACGCAGCCTGGATACCGCCTCGGTCTGTGGAGGTCCGGACGCCTGAGGCTGTGCAAAGCACAGTTACCCTCGCCGGGCAGGCGTGAAGATGGGAGATGGGCCCAGGACGGCCTCACAGGAAGGGCACACCCCACCCTGCCCTCCTGGAAGACGGGCCTCCAGGCCTCCGTGCACATGGGGACAATTCAGGCAGCTTCGTGCCGGCTCCTTCCTAAGAACACTGTCATCGATGTCAGCCTGGCGTAGCTGAGTGTTTTCTCCGTTGCTGTGACATCAAAGCTGTAACCGCAAAGGGGACGTCTTAGTCTTCCCGTGTCTGTGTTGAGGCCGGCAGGCCGGGCCCGGGGGCTTCTCTCCTCTGACAGTCCCCCCTGCTCCCAGACACCCGGTGCCTCCAGCTGGAGGATGGGGGCCGATTTCTGAGGCTTTGCTTGTGGGTTTCCCGCAGCCTTCGTGGGGGGCTCCGGGCCTGGTGTCGTCCTGAGGGAAGGGTCTCTGTGCCCCTCCTCTCTGGCGAGAACAGCGGGCCCATATTTGCACGTGTCGCCTGGGTTATAACTTGCCGTCAGCCCCAGACTTCTGGAAGAAGGAGCAGAGGCTGCCAGCGGTCAGCACACACTCCACATTCCAGCCCGCGGCTCGTGCCACGTCCTTCCTGCCCATTCCCGCAGCATCACGGGGCCAAGATCGCCGGCGGGCCTGACCGGGCAGACCCCGTCCGGCCCAGAAACCCTGTGCAGGCTCTGTGGGCCGTTGCGTGAGGGCCCTCAGGCCCATGCTTTGGCTTCTCGAACGCGTCCACTGAGTCCCTCAGAAGTTTGCAGGCCCCTGTGTGTCTTCTCCCTCCTTCTGTCCTGGAGACAAGCTTCCCAACAGGGTAACAGATAAAGCAGTGCCGGGTGGAGATTCTTCGGGGATGGGTGTTGTGTGGGAATCTCCCAGAACCGTCCCACTCCCAGCTGAGACTGGGGTTGGCCTCTCAGCCCCCGGGATCCTGAGATTTTTAACGGGGGGGTGTTGGGCATTCTAGGCAAATTCCAGGCGAAGTTAACAAGCCCAGGTATGTACTTCTGATACGACTTCAAGTCTCTAACCAAATACGTCAAGTGGAGATGCATGCTGTGCCCCTACCATCCCTCCCCCCGGGCCTCTGACGTGCTGAGCGTTGGACCGTCTGGCTCTGGAGCCAGCCAGGCCCCGGCATATGTCCCCCACTGGGTCTCCCTGGCCCCTCCGAGCCCCTTCTTCCCAAGACGGGATCAGGAAAGCAGACCCGTTGCTTCATCTCTCATTCCTGGCCCTGGGCTGCTTCTGTCCCCAGACTGGGGTCCTGGTCACAGCGAGCAGTGACATGGGGGCCGCAGGGCTGACCTGCCATCCCCAAACCCCGTTTCCTCAGATTGCTGGACCCAATTCCTACTCACTTCGGAGTAAAAGGGGGTCTCAGAGACGAGCCCGACAAACAGCTGTGCAAGTGTCTCAGAAACACTCGGAGATGCTGTGTTTGGTCTACGCCCGCAGGTGTTTTGCTGGCCATAATTGTGCAAAACAAGCAAACTTTGAGGTGCCCTGTGGGAAGGTCTCAAGAAGAACCAATGAGAGACTTGGGTTCCAGTTTGCAGACACAGGCAATTATGAGGGTTCCCCGAGCAGCTGGGCCTTCTGTGAGGGGGTCCCCAGGTGACCGGGTGCCCAGGCCCGTGTGGAATGCAGAGGACAAAGCAGTGTCTGGCCTGTGCCCAGGACTGACACAGGCCTGAGTGGGCTGCAGGAACACAGGACCTGCTGGCCTCCTGGACCAGGAGCGAGCCCCACAGGGCAAAGTCTTGGCTTGGCCCCAGACTTGGCGTCAGGCTGGAAATGTCAGCCCTTCTAAGAAAGAAGTGATAAGTCAGCGGTGAGTGCCCGCCTAGCCGGCCTCCACCAGGACAGACACTGGCCTGGTGCTCTCAGTGGTCAGGGGCCCTGTTGGCTTGGCTTGGCCTGTAACTAGTAGCCAGGCCGTGGAGTGAACAGGGACCTCAGAGCTGTACAGGGCGGGGACAGGAAAAGCTAGAGAACCGTGGTGTCTTGGTTGCCTGGCTCAGACCTGCCTCTCCAGGTCTGTTCTCCAGCTTCCTGTGTTTGCAGAACAGCCCAGCCTCTCAGGTGTCCCCTCCCCATGTTCCTTCCCCCATGTCGCCTCCCTGTGTCCCCCCGTGTCCCCTCCCTGCCAGCCCCACCTGCACTCGGCCTCCCCAGGCACAGCGAAAGCCCTTCTCTCAAGATCTCTCTCAACGCTGAGTCCTGGGAGGGCGGGATCTCCACTGGGGGGCCTCCCCACCCCGGGGGTGAGTCAGGGGCTCCGCATGGAAACTCCAGCTGTTTGTGACAAGCTCCTCCTTGCCACCAGGGCCCTGAAACTGCAGGAACCACACAGCGGTGGAGCCTTGCTGAGGTGCTGTGGGGGGCAGGCAGCCTCCTGCGGGACCCCTGCCAGTGCAGCCTGGGCTGGGCAGTGGCCCTCTGGGATGGGAGGGGCGGCCACACCCGTGGAGAGAATGTTGGTGACGGTCCGGGACCAGGGGTCAGCCGGGGGTTGGTGACCTGCTCCCTGGGAGGTCCGAGCCCCAGCCAGCAAGGCTTGTTCCTCGCCTCTGCTGCCGCTGGGGCCAGCCCCCACCTCTCTGGCCTGATGGGTGGGTGGCTACACCCTCTGAGCTGACCTGGGTTTCCTGGAATCTGCCTGCGCCTGGCCAGCCTGTTCTGTGACCCCACTTCTGCCTGGGGTCAGGGGGATCTGTGCAGTCGGCCGGGGCCAGTGGAGGGGACACTGGTGCCCCATGACCGCTCCCTCCCTGCCGACCAGGAGCAGTTCAGAGTGATTTTCTCTTTCTTTTCAATGCAGACCTGCCTGACCAATGCTCTCCGGACCCCTGCAATAAGGAGGGGACCCAAGTCTGCCAAGACCTCATGGGCAACTTCTACTGCCAGTGCAGAGCCGGCTGGAGGGGGCGGCTCTGCGACACAGGTGAGGCCATGCAGCTGGCAGGGGAGGGCGGGAGGGCGAGGGCCAGGCGTCAGCGAGGGCCAGGCGTCAGGTCCTCCCTCAGGCCGGCTGCAGGGCCCCGGGCTGGAGGGGCTGCCAACTCCCTCTCTTCTTCCTCTCCTTACCCTCACTGCCCTCCCGGGACATGGCCTCGCTGGCCTATCTGGCTGAGGCTGTCAGGGACCCAGGCCTCTCAATGGTCAGCCTCCGCTCAGCTCGCAGAGGAGGGAGAAGTTGGGCGGGCAGGGTGCCTCAGCCCCTGAAGTCCTCCCAGAGCATGAATGTTTGGACAGCGCACGGAGGGCTTGTTTGTGTCCCGGGCAGGGCACCATCAGGTTGTAAAGCCGCCGAGCTGAGCCCTGAGCTCAGGCCAGCTCCTTGCGAGCTGGGATGGGTAGGCAGCTCCTCTCTGAGGGCAGGACCAGGCCGCGGGGGTTGAGGGGGGCTGGTAGGAATGCCCTGCCCCCATTGATTGACAAGGAGTCCAGAGTGAGTTCACCTCCGACCTCCCGGAGTCTGCAGTTATGCAGTGTTGGCAAAGAAGCTGCGGAAAACCCCCCAGACCTGGTTAGAACCCTGGGCAGCCCCCTCACGGCATGGAGAGCCCCGTCTCCCACGAAGCTGGCGCGGTGAACCATTACTGCCCCGGGTACAGCGGGGGCCTCCCACCCACAATTGGAGGGTGGAGTCAATGGGGTCAGGTGTGCAGACACTGCCACTTGCTCCGGGCGGGAGGTGGGTCACCTCTGACGGCCCTAATCCCTCTGTGTCTTGTTCCCAGATGTGGATGAATGTGGCCAGCAGAACGGGGGCTGCAGCCAGATCTGCTCCAACAAGCCAGGCAGCTTCCACTGCGCCTGCTACGGCGGCTACACGCTCTCCCAGGACCGCAGGACTTGCCACGGTAGGGCCTGGATCCAGGACCCTTGGGCTCCTCCCCCTTTTAACTCTGCAGTTGCCGAACGGCCAGACTGCTGAAGCCGGCTGTCCGCAGGAGACTGCGGGCAGTGGCTGGTTCCTCTGGCTCTGGCGGGGAGCGGGGTGCGTCCTGCAGAGACAGCACATGCCCGGGCATGTTGGCGGCCGCAGGAGCTGCCCCAGCACCGTGACATGGGATGACTCACTGAGATCCATGCAGGGCCGGCCCAGCTGGGGAGGCCAAGCTTACAGCCCCAGAGGGGAGGCAGCTGCTCGGCCTCCTTCCAGGCCACGGGGCGGCAGACGTGTTTGTGCCAGTCGGGGGCCAGGACATTCCACATCTACCAGGCTGGCTGCCCCACGGCCCTGGGCCATGGCCTCCCTCGGAGAAAGGCCAGCATCCCTCTCACTTCCTCTCAGCCCAAGCTGGGGCTCCCTCGGCCCAGCAGCCTGAGCACACCCGAGGCCACTGCAGACTGTGGCCCATCCTCTGTCCACCCTGGCTGCTGCCCAGTGGAAGACTCTGAGGCTGTAAAGGAGCCTCCCGTGCCCCACTTTGCAGGGACACCTTTCCTCCTGCCCCCCCCCCCCCACCGCCCCACACTCACTGCAGCCGTCTCTCAGTGCTGTGGGCTGGCTCACCCAGGAAACAGGAGCTGGAACTGCTGGGGAGAGGCAGCGTCAGGGTCGGGGCCCAGGCAGGCCGGGCACCACAGGGCCTCCGAGTTGTGCTCGAGGTGACTCCTCCTCTGGAAAACAGCTTCCGTTCCGTCGGTGGCTCCCAGCCCTGACGAGACCCAGGAGGCGTCCCTGCATCCACAGGGTGGTTCCCCGAGTGCACAGGGAACCCCCGCCCCTCCCACCGAGAACAGCCACCTCCATGTTCCTGGCTCGGTCTGGCCCCAGGAAGGGACTTCAGCCTGCAGGTGGCGTTTCTCAAGCAGCCTCAGACACCCCATGTTGGGTGTCTCACTGTGACCCAAGGGTCCATCCCCCCACTGCTCCTAGGGGATCGGCAGCCTTTCTACTCGGGGTTCATTTCTTGTGCACCTGCTGCCACCAGGGAGTCCTGAGGGCCCACCCCGACTGACTGTGAGGTTAAGGTTCTGGGGAGCCCTGCACTGTCTGTCTGGACACCCCCAGGCACCACTGCTGTCCTGCCAAAGGGCCCTGCTTTAACCTCTTTGGAAGACCCCCTAGGGACCCAATCACTAGTCTCCTGTCACCCCTCCCACCAAGTCTGTGAATGGTGAGGAAGACTCTGGTGGTCTGAGTGAACCCCTGCATCCTGTTGCCTTTTCCCCCCAGAACAGTGTGCAGAACAGGGGGGTGTTCTGTGCTTGCCTGGGGTTAGCGTGATTGATTAATAATCAATGTGATGGCAGGACCCCACCCTCACTGCCCGGTTTCAGGGTGTGCCTGTTGATGCTGCCCACACGCCTCCCTTTCTCTTGACTGCCACTGTCTCCTCTGGGACCTTGAGACCCACGGACCCAGGCCGAGGAGGCTGTGGGCGTGCGGTGCCATCTTGCCGTAGCCTCTGCCCGCCGTGAACAGCGGGACTGGGCCTGGGCTTTTGGCGCCAGGGGCCAGCACCACCCACCTGCCCGCCCGTGCCCAGCTCTCCCGCTGCCATGCTCTGGGTGGCGGCATCTTCACGGGGAGGAGTGTTGGGAGGGTTGAGGATTGAGGGGGCGGAGCAAGAGGCCCCGAGGGGGGAGGTCAGGGCACCATCTGGGCCCCAGCTCCAGCCCCATGTTGCTGGAGACTCTGGGAGGAGAAAGGTGATGGCTTAGGCTGGGAGCACAGTGGTCTCAGGGTTCTGTTCACTGTTTCTTGTGAGGAGGGGATGCCCAGCGCTGGGTCTGCTGGGGACACAGTCAGGACAGGTTCCCATCTGGAGAGGGCATCCCCACACCACGCCTTCCCTGGTGCTGGTGAGGCCCAGACCCCAGCTCTGCCTCCTGCACTTGTGAGGTGCAGCCTCTTGGGCCCCAGACGATCAAGTCAGAGTTTGTGGTGGGCCCGGCCCTCCAGTCACACCAGCCCAGGGGGGCTCTGTGCCACTCAGGCCTGCGGACCCCATCTAGGGCATCACAGAGCGGCCAGTGGGGGCCCTGCACCTGCCCAGCCTGCAGGGACGGGCCACTGGGCCACCCAGGGCTGGGCATCCCTCAGACAGCGAGCTTTCGTGGAGCCAGTGAGGTCAGCAGAGACTGCAGGGTAGGTGCGAGCTCCCCCACAACTGAGGCAGGACCTCGCCAGCCAAGGGCAGGAGCCAGCGCTCCAAGGCTGCCTTGTGCGGGGCAGCTTCCTGCTCCCCGGTCCCCAGTGCGAGCCTGGTTCCTCCCCGCGCTGTGTCTGGCACCTTCACCCCCGTGCGACTGGGGCTGTTCTGGATCCACGGCTGTGCCTGCGCACAGGGAGCAAGGACTGGTGGGGGGGTCGGCCCAGACTGGCTCCCAAAGGGACCGTGGGCTCTGAAGTGTCCACACGATCAGTCCTGCCTGTGGGGTCATCGCAGCTCACACACTCCTCTCAGGGAGCACGTGCCCTTTGTGCTGGCTCATGCCTGCAGCCTGGGAGAAATCCGGCTTTCTCATCCGAAAGCCTGCTTGCTGGTGAGCTGCCCTGTGGCCAAGTCATGAGCAGCTATGTCTTGGCCGCACACACTTCTGCATTGCCATCTGCGGAATCGGTGTTACCTGAAGCACTGCCGCACCTTCTCGATGTTCCTTGTCTCTGTAGGAACTAGTTCTTCAAGGCAGGCTTTGTCTACTTTTTTGCCAGAGTGGCAGAGTGGACGAGACCTCAGGGGAGACCCTTGATGGTCATTTACGTGACTGGAGTCGATTTCCGACGGGCAGACCCTGGTGTGAGTCAGGGAGAGGCGGCGCCCAGGGCTGTGGCTGCAGGGTCAGGAGCCAGCTCGGGGCTCCAGGGCACAGGGCGGACTTCAGGTCAAACTCCCTGGGGTGACATTTGACTTCCTGGACTGCGGTCATTTGAATTAAGCAGCTATCCTGTGCACCCCAGCCGATGGGTGCCCTTTGCCGTATCTGAAATCAACCTTCTTCACCAGGCCCCTGGTGAGAAATGCCCCCATCCCCACCCTGCTCCTGGGCCTGGAGCTGCAGAGCCCAGTGGATTAGAAGGAAGGGAGGAGGCAGGAGAGGAGGAGGGAGGAGGGGAGGAGAGGGTGGGAGTGGGGTTAGAGGAGGAGGGGGACTGGAGGGGACGCCTCGTTGCGCAGAGCTGGTCCGACACCGCCAGGCATCGCTCACCCAGCAGAGCTGGACGCCTCAGCCGGGCAGGCGGCAGCGCGGGTCCGGCCAGCTGCCAGCGGGCCTGGCCGACCTGAAGCGCAGCTCGCTTTTCTTGCAGACGTGGATGAGTGTGTGGACGCGGGCACCTGCGGAGAGGCTCGCTGCCGGAACCTGCCCGGCTCCTACTCCTGCCTCTGCGACGAGGGCTTCGCGTTCAGCTCCCAGGAGAAGGCCTGCCAGGGTACCTTCACGTGCGCACACACGGGCACGGGCGTGCACACACAGACAAGCCTGTGCCTCTTGATGTAGCCAGGCACCTTGCCACCTGCCACAGACACGGGAGGGGCGGGCAAGGCAGGGCCCCCGTGCCCCCGAGCCCCCGAGCCCACCAGCTTCTCTCCACCCGGTTCCACCTGCTGTGCTGGGGCCGTCCTGGCCCCAGTAGCTTCCTGGGGGCACAGAGAGGATGTCCCCTCCCGCTGTCTTCCTGAGAAAGGGGATGGGGTGGTCCAGGCCCTGCCTCCAACGCCTCCCCTCCAGGCCATCCCTGGGCCCCATGCTCACCTGCAAGCAATGCTGTCCTTGGCACGGACCTGCTCCGGAACCTTGAGTCTGGGTGTCCCAGGGAACAGGCTCAGCTTGTGCTGACCTCCCCTGTCTCCAAGCACAGTGGCCACTTCCCCAGCAGAGAGCCGCGGAATCAGTGTGTGCGGCTGGCTGGGTGGGAGCCATGGGAGTGGGTTCTCTGGGGTCACGTGCTTGGGGGCGTGTCCACGGCGGTGTGATCCGAGAACGAGGTGTGCACTGGCAGCAGCGGGGCTCAGGTGTACCTTGTGGCCTGCAGATGTGGACGAGTGTGTGGAGGGACGCTGTGAGCAGGCCTGCATCAACTCCCCGGGGAGCTACACCTGCCACTGCGATGGCCGTGGGGGCCTCAAGCTGTCCCTGGACATGAGCACCTGCGAGGTAGCGCCCGGCCACAGCCTCGTGGGAGGCTTCCTGGGAGCGGTGCTTTTGCCCGGAGGCCCGTGTCCTCGGGCCGCTTGGGGAGACGTGGCCCTTCCGCTGGGTGTTCTGTTGTGTTTGTGAAGTCGTGGTAACTCCTGCCCCGAGACTGGCTGGGTGGTGCCTGCCCCGAGTGCGACTGGTTCACATGCCGCGGATATGGCCTGTGCTCGGGTCCCGGGGGGGGGGGTGGGCTGTGCAGTCAGCACCCCCTGACTGTGGGGCGCAGACCTGCTCTGGCTGCTTCCAGCTGTGCTGTAGAGCAGGGAACCTTCTAGAAAAGACGGTCTTCAAGGCTTCTATGTCTTACTTACTTTACAACATTCTATAGTTGTTTTTTGTTCTCCATGCTTTTCTGTCCTTTCGAACTATTCCGTAATTTAAAAAATAAAAGCAAAAGGGAAATTAGCAGGGAGGGAGGGCACTGAAGAGACTGGGAGAGGCGGCTGTGAGCAAGGAGCCCAAGGCTTCTGGAAATGTCTGAGAGCAGCCCCTCCTGGAAGCCCCCACGGCGGGCCAGGGAGCAGGCCTAGGGTCCACGCTGGGCCGGGGCGTGCCCGGCAGGCCCCAGGTGCCCGTGACCAGGGCTGGGCTGGGCCGCCTCCCCTGACGCTCCCCCCGCCCCATTCGACAGGACATCCTGCCCTGCGTGCCGTTCAACGTGGCCAAGAGCGTGAAGTCCCTGTACCTCGGCCGCATGTTCAGCGGGACGCCCGTGATCAGACTGCGCTTCAAACGGCTGCAGCCGACGAGGTGAGCGCAGAGCGGGCAGGGAGCCTTGGCGAGCTCTGCAGGGAGGGGCCGCATGCCCCAAACCTGTGTGTAACCTGCTCGTCCCCTGGTGCCGGTGCTCAGGCTGGTGGCTGAGTTCGACTTCAGGACCTTTGACCCCGAGGGCGTCCTGTTCTTCGCCGGAGGCCATCAGGACAGCACCTGGATCGTCCTGGGCCTGCGGGCCGGCCGGCTGGAACTGCAGCTCCGCTACCAGGGTGTTGGCCGCGTCACCAGCAGCGGGCCGGTCATCAACCACGGCATGTGGCAGACGGTGAGTGTGCCACCGCTGCGCCTCTGGGCAGGGCCGAGGTGCCGGCCAAGGGCCAGCATTCACTGTGCTCACTCATGCACTCAGCAGTGAGCAGGCCCTGCGACGGCAGGACAGGTGACATCTCATCATGTAATCGGAGCCTGGTTTCCACCGCAGGAGCCGTGGTCCTCAGGGGGCAACTGCCCCAGGGACACCGGCTGTGTCTGAAGACGGTGCTGTCTGTCACGGGGGTGTGGCTCCTGGCAGCTGGGCTGAAGCCCGGGGGCTGCTGGGCACCTGCAGCACACAGGACACCTGCCCTGAGAACCCACTGCTCTGTCCTGCGTCACGGTGCCCAGGGCTGAGTGGCCTGTGACACACAGGGTCCCTCCCAGACCTCAGAGTCCCCTGGGTCAGAATTGGGCATTTAGGGGGAAACACTTGAGGAAGAAATGGGGAAAGCATTCTTTTTTCCTCTAAAAGAGAAGATAAAGTGGAAAAATTTGCCCTGGCCTCCGTGAATAAAAACACTGTAGACGTTTGCTAACATTTCCACCCCGTCAGCGACGCCCAGCTCCTTCTTTCCTGAACTCTCAAAGCCCAAGCAACTCCAGAGCAGCCAGAGAGGCACCTTCAGCAAAGTTACAGGGAAGAGTGAATCCAAGGGGCGCGTCTCAGGGGCTGAGCTCTGCACGTGGGAACCAGGCCCCGGGCTGAGGGGCACGCGGTGTCCCAAGTGGGTTGGACGCTGCCCCAGGGGCAGGCGCTGGAGGAGCACGGCCAGGTGGCGGGTGCAGCTGCCAGCCCACCCGAGACGCGAGCTGGTCCTGGAGGAGCAGGGCGGGCTCGACGACCATCATCTCTTGTGCGACCTGCCCCCCGGCCCCCAGTGCAGACACCAAATCCAGACCTGAATGTCTAAATGTGTCTCCCCTCGAGCCAAAAAGGAAATGAGTAGGCTCCTGGGGCATTGGAAGGGCGCGTAGTGTACAGAGTGATAGGTTTTTACATTTTCCTACGAGGAACGCAGGAAAGAGTGGAAAGTTTTAGGATGAATTTGTATGTTTGCTCAGCATTCAGTCTGCCAGACATGGAGCAGCTGCTGGAGATTCTGAAATAGAGCGTCTTCTCCTCCCTCCAGCTGTACAGAGCATGAGTCCCTCCCCCTGAAGGCAGCTCCCTGGCTGAGGCTTAATTTAGGGCCCAGGGACAGGGGAGTGGCTCCGGTGGACTCCTTTGCAGGGGGGAGGGGGGAGGGGAGGAGCCATGCTGGGAGGGAAACTGGCAGAGCCAGAGCCACACCGTAGACGGCAGGGGGCCCACGCAGTGATGGGCACGGTCCCCTCGGGGTTGGGAGTCTCTTGGCCCCAGGCCGTGACGGGAATTGGTGCCCAAGGCTGGGTGCCCCTTCAGAAGGGGCACCCGCCCCCTCACAGCGCCTGTGTCCTTCAGATCTCTGTTGAGGAGCTGGAGCGGAACCTGGTGATCAAGGTGAACAAGGATGCTGTTATGAAGATCGCAGTGGCTGGGGATCTGTTTCAGCTGGACAGAGGACTGTACCACCTGAATCTTACTGTAGGAGGCATTCCCTTCAAGGAGAAAGACCTTGTCCAGCCTGTAAGTGCAGCTGTCAGTTCCTGGGGTCAGAGCCCAGGATGGGTGAGGATGGGGTTTGACCCTGAGGGCCGTGGGCAGCACTGACCAGGTTTGTCAGAGGACCTGGAGGAAGACACACGTTTTCCAGCAGGTGCAGCTTTGTCGTAAACTCACCCTTTCTTTCTATGAGACTCATTTGAGTTTTCATCTGAATTGATAATAAAAATGTCTATCTTGCAGTAGAGATAAATCACATTGAAATTATTCTTTAACAAACAGAACAGTCAACTTTTTTGGACAATTGTCAAGGACATTTGGGCTGTTAAACCTCCAGGACTTCCATAGGGGAGAAAAAAACTGATGGGAGGTCAGTGTTGGTCATTTCTCAAAGTCCTGCCCCTTCCTACCACCTGCCCCACACGCTGACATCCATGGCCAGAGTCACTGGCGTTCTGACTCCGATTTCCATGCCACACACCAGAAGTCAGTCCAACATGCCGAGGTTCCGAATGAAGGATCGTGGCAGCACTGTCTCCCCTCCAGACGGGGTGAGGGGTGCCCTGCACCCCAAAGTTCCTGCCTCGTTTTACAGATGAGGGCTGAGGGGACATCAGGATTTGCTCAGAACAATAGGGCGGGTGTGTGGCTGAGCCAGACTTAGCGTTCCCAGCCCCTGACCTTCCTGTCCTCATGTGCGCTGGCGCCAGGTCAGAGTGCGGGCACAGCGTGAGTGTCACCGCGCCCCACCCCCTTTGTCTGCTGGGTGAGTGGGGAGACGTGGTGCAGACAGGGAAGCCCACCCGTCATGCTCCTGCGTGGGGAGCGGACCCACTGCGTGCACTGCACTCCTGATCGCGGGCTTTGTCGAGCGCAGAGCCCTGCAGCAGATTAACCTCCACATCTGCAGTGGTGTCCACAGCCTGAGCCGAGAGGGCGCGAGTGTCACGACACCTGGGAGCACGTGTGGTGCCCAGGGAGCCACTGGGCGTCTCTGTCTCCAGATGAACCCCCGTCTGGACGGCTGCATGAGGAGCTGGAACTGGCTGAACGGTGAGGACACCACCATCCAGGAGACGGTCAAAGTGAATGTGAAAATGCAGTGCTTCTCGGTGACGGAGAAGGGGGCCTTCTTCCCCGGGAGCGGGTTTGCCTTCTACAGCCTGGATTACGGTGAGTCCTGGCTCCTGCCTGAGGACAGCCGTGGTCGTCCTGCCGCCGAAACACACAGGGACACAGACAAACCAGCAGACAGTCCCCACTAGGACCACAGTGTGGGGTTCATACCTGGGCTGGGGGCCGGGGCGCAGGCCCACCTGGCAGGGCGGCCGCTCCTGGCCCCGGCTGTGAGGGGCAGGGGTGGAGGGAAGAGCTGGCCAGGCAGATGCAGGGGTCCCAGGGGGTGCTTTCTAGATGGTCTGAGACAAGACAGGCTTGGGCTCTTGCGCTTGGACATGGACGGCTGTGGGCCGGGGAGCGGCGGCCCCTCAGGCACTGCAGGGAGCTCAGCTTCCAGGAGGGGGAGGGGCCGGCCCCGCAGCTCTGCCTCCAGGCACTGAGGTGCGGAGAGCACCGCAGGCGCTTTCCCTGTACATCTGGGGAAAGGAAATGGGAATAGGCCTTGACAGCGGCTGGGACCTGGTGGACTGGGGAGGCGGCTGCAGGAGACCAGGAGTGGGCGGGCCGGCCCCGAGTGCCTCCAGCTTCTCTGCAGCCCGGCCCTTAACTCTTAGAACAAAACACGGTTATCTTTTTCCCTTTATTATTAATTAGGGACAATTTGCAGTAAAGACATAGAATTCTCATGTGCTGATAAATGAGCAATCACTTAGACATCAGCTTTACGTGGACTGAGTGACTGTCCCAAATCAGTGACACTGGTCGCTTGGTCTGTCCCAAAGATGTCGGCCTGGCCATTTCAGGCTGCAGGGTGGCTGACGGTTCTGTCCGACTCTTCCCTAGATGGGGCTTGGCTGGAGCCCAGAACAGTCACCATGCCTGGTTCATGGGCCCTAGAGGCTTTTGAGTTGAGGGTGTTGGGAGAGCCGTGCAGCCCAGCCCAGGGGCCACCATGCACAGCCTAAGCTCCGCTTTCAGTGGGTTGGCTGGGTGGCTGGAGTATGGTCTGTCTGCAGCTCCGACAGGTGCCTGCTTTCCTGGGCCTCCTGGGCCTCCGGCCGACACCTGTTCCAGGGAGGCTCTGGGTGACTCCTCATGTCCCCTTCTCTAGAGCCCACTCCTGCCCAGGCTCCCGGGGCCCTTCTGGCTCTGCCCTCTCTGTCTCCACGTTCTCACCTGTGGGGGGTCCATGTGTCAGTCAGGTGCATTAGATGCCCAATCTACACGTGCCATTCATGATCCGTCCAGTGCACCTGCTGCAGCCTGTGTAGCACACCTGAACAAAGGACCACCCACTGAGGTGCTAATTGTAACAGGAAAGCGAGCGCGGCTCAGAACACCACACTGTATGTGCGGTCGGAATGACCAGCTTCCGTTTTCATTGCTTTTTTAACTCTTCCAAGTACTTCAACTTATAGAGCTGCCTGAACACCACAGGTGAGGTGCGGGGGCCGGAGGGCCAGGAAGCCCCCAACCTCCCCTCCACTCTGTGGGAAGAGCTGTCCAGAGGCGAGGATGTTGGACGCAGCTGGGGGTGGACGCCGCGGCCCGCAGGTGCACCTGCGCCTGCAGCCCCGGGGGCCTGGATAGCCTGGTGGTCACCCAGAGGGGCGATGGGGAGGGCGGGCACTGGCATGGACATCCTTGGGTGGCCCCGGGGCCTTTGGACCTGAGTCAGGGGCCCAGCTGTCAGGTCACACGGTGGTGGAGCCTGGAAGGCTCAGCACTGAGTTTCCGGTTCCCATCTGCCTCTGGGCCCAGCAATCCCCGCAGCCCAGGGCTCACGGCCTCGCTCACTCTCGCCCCCCTCTCGTTTGTATTGCCTTGCGATGCGCCGCCTCCATCGCAGCACGGACGTCACCGGACGTGGGGACCGAGACCACCTGGGAGATAGAGGCCATGGCTCGGATTCGCCCCGCCACTGACACGGGCGTGCTGCTCGCACTGGTGGGAGACGACCACACCGTCGCCCTGTCAGTGGCCCTGGTCGACTACCACTCCACCAAGAAGCTCAAAAAGCAGGTACCATGCCCCGCCCCGCCCCAGGGGTGAGCACTGTCCTCGGGCGGCCGGCCTGCCAGCCACCCCTGGGCCCAACTGCGCCTCCTGGGCTCAGGTCCGTCCCCCTGACTCTCACCAGGGTCTGCCCAGCCACGCGTGGACACGAGGTCCCTGACACAGCTGCATGGCAGCTGCACTTGGGGGCCCACAAGCCAGCTGTGCAGAGGGGACACTTTCCACCCGCTCAGCGGCTTAGAGCAGTGTGAACCAATCGCTCACATTTAAGCTGGACAATTCCACTCGCGAATCAGATTTCCAGTTTCCCTTGAGGAGACAGGTGTGTAGACACGGCCCAGGCCTTGTAGCCTCATCCCCTGGGCGACACGCTCGGGCTCTGAGCACAGACCCCGACCCACCCGCTGCCGCCTCCACGCAGTCCCCACCACTCCCTACTGTCTCCCGATGCCAGGTCCACACCATGGTCACTGGACGTGCTGTCTTCTTAGAGAGCATCTGGAGGAGATGGAAATAGGTTTCATCCTCTGGCTTCTGGACTAAGGGAGGCACGGCTGCCCCAGGGGGACTTGCTCACCAAGTCAGCCTGCCTTCCAAGCTAGCCAGACCCTCTCACCTGGGCTAGGGGCCAAGAGGCCCCCCTGGGCCCTCACCTGCCAGGCCCGGCCTCCGCAGGGTCCCATGCTCGGGGTAGACAGCCTGGAGGCCCACAGCTGAGACCACATCCCCGGGCAGGGAGAGCGAGGGAGGAGGGGGGCCATCAATTGTCAGAGTATGTCAGTCCTCTCTTGTCACAGTGTCTCTGCCTTGTGTTGTCAGTGCCTCTGTCCCCTCTTGTCAGTGTCTCTCTCCCTGGTTGTCACATCTCTGTCCCTTGTCATCAGTGTCTCTGCCTTGTGTCATTACAATGTCTCTGTCACCTCTTGTCACAGGGTCTCTGCCCCATGTTATCTGTGTCTCTGTCCCCTGTCATTACAGTATCTCTGTCCCCGGTTGTCAGTTTCTTCGTTCCCTGTGGTCACAGTGTCTCTGTCCTGTGTTGGAAGCGTGTCCTGCCTGGCATGTGCACCTGGGCTGCCTCTTGGGCAGTTTGCATTTGCTGCCAGGCCCCTGCGTGCTGCTCCATGTGGCATCTCCCTGTGGAGAGAGCAGTCCTTCCCCACATTCTGGCCATGGACACTCTGGTGGCTGCGGTCATCTCTGCCCAGGCTGAGGCACGTGCATCCACGTGGCTGGAACTTGTTTCCCCAACTCCCACCGAGGATGCACTGTTCCATCTGTCCGTCTTCATGCCCAGGGGCCTTGTCATTTACACGCACAGAAACTGAGCCCCTGCCACAGCCCAGCTGCAGGGACCCCACCCACAGGAGGGTCCAGACCAGGGCAGGACACAGGGCCCAGGAGCACATGGCCGCCCTCCCCTGCTCAGGTGCGCATCTCCCCACAGCTGGTGGTCCTGGCCGTGGAGAGCGTTGCCCTGGTCCTGATGGAGATCAAGGTTTGTGACGGCCAGGAGCACGTGGTGACCATCTCTGTGAACCAGGACCGGGCTGCCCTGGAGGTGGACGGCACCAAGGGCCAGAGTGAAGTGAGCGCTGCGGGGCTGCAGGAGAGGCTGGCTGTCCTTGGGAGGCGCCTGCAGGGCTCTGTGCTGACCTTCGTTGGGGGACTGCCAGGTAGGGGCCCCAACCTGCTCACCTCAGCAGAACTGGGGTGTCTGTGCCAGAAGGAAGGGAGGACACAGGTGGGCCCACCAGCCGCTCTGTCCCCGTGTGTGTCTGCACTGGCTCAGCAGTGAATCGGGCCAGGATGGGAACACACTCACTGGGGACCGGCATCGGGCTGAAGCCACCCCACCTCCCGGAGCCCCTCGCAGCACCCCCAAGCATTTGTCAGATGGGCTCCAGCCAAGGGGCCAAGGATGGTTGGGAGGGCCCAGTCCACCAGGGGCCGTGCCAGAGCCAGGTGCCTGGTGCCCCCAGCCAGCCTCACCCCCCAAGTCCCAGTGCAGTAGCCACGGACAGAATGACCACCAGTGCCTCCTGCGTCCAGGAAGCGTCAGCACAGCTAGCTCCTGCAGACCAGGGGCCTCATGTCTGGTCAGATGGAGCCCAGTAGTGAGGGCAGAGTGCAGGGGGCAGATTAGGGCCAGGATCTCATGGAAGCCCGTTGGCCCCCACTTCCTGGGGAGGGGGGTGGTCTCTGCAGGCCACAGATGGCAGGATTTCTGTCTCAGCTGCCAGACCCAAACTCCGTTTAGTTTAATAAACAAAGCTTTTTGAAGAGGATGAGAGAGCCTGGAAGCCCTCAGCATGAGTCACTGGGCCAGGAGGAGAGAGTTTAAGTGACTGGACTGTCTGTGTGCACTTCCTGGAGGGTCGGGGGTGCAGACGGCAGCTGTCCAGTGCTTGTCTGTCGGGAGGCCCAGCCGGGACGGTGATGCCCTGGAGGAGGGCAGGGACCCAGCAGGCCATGGGGGCGGGGGAGCCCAGTCCCCAGACGATAGGCAGCCCGCCCACTGAGACACGTCTGTCTTTTCCACGCGGCCAGAGGTGCCGGTGACCTCGGCCCCCGTCACAGCATTCTACCGCGGCTGCATGACGCTGGAGGTCAACGGGAGGGCGCTGGACCTGGACGAGGCCAACTACAAGCACAGCGACATCACCTCCCACTCCTGCCCACCTGTCACGCCGGCCGCCTAGGCTCCCGCTGCTGCTGGACACTCGCGCCCCCGCCCAGCACACCTCCCGCCTTCTCCTCCAAGCAGGAGGGAAGGCGGGGGCACCAGTGACCCTGCGCACAACACTGAATCCTGGCCGGCGTCCCTCCGAGGCCACCCTCTGCCGTGTAACATACGTGTAAATAGTGGACTGAGCTCAGGGCCGACCCGAGCCCTCCTGGGGCCGAGGCCCGCAGCCGCCAGAGCGGACCCAGGAACGTGATTCTGTTATTTTTACTACCAGATGCTTCTTTCTGACCTAAAACTATGGAAAAATAAAATATTTACAGACCCTTTCTAGCCCCATGTTGGGGTTTCTGCTCCTTGGTGCTCAGCGGCACGGCCGTCGGCAGGTCTGAGGCCAAGGGGCCGCAGAAAGTGTGAAACATCCACCGCAGCCAAGGTCCCCGTGGAAGGAGGGGCCCCACCCGCCTCTCCACACACAGGTGCACACGCGGTGCATGTACACACTCAGTAGTGAGGCGGCTGGGGAGCAGAAAAGCAGGTTCAGGCCAGCAGGAGCCCCAGGGTCACAGTGACACCGTGGCCCACCCCGGCTACTCAGGCCAGCCCTGCTGGGCCCCAGGGGCCTGAGCCTCCGGTGTCCTTTCAAGTCACCCCTGTACCTTCAGGTCTCAGTCTGGTCCCTTGAGGTGAGCTTGGCCCAGGGGTCCCGCCTGATGGACCAGTGTCGTGGAGACCCCACGCCAGCCTTCTCCCGCTGGGCCACCAGACCACCCCACCTTGCCACTCCAGCCAGCCAGGGCCCCGGTGAGTCCTCGAGGCCAACTCTCTTCCAGGCTCAAGAGGGAGCCTCTCCTCCTCCAGGCACCGTGGCCCACGCTGCTTCCCAAGGGCCCCAGTGGAGCTCACTCGGGTCGCCCAACTTCAGCAGCCTCTGGGTGGAATTCTGCTGACTCAGGACTTCATAAAACCAGTCTAAGAGGCTCTTCAAGAGATTTCCACAGACCAGGGGCAGGGGGAGGTCAGGCGTGGGCCTCGGAGAGCCCATGTCCTCATGAAACGTCCAGCCAAGGTCCCCGTAGAAGGCGGGGGTCCCACCCAGCCTCTCCCACAGACCGTGGATCTCCTTCCACCTGTGACCAGGGTAGACGTGTGTGGCTTACACCGCAAGTGGACCCCAAACCCAGCCCCCTGTGCTGGCTCCGGGATGGGGGGGGGCGGCCTGACGGGCTGAGCAGGTCAGGCCAGGGCTTGGAGCTGAGGGACACAGCCTCAGGCTGTCCACCTAGGGCTCGAGAGCCCAGTCCTGAGGACCCTGGTGTCGACCAAGAGTACCAGCACAGACACCATCTGCTCAGTGAGCGGTCTGAGCACAACTCCAAGGAATGTGGGACACACAGTCCCACTGTGGCCCCCAGGAGCCACCTGGGCTGCCCACCGTCTGGCCACGTGTGGCCTCAGGAGCCCAAAGCCACTCTGGAGCCTGATCCAATTCTCAGTCTTGTCACCACAGCATTCCCGCCATGCTCTCTGGTTTCCAGTCCACTCTGGAGGTGGCTCTGGAATGTTCTTATGGAATGCTGCCCTGGCTAGCTGTGAGCTTCCTCCTGGCCAGCCCCAACCAGCTCATGAAGGCCAGGACGGCCAGCAGAGCAGGGGACTCACACAGAGCCCTGGGGCTGGACTCTGGGACCCACAGACGGGCCAGTGCTCCGGGGCCTCCTGACCACCTTGGGTTCGTCTTCTTCCCGGGGACAGCGAGGCAACGTCTGTTTCCTGGTGCGGTTTCCTTAGCCTTCCACCGGGCGCCAGGGGTTACCCTAACTGCTGCCAAGAAAAAGCTTACGGCCAGGTCAGAGCCAAACGCTGCAATACGTTCCCAGCTGCGCTGACCAGGTTGGCGAACTTGCTGCTCCCAGGTCCAGGCAGGGCCAAACTGCACACAAGGCCGTGGCCGACGGAGAGTCTGCATCTGACTGTGTGCGCCACGGAGGAGCAGCTGGGGTGAGTCTGACTGTGCGCTTTGCAGGACCGCACAGAGATCTGACCGGGCGCCATGGGGGGTGGGGGGTTGGGATGGGTTATGCTGCTGACACAGAATGTGGTCAGAGCTGACCTCAGAGTTTTTTGCTCTTTTGTTTTTAAGAGTAACATCTGTGTTTCATTCTTCTGTTTGTTTTTCGGATACTATAGATTGGTAACAGTTTTGTGTGACGGGCTGTTCTGTGCCTTTAGCACATTTAGGTGCATCCCTGTAGCCTACACGCCACTGCCAGTGGGAACCCACACACACACACGTGAGACAGTCACAAATGTCTTCAGACACTGCCACACGTCCCCTGGGGCAAGTCAAACCTGTCGAAAACCCCGCATTACAGAAAGAGGACGTTTGACCCCGCTCACATAACACAGAAAGTTACCGCTAGGCACGTATTTAACTCCAAGGTAACCTACGAGGCATTTAGGAGGTAACGCAAGGCTGTAGCCTGAGGGCCAGTGCGGCCCTCCCCCGGCATTGTTAACAAAGCCTCACTGGCACCAGTCACGGCACTGACTGACCCCTGTGCCCAGCTTCTCTCACGTTAGGACGGCTGAGCTGAACAGTGGCTAGACAACTGCTGGCCCTCGAAACCCGAGGTGCGTCCTATCTGTCCCTTACTGAACTTTGCTGACCTCTGTGATAAAAGACTATTTTTGTGAACTAGGGTGAAGAAATATTTCTTTAAAATATAAAACAAAACGCTCTCGTGATAAAGAAAAATATCTAAAAATTGGGCTGCATTAAAATCAAGAACTTCAAGAAAAACAAGGTTGGAGGACTGACGCTACCTGACCTCAAGACTCGTTAAAGGAGTTACAGTAATCAGTACGGCCTGGTATTGCCAAATGAACAGACAGACAGACAGACAGACCAATGGAACAGAAGAGAGAGCCCAGAAATAGACTCGCAAAAATAGAGTCAACTGATCTTCAGCAAAGGACCAAAGGTAACACAACGGAGCAAAGACAGTCTCTTCACAGAGCATGCTGGAACAGCTGGACATCCACACGCAAATGAACCTCGACACAAACCTCGCACCCCTCACAAAAGCCAACTCGAAATCGATCACACGTCTGAATATAAAGATCTACGCACGAAACTGTAAAACTCCTAGAAGACGCGCAGGAGAAAATCCGGATGGCCTGGGACTTGGGTTGACTTTTCAGATCCAACGCCAAAGGTGCAAGCCATAAAGAAATAACGGCTAAGCCAGGCTCCATTAAAACGAAACATTTCTGGCAAATGACACTGTCAAGAGAATGAAAAGACAAGTCACAAACAGGAGAAGATATTTGCAAAAGACACATCTGATAAGGCTCTGTGACCCAAAATGTACAAAGAACCCTTAAAACTCAACAGTAAAAAAACAAACAACTCAATTTAAAAAAATGCATCAAAGATTTCAACAGACATCTCACCAAAGAAGCTATACTAGTGGCAAATAAACACACAAACAGACGCTCAGCACCACATCCTCAGGGAGACGCAAATTAAAACAGCAGTGACAGACCACCTCGCACCTGTCAGAACGGCCAAAACCCAGACACCGACAACACCAAGTGCTGGCGAGGATGTGGAGCAGCGGGCACTCAGCACTGCAGGCGGGAGCAGCAGAATGGTGCGGCCACCGTGAAGACGGTTTCTAACGGAACTAAACACACCCTCGCCGCGTGACCCAGCCACCGTGCTCCTTGCTGTTTACCCAAAGGAGCTGAAAACTGTCCACACAGAAATGTGCACACAGCTGTTTACGGAAGCTTTGTTCATAATTGCCAAACCTGGAGGCACCTGAGATGCCCTTCAGTAGGTGGTGGGTAAACAGACTGTGTTCCATTCAGACACTGGATTATTATTCAGTGAGAAAAAGAAATGACCTACCAAGCCGTGAAAAGACATGGAGGAACCTTGAACGCATGTGATGAAGTGAAAGACGCCCGTCGGAAAAGGTTACACGTTGTCCGACTCCCACTACGTGACATTCTGGCAACAACAGAACTATGGAGACAGCAAGGATATCAGTGGTTCACAGGGACTGGGGAGAGGGGATGAGGAGGCAGAGCCCAGAGGAGTTTCAGGGCATGAAGCTACTCTGCACGGGACGGCAACGGCTGGTACGTGTCATTACACATTTGTGCAAACCCGCAGACGTCCACCACCGAGGGTGACCCGGTGACGGTGGGGGCAGTGCTGGCTCAGGGTCGTAGCAGACGGACCACCTGGTGGGGGTGCTGACAGTGGGGGAGGCTGTGCACGTGCGGGTGAGGGTCGGTGAGAGAATCTTCACCATCCTCTTAATTTTGTGGTAAATCTCAAACTGCTCTAAATAACGGTCTATTAAAAATAAGTAAATCAATAAATCGAGGATGTCTGTTCATCAAGGCACCAGAAAGAGGGCAGCCAACAAGCTCAGGCGGGAGAGGGTGTCGGGAAGCTCCCGGCCCGCACGGGGCGCACGTCCAGAACGGATAACAAATCCCTCCTGCAAACAGGAGGAGAGAGCAGAGACCCGACAGGCACGGGCGGGCCCTGCACAGAGCAGGACCACGTGGGCCAGTCTGTCAGTTCAACGGCTGCTCCTTAACACAGAGCAGTTCATCAACACGGAGGGAAATGCGAACCACAGACACCACGAGGTGAGACCGCAGGGAGGAACCCCCTCACCCGCCGCTGTGCGAGGACCAGATCTCGGCAAGCTGGAGCAGCGAGTGGGTCCTCCCTGCAGCAGACACAGGGCTGGGCACCGTCCAGCAGTCAAGGTCGCCAGGGCCCCAAATCCACGCCAGGGGCCCCACACACCCCAGGAAACCCGAGACACCCCAACGCCCACCCACCGAGAATGGGCGGTCCCACGTCCCACACAGAACCACAGGCGGCAGACGAACGTCCAGCCCACGGTCGCCTCTCACTGGCGTGAAGCTTGGCAGAGGCCTGGCGCCCTCGGCCCGTCCACGCGCAAACAGGGCTGCGGAAGACGGTCAGCACAGTGGACCAGGAGGGCCGGCCCCGCAGCCCTGCTCTGTCAGCATCACCGCGTTACACCTAGGTTTGCAGCCTGCTTTCCACACGTGTATTAGATTTGTAACTTAAAAGGTTTAGTAAACAGGAAAGGGAAATACAGAGTAACGGGAGCCACCCAAGAGCTGCTGGCAGAGCGAGGGCCCTGCCCCAGGACCCCTCTCCGCTGAGCATGCCCTGACAACCCCGCAGCATCTCTGCTCCAGCCTCCTTTGTGTTTTCGTCCCCCGCCCAGAGGGAGCAGAATCGGGCTACAGGACAGGACAGGGCGGGAGTGGGGCGGGCAGGGCGGTGCTGGGTGACCACAGGCCACTCAGGACCAGACTAGGGTCCCTCACTGCGCCCATGACCGTTGTATCGTTAACTGAGCACGTCCCATACTCCCGGCCCTGCCCAGAGGGCTCGTGTGCACTGGCACCAAACAAACCCCCTCTCCGCTGAGACACAATTCACACAGTGTAACAGTCACCCTTTAACAGCGCACGATTCAGCGGTTTCAGCGCATCTGTCACCACTGGTTCCAGAACGTCTCCTTGTGCCACGAGGGAACCCTGTCCCCATTAGCAGCCTTCCTGACACCTCCCACTACCAGCCTCAGTCTGGGATGAGGAGCGAGCGGGTCACTCCGCAGACAGAGGGGCAGGGGCTGTGTTCCCAGGTGGGGGGCCCTGGGGGCTGGGGGCCACACGTGGAAGCACACGGCGTGCAGGGTCTGGGAGTGGTCCTGGAGATGGGGGGGGGGGTGCCTGGCAGCCACCAGTAGACCAGGAGGTGAATTATTCACATTCTTTGTGGCTGGGGTGAGGGATAAAGACATTCTTGTGGGTAAAAGCAAAATTGTTGGCCTTGGAGTTTAATATTTTTCATCAGCTCCTGGCTCTGGGCAAGATGAAAAGCCCTGGCAGGCGGACAGGGGCTGGGCGACGCTGCTGTGAACAGTCTGGGGAAACTCTGATGCCCCACGTGCCCCACCCCGGGTCCTGCGTGGGGTTGAAGGCTGTCCCTGTGTTCTGGGCACCCGTGGCCGGGCTCCAGTCAGCACAGACTGGCTGCCAAGTCTGCAACCCAGCGTCCCAGCTGTTTGCTCCGGGGGCTGCAACGGGCCTGGGGGACACGGGAACTGCGAGACCCCTGGGGGAGCCACAACCCCCACACGCCCTCACCCACGGAGCCAACAACCCCATCCCGGTGCTCTTGGCAGCAGAGCCCCTGACTTCGCAGGACAGTTTGGTCCTTAAACCCCAGGCAGACGAGGTGCTTGCTGTGTGACCCCAGGCAGGTCAGCTGGGCATGGTGTCCGAGCCCTGATCCTCCCTGGGCACCTCCTTCCTGCCTAGCAGCCCCTCTCTGATTTCCGCCCCTCAAACCTGAGCCGACGGCCGGCTTCGAGCTCTGTGGTCACGTTAGTCTTTCCTGTTCGGAAAACCGGGGGGGGGGGGCACTTGGTGCCTTTGCTGGGGCGTGAGATATCCATCTCCAGGACACCCCAGCCCCACCTTCCCCCGAGGGTGACTCTGCCCGCTTCCAGGGCTCAGGTCTGAGTGCAGAACTTGGAGCAGGGGGGACAGGGCGCCAAGAAGGCAGGACCTTGAGCATGTCCCAGGCCTGTGGACTCTGGTGAAGCATGGAGCGCCTGCCCTCCTGGGAGGCTCTGAGCACAGTGCCCACGGGAGCAGGTGGGCGTCCTGGAGCCCAGCGCCTGCACCCAGCTCAGGTCCCAGCCTCTGTTCATTTCTCCTCTGTTGCTTCGTCTGGTCGTTTGCACCAGAGTAAATACACCCTGGACAGCAGGAAACAAAGTCCAAGACCAGAACCCTGGCCCTGTGTCCAGAGTTCCTTCTCAAACAACTAGGATGGGGGTATTTGAATGTCACGTGTCTTTGCACTTTGACCCCAAACACCAAGAACATAAACCAAAGATCCACTGAAAGCCACTTCTTCCTAGAACTTACGGGACCCAAATAGGCTGGCATCTCCGTGGCATGAAGGAATGGTCGTCCACCCAACATTTCGTGGCTTGGTTTTGTCATTTTAACACATTCAGAGTGGACGTGCAGGGATGGGCGGCCAGGTGGCCCCTCACACTGGGAGAGCTAAGTGCCTGTGAGAGCCACACAGGTGTCCCCAGCACACACTGACCAGACCTGTGCCCGGGACCTGCCCCTCCCACGGACGCCGGGAGGGAAAACGAAGCCGACAGAACCTTATCCGACACTCAGCGAAATGAACAGACGCGCGTGATGAGGGCAGAGGCCGGTTAGGAGTCAAGCCCCAGCACCGGCAACTCCACCTCGGCACCTCCCCTGGGTGAGCCGGGAGCGGGGCCTGAGCGCTGGTGGCGCCGGCGGCCGGCGGGAGCACAGGAGCCAGGGTCCGGTCTCGCCTACCGTCACTTGATTGTTAACCGCGTGTGCACTAATGTCCTCACGAGACCCTCAGTGTAAAAACGTGTATCTGCGGCTGCTAATTCTTACACTTTTTTGAAGGTCCCTAGGTTTATTTTTTATTGTTATACTATTTTTGAAGGTTACTTTCCATTTACGGTGATTATAAAACATTGGCTGTGTTCCCCGTGTCGCAGGCACGTCCTTCAGCCTGCCTCACGCCCAGTGGTTTGACCCTCCCAAGCCCCCACCCCTAGACTGCCCCCCCACACACTGGCCACCACTGGCTTGTTCTCTGGTGACAACATGGATGGCCCTGGGGGGCACCCTGCTCAGGAAATGAGTCAGACTGAAGTACCATAGGACGTCACTTCTGTGTGGAACCAAAAAAGTCCAACAACTAGTGAATGTACCAGAAAAGCAGCAGACCCTCAGGCACAGGGAGCAAGCCAGTGGAAGTCCCCAGACGCGCACTGTGACCCGCCCCCGCTGCCCGGGGCGCCCAGGCCGTGGGCGCGGCTGCGGGACCCTCGCAGAGCGGGGGATCGAGCGGCTGTGGGGTTGTGGCAGGCGCTGGTCTTCCTTACGCAAAACTGCCAGCGGGACCCGTTTGGCTCTTACAAGCCTCAGAAGTAAGAAGCACCTTCTCTGTTCCGTGCACAGTCCAGGCGGGGAAGACAGCCAATCACTTGATAACCGCCATTTTCAGGATGTTCAAGGCACGTTTCTTTGGTGAAAAACGATCTCCCCAGATCTCAGCCGACTCTTCCTGTGAGAGCCACCCTGGGCGTCGGGACACGTGTCCCGTGGGGTCCTCGGTGCACGCCAGGCCACCCCCAGCCCCCAAACTCCTGCCACCATGATCCTGAAGCCCCCAGAAAGGATGAGTTTTGAACCAGATCCTAGCTCTTCACGCAGCCGCCAAGCAAAGCCATGAGGAAGTGGACCTGGGCCAGTGAGTCTGGGTGACAGGGGCGGATGGGGAGGGACTCTGGGACCCACGGGGGCTGCTGAGTCAGGCACAGGCGGACAGCTGGAGAAGCGGCAAGGCCACGTGTGGCAAGGGCACCGTCTCAGCCAATGGAACTATTCCTTCTAAATTTGACAGTTTTGTTATTTTTTACGACATGCCCGAAGCAAGTCAAACAATTTAGCCAGCTTGGCCACGGATGGTTTGACCTAAAATCCAAGCTGACAAGGAGTGACCGCTGCGTTCGTGGCCTTGGGGCTCAAGCCCCAGGTCCTGGCCACAGAGGCCAGGGCTGTGCGGGGCCCACGGGGTCAGGACCCCTGGAAACACGGAGTCCACATTCAACAAAATGCAGGCGGGCCTCGCTCTACGGCTCCTCAGAGACTGCGTTTGCACAAACGGGGGGGCGCGGGGCCGCCCTGCGTGGAGCAGGTGCTTGTCGCTCGTGTCTGCGTCACTTGCTGGTGGCCCTCAGGATGTTCCAGACTGTTCATTATTATTGTATTTGTGTGGCGATTCACGACCAGCGATCTTCGCTGTTACTGTCGTGATTGGGCATTTCTGGGCAATGAAGTGTCTGTAATTGGGGGACGAACACCAGCTATGCGCCCTGGACAGACTGCAGCCTGGCGTGAGTATCGTTTCACAAGCCGGGAAACCAGGGGTTCTGTCACTCACCTCATGCAGTCTCGGCTCTGCTGCCCGGAATGCCCAGGGGGCTGCCGGGACCAGAATGACAGACTGCCCTGACCAGCGTCCAGGCCTGCCTGCCTCGTCCGTAACAAGAGGCCCTCCTGAGTCGAGGGCCCAGACTCTTCCCCGGGTCCTTCCTTCTCGAGAGGAAATGCTTGACAGGCACAGAAAACAGAGCGTGGGGTGTTTTCCGAATGCGAGGGCCGGGAGTATTTTGTCTGTTAGACCAGCAGCCCGCAGGGGAGCAGGAGACCGCGTCCTCTTAAGCCGCCCCTCTCCCCGTCTCTCCTCTCCCCCTCCCTTTCCCCTGTTCCCCAGAGACCCAGGACTGTAAATCTGGTCTGCCACTGGGCCAGGACTTGACTGTGCAGAGCCGTGCTCACCTGCTCCCTCAGGTGTGTCTGGCAGTGGGCAGGTGCCCGGGGGTCTGGGGTAGTAGCTTCAGGTCTGTACTGGGCACAGCTGCTGGGGGAGGCCCATTCGGGGTGCCCCACAGAGCAGGCCGGGCTCCCCCAAAACACTCCACAGAAGACAGGTGCCTCACACAGGAAACAGGCAACCACAGGGAGCAGACGTCCCCTCAGTGGGTCGGCGTTTGGAAAGGAGCACGGACCCCAGGCACTTGCAGGCTTTGGAAACAGCGTTTATGTGTGAATCTAGGAGTCCGGTCACTGGAGCAGACGTGTCCCCGGGGACACGACCAATAGACACAGCCACAGCATGTCCCCTCCAAGAGCCCCTGCTCTCACGGCACGGGGCCACGTGCCCTTCGCAAAATGACGCAATGACTAGTGAGGATGACAGGAGGGCGTGAAGCTGCTTTGTCAGCGAGCGAGGGGCCCTCGTGGGGACCCGGCAGTTTGGTGTGCAGCTGACCTGGAGGTGCTGCCCACGGCCCCCGGGGCTCTGTGCCCCTGTGATGCGCCCCGGGAGGGAAGGGGCTCAGACTCTGGAAGGTGTTCTGCCGTGTCCAGGAGGCTGGGCCATGGAAGCAGGGCTTGCAGACACAGCTTTGTTTTCTAACAACCCCAAGGAGACTTTGCTCAATCTCCGGCTCTGGTCAGGGTGCATAAGGGGGCGGCTTCTCCCCCAGGAGGACGTGGGTGGCAGCATAGACAGGGGGCATGCTGGGGGGGCCCCCACAGCCGGAGCTGGACTGAGACGGAGGCTTGTGTGTCCTCAGACACAGAGAGGTCAGCGCTGGGCAAGGCCGGGAGGCCGCTGGAGGGCTGCAATTAAACAGAGAAGTGTCCTCAGTCGGCAGGAGGGCAGCCACACACACTTCCACGTGCAGCCCAGGAGCATGCCTACCAGCGCCCTCCGGAGCGCCCCCAGCTCAGTCTCCCCAGACCCAGGCCCTCCCAGTGGGAACTGCTCCCTGATCAGCCTGCATTCCCAGGGGCCAGACGGAGGGCCCAATTCAGCCCAGCGGGGCCCCCTTTGCACAAACGCCAATCCACCACCTGCGGGAATGCCCTGCAGATCCCTGACTCCTGGCCTTGCCTGCTGGGCACCAGTATCAACCCTCGATGGGATGGCCA